>NW_005358307.1:233940-295918 GCF_000412655.1 Myotis brandtii
TATATATTATTGATTTTTTACAGAGAGGAAAGGAGAGGGATAGAGAGTTAGAAACATCGATGAGAGAGAAATACTGATCAGCTGCCTCCTGCACACCCCCTACTGGGGATGTGCCCGCAACCAAAGTACATGCCCTTGACCAGAATCGAACCTGGGACCTTTTAGTCCGCAGGCCGACACTCTATCCACTGAGCCAAACCGGTTATGACTGGAGAACAGTTTTTGACAGTCAGGACCCGTTGCTGGCCAAGAACAACATAGGTTGCCTTCACTTCTCAATCAGGATCATGAACCTCCCGAGAAGGTAGCAGCATCTCGGGAATTCCGGGCTCCCACAGAACAAAGCTGGGGTCTGTGCTGTGTGGATCAGCCCCAGCTGGGCAGGGATGCTCCACGTTGGAAAGGGAAGTGTCTGGGTCAGCCCTACAGTGAAGGCAGGTGCAGGGAGCCCCTGGCATGGCCATGTGTTCAGCAGAAACTCACCTGGGCCTCTCCTCCTTCCGCATGAGCAGAAGAGGAGCAGGAGACCTCGGGAGACTTCGGCAGCGGTGGCTCCGTGGTCCTGCTGGACGACCTGGAGGACGCGCGTGAGCTGGGGCCGAAGGACAAGCTGGGGAGGCTGCGGGCGCACACCCGGGCGACAGAAGACGACGAGGACGAGGACGACGACAAGGAGGATGAGGTCGGCTACATATGGTAGTGCCCACGGGGAAGAGGACACGGCCAGCACAGACTGCAAGTCACTTCCTGTTCCTGCATTTGTATCTAAGACTCCGCGGCACCAAGGTCTCTCCTCCCTGCTGCTCTCCAGCCGACCTCCGATTCGGACGACTCCTGTTCCCAGAGCTTTCTGATTGTGCACACGGCTGTGTGGGAAGGAAGGTGTTGTTTTGTGTTTAGAAGGGACTGGCTGCTGACTGAGCGCCTCCTTCCCTCCCATGAGACTTGTCCAATGAGCATGTGATTGACGTGGGATTCTGACGGTGCAGGGAGCCCCGCCCTCTCAACATCAAGACCCTTTCTGACTCCCCACACCAGTGGTTGTACAGCATGGTTCCCGCCTTACGGTGTCTAAGTGCTTTTCTTATGTCTCGTAGATGTCGTGGAAAACACACCACACTGTCCTTTATCCCCCTGCGCCCGCCGCCCCTGCTGTTTGTTGCTAAAAATTAATTACTCCCATCACTGTATCTGGCTTCCTACAAACAACGGCCTTAATTCAGTCAAGAATCCTTTTGGGCAACTGGTTTTCTTTATTAAAAATGGTGTCTGGACGCTTCTCTCTGTGTGTGTGTAAATATGTACACATGGACAGAGAGACCGTAAGCCAGGCTCACACCTGCTCAGAAAACTGTTTGGCTGTCTATTAAAAATTCATTTGAAAACAATGACCAATTTGTCAGCCTGTCCAACCTGGATCACAATTCCGGAATAAAGTGTCTCCAAGCCCGTGTTTGCACTGACACTTGGCACTGGCAGCTGCAGGCGGAGGAGGTTCCTTCCCAGAGCCTCTTTGACTTGGGTGGGCCTCTGTCTGCCGAATCACTTGTCCTGCACAAGCCATGCGGCTCCATGTGGGCAGCTTCACAAGCCATCTCTCTCATTCCACCCGAAGCCCCGGGCGCAGCATCCTGTCTGCCCAGGGCCCCGCCTCCCCTGCCTACCAAGGGCTTTTCTAAGGCATGTCCACATGCCCCTGCTCGCCGACAGACAGTACACGTAATTCTTAGAAGAAAATTTGGGATTCTGAACTCCAGGTTTAGCTTTTGCCCCCAATTCCATCCACAAATCATGATGAGAGACACAGCAGTACAGGATCCCCCCCAGAGGCCTAGAAAGAGCTTCAGAGTAGCCCATGGAAGTGAGGGTTGGACTTTTCGAGCGAGTCCTGTCTCCACACCCTCACCCACATCAGTGTCAAGGTCCTAAGGAAGAAAGCCCTTCACCATCTGTGCTTCTTTCCTTAAATAAAATTTGGTGGGGTCGTCATTGCCGTGGTCTCCCCAAACCCCCCGCCCCCGTCGGGCTGGCCCAGACTCCAGGATGACTACCAAAGAGAAGTCTTCAACGTGGCCCATGTAGTTCAGTGCAGGCCCTTCGGCGCCTATCCACCTGGCTGCCCCACCAGCCACCCAGCAAGGCTCTCTACCCCACATTTGTTTTTCTTCCCTTCCCCATAAGCTCCAGCTAGTCCACAAAAAGACATAAACTCAGGCAAAAAAAATGTATTCAGCCAAACCATGATCGCAGTGGCAGCTGACCAACTGTCCACCCCAAAATGCCCATTTCTTTGTACTTTTCCCACCCACCTCAACTAGCCTTTTCCAACCTGGACAAAGTGGCATTAGTCTCAGATGGGAAGTGAACAAGCCTGATGTAGCGAATCCCTTAGGCCCGATAGATGCAATGATAGCCAGGGCCCTAGGTCCTAGATGTAGGGAGGCTACACACAAGCTCGGTATTCAGATCTCCACTCCATCACCTCCCTGTCAATATTATTTTCCTAACTTGCACAAAACTTTGAGATCATAATATAGAAAACGGGTGTTTAATTGCAGCTAAATTACAAGAGAGTATATAAAAGAAGACATTTAAAGAAATCTCAGTTTAGACCCTCAAAGAAAACCATTGTTACGGTCTCCTCTGAGCTTGGGACAATGCACGAGAGCAAAAATTAAAATCAACAAATTGATTTCCCTTAGAGGAACTAATTATCTTATGACAAGTGTCAAATTAAAGATGACACTTAAAGCTCCTTGACATTAACTTAATGATGGAGAAGAGTGCTCAGGAGTCAGTTCCCAGGAAGGTGCTGAGATGCTCATTTTCAGAGGCATTCCAAGAAGATATTTGATTCATTAAAATATGAAATAAGAAGCCCTCCTACCAGGAGAGCCCCAGGACAGCGGAGCCCCATTAGCACCACTTCTCGTGCCTCACATTGGCATGGCAGCGTTCCATTCTTTAAAATATTTCATGATTTTTATTTGTGAAAACACTGAAGATTAGATTTTTTAGTTACTTTAGCCTTAGAAGGAGAATTGTTGCATCCTTTCTTTGGCAGGAGTCCTTTAGCTAGTGACAAGGTATCCATAAAAATTATTATAAAAATACATCTAGTCCCTTGTTTGAGACAGGCATTGAATCCTCACTCATTTTTGGAAACTTCTTTGTTAATAGTTTTATTCTTATTCCATAAATCTCTTATTTAATACCATTTCCTTAGCATCCCAACTTAAATCCCAGAATTTTCTCCCATCATGCGTAGGTGTCTGCCACATCAATGTCTTTTTGTTTCCACAGATATTCTAGGCATGGAAACCCCTTCATACAGAATGTGAGGTTTTGGATCAGTTTCCCCTCTTTAGGCCCATTCCCCAGGCCCAGCAGGGAATGACCATGCCTTGCCCAGGTCTGCCCTCTGCCTCTCCCAGGATTCCATTCTTTTGTTTTTACGTTGGCCACGCTGTACAGTAACATCCCAGAGCCCTTTCTACAGTGAGTGGTTTTGGTCTTTTTATACCTTTTTCTCAAAGTCGCTGATGTGTGTCCCTGTTCAGTGTGTAGCATTGTAACAAAAGCCACCAAATCCCAAGTGTCAGTTTGCTGTCCCTCTTGTAGGTGAAATAGTGATGTAGAAAACTAGTAAATTCTGAATGCTTTTTGACGTAGACTTATCTGGAATGTGAACATGACTCTTTGGTTAATAGTAACTGCTTAACTGTAGTCCCGAGTAGGTGCATTTCTGTCTGTCTTAGTAAATTTTAATTTGTCTGCAACATCTGCGTGTGTGTGCTCTGTTAGCTTGGATGTGAACTCACAGCATGTCCACACGGGATCTCTGGGAAGTGTGGGCAGATGGGAGAGCTAATGCAGGCCCCTCTGTCCCAGTTTCTGGACAGGGAGGGAGGAGGACCTGCTGGTGGTCCTACCTGGCCTGCCCCTCTCAGCACACCTGGCACCTCCAGCCCTGGCACTCAATCTAAACCAGCGGTCGCCAACCGGTGGCCCGCGGACCACTGGTGGTCCATGAGGTCCGAAAGGTTGGTGACCACTAGTCTAAACTACATCACCTGCCCCTCCTTCTTGCTGCTTTCACCTCTCTCAGGCTTCAACTTTGCTACTTAGTCCTTACCTATGACATTTTACTGTTGTTGTCCTGCTTATGACCTTAAACTTTTTCTGCCTACTCCTTCCTTTCTCTGTCATTCCCCAATTCTCCTAAAAAAAAAATCATTTCTCCCCTTTCCAGGGACACTGAGCTCTCCTGAGTTCATGGATTAACACGAGATGCTTGTTAAAGCACCCAGGTGGAACAGAATTCTTTCCTCTCCACCTTTATGCACATTAAGGCCAGTGTGTCTATGACTTAGAGGCCCAGTGCATGAATTCATGCACAGGTGGGGTCTGGCTGGCCCGGCCCTGATTGGGGTTGATCTGGGCCGGACCAGCTGGGAGGAAGGGACGCAGGAGATTGGCTGGCCAGCCCACTGACTGGTCAAACTTCCAGTCAAGGGGACAATTAGCATATTAGGCTTTTATTGTATAGGATTATACCCCAAATGAGAAATTGCACCATGGGCTGGGGTACAGACTATCTTATGAATGACTCAATTCTTTTACCCCACGGACTGGGTTGCACAGACAATCCACAGACAGACTGTTCATGGAAAGGTGCTCCGTAAACCCGCCAGCTAACTAATACCAGGGGAAGGATGGCCACTCTGAAGCTTCGGAATGGCTGCCCGTGCATTAAAGAGAAGCCAGCACTTGCAGACACAGCCACAGTCCTCCCAGCACAGCTGAGACAGCTGAGCCTCTGTGGTGCCACCTAGGCTTGTCCAAGGCAGTTCTCCCATTTTAGCTAATACCCTGCGAGCAAAAGGTCACAGCACCTTCCCACAATTCCCAGCCAGTTCTGTCAGTTGTAAGATTTTCTTTGACAAATCGGTTCAAGGAAAGAGGCAGATTTCAAAATGTATTCATTCAACAAACTTTATAGATTTCATTAGATGTTGGATAGACAAATGTCACTATGGGCAGGACCCCATTCAGTTCTAGGAATATAAACGTGAATAAACCCCGGTGCCTGCTCTGTGACGTTATCTCCTGGAAAATAATAGACAAATAAGTGACTGGGACAGTATAGGTCGGTGGGTATCACACTGACCCAAAGGCTCCCGCGCCTTCTTATAGCTTGTCTTTCTTAGTTCCTTTCCCCCCTCATTCCCTGGTTTTCCTCCTCCTTCTCGATCCTTCCTTCCGGTCTCATGCTCACTGCTGCTAATGTCAGTGTCCCTGGCCCACCTCTCCTCACATGCTTTCTTCCTGACAGTCTCATCCATGCCGGTGGTTCAACCTCCTCGTCCCCTCTGGAGACCCCCAATCTCTATCTCAAGTTTGGTTTTGACTTCCACTCCATTCTGAAGCACTCACCTGCCATTTACATAATTCTACTCAAATTTCCCACTGACACCTCAACTTCAAACCTTAAAAAATAATGACAGAGTGGAACATACAGTGGCTGTGCCTTTGATTTTCTTAGCCAAATTTTCTTAACCAAATCCTAGCAAACACTGATGCATTTTCCTCCATCAAAATTAATATCACGCCATAAACAAACTTAAAAGATAAACAAGTAACTAAAGAAGATACCAGTGACAAAAAAGTAAAGGGTTGGCTATAAAATTTTTTTAAACTCCTACAAATCCAAAAGAAAAATGTAGTCCAACAGACTAATGGGGAAAAGATAAAAACAAATGATTCAGTGCCCTCACTCATGATTAGAGAACACAAGTTAAAGCAGTGATGTATCAGTTTTCACTCAGAAAAACATCAAGTGTTGATGAGAGTGTAGGAGAGAGAACACTTGTCCACTGTACAGTCAGAACAGCCATGTGGAGGGCAGTTTGGCAGTAACTATCAAAATAAAAGCATACACCCTAGGACCCAGCAATCCCACTTCTCAGTAACCATTCCTAGTGGGAAGAAATCGCACGGATTGACAAAGATGTAGAAGTATATTCATAGCAGCATCATTTGTTAGAAATCTGGGACAAAATTTAAAATCCACCAATGGGCTCTTTGGGTTACTCTATTCCATGGAATGCTATGCAGCCGTCAGTAACTTCATATGCACTGACTTAGCAGAACTTCTAAAATATCAGCTGTGCGAGGGAAAATCCAAGTGACAGAGTAGTAAATATTAAGTTACACATCTCAAGGCGATGCTATCCATTTTCCCCAGGTAAGTATGCACATGCACAGAACGCCCGTGAGGACACACGCCACGCTGGTAGCCGTGCTGACACCGAGGGGCGGGCTGGCGTTGGGTCTGGTGGCCAACGGGGGCATCAGCCTCATCTCTATGTTTCAATTTGTTTTTGTATCACAAACGCAATACACCATGTCTTGTGCAATTTAAAAATTAACATTTTAATAATTTATCAACTTCTTCAAAATGTCTCCCCCTACACTCCTTGACTTCAGGAATGATACCATCATCTATGCCATTCTCCTCAACTCCCGACCTGTAATAAGTCACTAAATTCTGTCAATTCATTCAGGGGTGAGGAATGCCTGGCCCATGGGCTGTAGAAGGCCCACAAAATCACTTAAAAGAAAAATGTATATGGTCATTATGCATCCGTGTTATTCGGCCCACAATATATAAGGTGGTAATTTGTGACATCAGTAACATAAAGGGGAGGGATATAGCTATAAATGAGTAGAGTTTTTGTATGCAATTGAAGTTTATATAAATTTAAAATAGATTTTTATAACTTTAGGATGTTACACAGAATCCTTATGGTAGCCACAAATAAAATATTTCTAGAATATTCACAAAGGGGAATGATAAGAGAATCAAGATGTGTCACTACAAAAAAAATCAACTAAACATTAAGGAAAACAGTAATGTTTAGCCCTGGTCAGGCAGCTCCATTGGTTAGAGCAACATCCCGCTATGCCAAGGTTGTGGGTTTGATCCCCAGTCAGGACACATACAAGAAAGAGCGAATAAATGCATAAAGTAGAACAACAAATCAATATTTCTCTCTTTCTCTCTTCCTCTCTAAAAAAATTTAAAAATTGAAAAAAAATGTTTTTTAACGGTTAAAATAGTAATTTTTTATATTATGTACTAGTGACCCGGCACACGGAATCGCACGAGATCCGGGGTCCTGGGGCTCCTTGATGGATTGCCCCAAAGAGGTAGGCGGGAGCCAGGGGCCCCCGCCTCCGCTGCGTGCACAGCCTCAGGACCCCAGGCCTCGCAGCTTATAGAGGCTGCTGGGCCCCGCCTCCACACCGCATACACAGCGTCAAGTCCCCGCCCACCCATGCCCGCCTGGTCACGGACGCAGCCCCGCCCACCCGTGTGCGCCCGCTGTGCACGCAGCCTCCTTGTGACAGCATGAGGGCATCATGGTGTGAAGGTGTGACGACCATCTAGGCTATTATTAGTATAGATATTTACCACAGTTTTCTTAAAACAGAAAAAAAAAACCCACAAGAGATGTCCTCTTCTGCTCTTTCTCATTCCTCAGTGCCCAGGGCATGAATGCCAGCTACTGCCTGTTGTTTGAATACTGGCTATAAGTAAATGGTAATAGGAACCAAAAAGATAGGCTAGTAAATCCTGTCTTGAAAGTTTCTTTTTTCTTTAAAGATACCTCATAGAAACATGACATTTGACCAATACTTTCATACGAGTTGAATTTTTCCATCTATTCACACAGGTTGAATTTTTTTTTTAACAGCTTTGAGGTATAATTTACTTAGTATAAAATCTACCCATCTTAAGTGTGACATTTATAAAATTTATGGAGTTGTCAACCACATCACATCTCATTTTACAACATTAAAAAGAAACTTCAAGCCCACGCGATAGTCCTTCCTCTTTCCTATTCTGAGCCCCAGGCAATCACTAAGCCACTGCAGATTTGTCTCAATAGATTTGCCTTTTCTGAACACTTCATATAAATGGAATCCTATAACATGTGGGCTCTGTGTAGGACTGCTGATGACAAATGCACCATGTCCAGGAGTTCTGTTACTCATTCAGTTGGAGGTTATATTTATCATGGCAAGCTTGGTGCCAAATAATGGTTTGCAATTCTTTGAATGGTGGGTCTTCAGACTCTAAACAGCTGATAGTGAAAGCTGTCCCGAATCCGAGTCATCCTCCCTATTCCTTCTATTCCTGACGTTCTGTAGTTCACCCTTTTTCTTTCTAAAGGACTTAAAGACCATTTGATTACACAGAAGAGTCTTTTCTTCCCACTTATTTTGCACAAATTTGAACTCTATTCACAGAAATCTAAGCTTAATTTTTAAAAGCTGTACTAATTACAATTCTCACAAAAAAAACAAGGGAACTAATTAAAATCTAAGTCTTAGTTCTAAATTCTGGCCAGTCCTTAAAATAGAGACCTGAGGGACCCCATTTCTGGGGCAGATGGACTTGGGGCTCTCGGCAGCTTCTCCTTGCCTCCTGGTCATCCAGGCTCGACATCAATTCAGTCTACTCCAAGGCTCCCACTCTTTCCACTGAGAATAAAACTGACTATAACATCGAGCGAGAGAACGTTGTGTCACAAATGGCACAGTTCAACCTCTGCAGGTGACAACTTGTCACAGAGAACTGGTGTGGGAGTGAGTCAGCACGAGAGGGAAACACCGTAACCTTTACCAGATGCCAAGGCTGAGTGTTAGCTGCTCACCTTTGTCTGTATTATCTCATAGACGTCGAACCACAGTTCTGTATGTTGGTACGATCATTCTTCCTATTTTACAGAGAAGTTAAGCATCGTGTCTAAAGCCACACAGCCAGTAAATGGCAGAGTGAGGATTTGAACACAGAATGGGCTGTCTGTCTCCAAAGCCCATGCTTTGAACTACTATGCCTTAAGGCTGTGTTCTCTGACTTAAAAAATATATAGAGATAATAAAAGGTATGTGTTGCACGCGTGTACACACACGGTAAAAAACAAAAACCAGACACGGTGGACCTCGGTAAAAGGTCCAACAATACATCAATTCACATCTGTCAACTACCAGGTACCTAGCACTGTATGAGGAGGAAGTCAGATCACATCCTCAAATAATTCTGACTTTCATGATAGAGCAGAGGACAGAGAGCTGGGCAGCCGGGGCTCAATGCCGCGTGAACAGGCTGGTCTGAGTCTAGGCCATCATGAATCAGGCATCTCCCTGGTGATTCCGCACGCAAGCCCCTTCCCTTTCTGGCCTCCGGTTTCTCCCCTGTGAAAGGAACGCTGCACCTGCTGGTCTCTGAGGACCCATGAGTGTACTAACTGGCTGCCTGTGGTCTTGGCTTCCTGAGTGACACCTTTGTACTCCTCAAACCCTCAACCCTGGCTTTCTGCTCATTTTTACAGCTCCTGAAGCTGCACACAGGTCTCAACACCTCACTATACTATCTGGGGCAGCTTCCTCTAATAAATGGGAGTGAATCAAGATGAATTTTGCGTGGAATTGCTTCACACTTTAATCCCACACTGCCCTCCCCGCTCTCACTTGATCGGAGCCTCCTGCGGTTTCTCCAAGTCAGGATCTCAACTTCACAGCACTTGGCACCGCATTCACCACGCGCTGCCATATTTCACTTGTGGCTGAGTGGAGAATTCAATTCCTTTCACTGCTCAGTCTCAATAGCGCAAACATATATTCGGGGCTGACATATTTTCATTATGGAAAAGCCAAGCTCTCAAACAGACGCTGCCATGGGGATTAATGAGGGGAATGGTTATTTATTCTGCCACCTGACATTTTGTGCAGAATAATTCCTGAGTCATTTTACATTTTACACTTTAACAAATAGTTCGCCAACAAGCATCTCAGCACACTGGATGAGCACCAAGCTGGGATTTAGGAGCTGGCTAACGTTAACCAAGAGCAATAAAGCCACTTTCCAGAATCACATTTAATGTAATGACAATGTCACAGCCAGCTGGCCATGGGAGACGGTCATTCCTGACACCAGGCAGTGCCTCCTCACCTGAAACCAACCACACCAAGCACTGCTGGGGGAACTCTAGGGTCACCCTGAAATCCCCTACGCCAGTGTAAAATGTCTGGCCTGTCCATAGGCTTAGTCAACAACCTCTGTTAATGTGAAAATATCCCAGACCATTTTGGGTCAAAGGCCCATGTCTCTCTTTTGCTACATAAATAATGCACACACCCCACAACTTCCCTTCCATGTACTAACACCATCGACCCTGACCTCCTTTTCTATTTTAATCCTTTCCCTCTGTTTCTGGAATACGCCCTCTTCCTCCCATCTCTGTGCTTGATTGAGGCCCATGCCGTATACCTGACATGTTTCGGGTGACATCCCACTCACCTTTCTGGTTCCCCATCAGAAGGGGCCACTTCTCCATCCCCCACTAAAGCACAGCCCGGGCCTTTTGGCTGGTGCGTGCTCAGGGAGTATTTTCTGAACTGAATTCATTGTAAGCACCTAAGAGCAAGTGCAAAGTCTATTTTAATGCAGCTTGAACAGATCAGAGTACATGACAGATGCTCACTACAAACTCATCTTGAAAGAACAGGGAAACAGAATAATAAACCGGAGTCAATCAACTGGACTCAGACCTCTTGGTCAGGTTCCAAGGCTCAGAGAAACCTGTGCGCACTCACCTATTTCACAAATAACTTTTGTGCTGCTGTTTTGTATTATGTTAGTGTGGGCTTTTCCACTATAGGCCCTGCGACATTCAGAACAGAGAATTTCCAAACTCTGGGCCCATGGCTGTGGGCACTGCACTTCCTAGATCCAGGACGCGTAATGCACGGCTCCCTCCACTCCATCGCTTCTGACTCGCAGCCTGTCTTTTTTGCAGTTCCCTGATGGCACTGGGCCTGGCCCTTCTGAGCTAAGATAGAAGGATCACGGGGGGCAGGATCCCAAAACTCCACTCCCTACAAGCTGGCTGCCAAGTTACCTCAGGCCCGGGCACTCTGGAAAAGCCAGGTGAGGCTTGGCCTCATTCAGACAAAACCCTCACAAGTCACCCAAGGCATCTGAACCTACCTACCACCCACCTCCCAAGTCTAGGAGCAAGTGAGTTCTCCAGACTTCCCGTTGAGACCGGGCCCAGCACAGTCACTAGGTCAAGGATACTTGAGGAGTATGGATGAGATAAAAGGGGTTGGAATAAACAGTCCCAGTGTTCTCAGCGTTTGATAATTGGGCTAACAAGATGCACAGAGAAAACACTCCTGATATAGTATTTCCAAAAATACTGAATAAAATGAATGTACCTTCCTGATAGCTCAGCCCTCAAGCCATAGTGTATCACATATTGACCAATATATTAACTTTTCAATTGGCAGGAAAAACCCAAAAGAGCAAAAATCCACAACATTAAGCTAAGACTAGAGTTACTTTCTGGTAATATCTTAGTGGTCTCTAGCTGTGTTTTAATAGTCTGCTAATACAGGTGATAGGAGTTAAAGACTAGACCTCAGCAGGATGCAGGTAAGCTTAGAAACTCCAGGGAAACCAAAATCTTCAAAAGGCAATGACCTCAGTGGGTGAATTAAAAAACAAAACAAAAGAGAAAATTAGGAGAGGGTGGTACACAGGCAAGTCTTGGCCTTGGATCACTACAGACTAGAATGGAAGACTTCTTGTGAAAAATATAAACTAAAATAGTTGACTCACTGAGAAAATGTAGTACTATTTAAAAAAGTAAATACTTAAAAGTAAATTCCCTTTATGCATTCCCAGGCTCAGATGATTTTACAGAGGCATTCTATGAAATACTAAAAAAAAACAACAACCAAAAAACAGATTATAATGTTACACAAACTTTTACAAAAATAGAAAAGAAAGAACTTTTCCCAAATCCTTTTATGAAGTTAGCATAACCTTGACACAAAAATCAGGAAAGGACATTCAGGAAATAAAAATACTGTAGACCAATCTTACTTATCAATATAGACATAAAACTCATTAAAAATAAAGCAACATAGCCCTGGCCAGTTTTTGCTCAGTTGTTAGAGTATTGACCCAGGGACTGAAGGGTCATGGGTTTGATTCCCAGTCAAGGACACGTACATGGGTTGCAGGTTTGACCTGACCCAGGTTGGGGTGCATGCAGGAGGAAACCAATCAATGTGTCTCTCACACATCGATGTTTCTCTCCCCGCCCCCTCTCTCTCTGAGGATTAACAACAAAAAATAAATTTAAAAAAACATAAAGCAACATAAAAAGTAATATAATACTAAGTATTAAAAGTCAGATTTATCCCAAGTAAACCAAGGTAGGACCAAGTCAAGTTTACCCCATTAATAATGTGAGGTTGGTTTATAACTATTAATCCATTTCACCAGGCTAATTAATTGAAGATGAAAGATCATTTGATCTTATCAACAGATACAGATATTTTTAAATTAGCAAGTTAGAAGTAAAAAGAAACTTTCTTAAACTGATAAAGAAAATCTCCTCCTCATAGACATACATGTGTACACATCCACTTTCACACACAACCATATGTAAGAGCAATATAGTTTTTATTTTTCAAATATGTAGCAAGAATACCATCACCAGTATCACCAATTCTATTTAATCTATACTAATAAAAGGGTAATATGCTAATTAGACCAGATAGACCGGATATCCTTCCAGATAAAGTCACAGTGGCATGGGCTGAGGCAGAGGTGATTAGGGGCGATCAGGCAGGCAGGGGAACAGTTAGGGGGTGATCAGGCCAGCAGGGAAGCAGTTAGGGGGTGGTCAGGCAGGCAGGGGAGCAGTTAGGTGCATCAAGCAGGCAGGCAAAGGCAGTTAGGAGTGATCAGGCAGGCAGGCAGAGAGGTTAGGGGCGATCAGGCAGGCAGGGGAGCAGTTAGGGGGTAATCAGGCTGGCAGGGGAGAACAGTTAGGGGCCATCAGGATGGCAGGTGAGAGCAGTTAGGAGTGATCAGGCTGGCAGGGGAACAGTTAGGGGCATCAGGCAGGCAGAGTGGTTAGGGGCAATCAGGCAGGCAGAGAGGTTATGGGCGATCAGGCAGGCAGGCAGAGTGGTTATGGGCGACCAGGCAGGCAGGCAGAGGGGTTAGGGGAGATCAGGTAGGCAGGCAGGTGAGCTGAGACAGTGGTCCCGGATTGCGAGAGGGATGTCCCAGATTGGAGAGGGTGCAGGCCAGGCTGAGAGACCCCCCCCCCCCCTGTGCACAAATTTCATGCACCGGGCCTCTAGTGTTATATAAAGGGAAGTAACCTGAGCAACTAGACAAAAAGGACATGAACTGAAAGAAAGAAATTAAACTGTCATTAGTTGTATATAAATATGACTGAATTGCATAGGATGCTCCCCCAAATATCTACAACAAATTATTAGAATTAATAAGAGTTCATCCATCCATTTAATAAATATTTATTGAACACCTACTATAAGTTGAACACTATTCTCAATGCTGAAAATATAGTACCAAACAAAACAGATAAAATCCCTGCCCCCAACATAGTTCCCTTTCTAGTAAAGAAAAACATACAAAAACAAAATAAGAAAATTTTATAGTGTATTAGAAAGAATTAAGAATAGAGAAAGATGAAAATAGGAAGGAGGTAAGTACTGGGACAACATGGAAAGAGACAAGTTTAGCAACCTAATTGCATTTCTGTATTCTAGCAAATTATTAGAAAATACAATAAATAAAGATATCATTTATGACAGTTGTTTTTTTCCCCCACTATAGGATCTGTGGAAAAAAGATGTAGAACATTTTTAGGAGTCTTTAGCAAACTTTATTAAAAGACACATCATAGATCTAATAAATGATGTGATACCGTTATTTATGGGTTGGAAGACTGTAATTATAAAGATGCATTTCTCCTTATATAGCTTCAATGCAATCCCAGTCATCCCAAACGTTTATGAAATCTGATAAGCCATTTCAAAATTTGTACATGGGAAAGCCAAGAATGGACAAACACTCTTGGGAAAGAAAAAGCAGGCTGGGGGCAGGATGATAGATATCAAGATTTGTTATATAGTTAGAGTAATGAAGGCCCCATATAATTAACACGTTGGTTGCTAACAGTACGGAGAGCCTGAAGCACAGCCACACTTAATCGGACACTTGACATGTGATGCAACAGACACTGCAAACCATTGGGAAAGGAGTATGGAATGCAATAGAGTAATAGAAGATCTGGGTATCCATTGGACAAAAGTGAATCGGATTCCCACCCCTGGCTGTGTTTTAATAGTCACGCTTTAAAATAGATTCCAAGTAGATTAAACAGAGGAGATAAGACTATAAAAATTTTAGAACATAATACAGGAGCATAGACATGAGAACATCAACCATAAAAATATTGATGCACTTGATTACATTAAAATTAATAATTTTTATTCCTGAGAAGGTTTCATAAAGGCCCTGAAAAACCAAACCATGAATATGGGATGTTTGAAATATGTATATCTGACAAAATTTTAGTATCCTGGCTACAAGAATCAGCAGGCAGAGGACAAGCAACCCAAAAGACACATAATAAGAGAGTTGGACAGGATGTGACCAAAGAAGAAAATGAAATGGCAATAAACATAGGGAAAATGCTTAGGGAAGTGTGAATTAAGTGTGAGATACCACTCTGTACTTCCTCCAAAATGAGAAAATGAAAATGTTAATGAAAATTATCAATAGTCACTGAGGACAGGAGTAAACAGCTCTCACATGCTGAAGAATACATTGTCACATGCACTTTGGAAAACAATTCGGTGTTACCTAGCAAAGGTGAAGATGTGTAGTCTCCATAGTGCAGCTGTAAATCCACTCCTGGATGTACACCTGGGGAGAACTCTTGTGTTCCTACACCTAAGGACATATGAAAATGTTCACATGTGGGAATGTAAATGTGTACAGTTACTCTGGAACATAGTTCAGCATTTTCCTATGAAACTAAACATGTGCTTACCATACAACCCAGCTATTGCACTCTTGGGCATTTATCCCAGAGAAATAAAAACTATGTTTATGCAAAAACCTGTACCCAAGTGTTCACAGTGGCTTAATGAATTAGCCCAAAACAGGAAACAACCCAAATGCCCTTCACAGGTGAATGGTTGAACCGTGGTACATCTACGCCCTGGATTTTATCTCAGGAACAAAGGAACTATTGGTACGTGCAGCAACTTGGATAGCTCTCAAGGGAATTAAGATGGGTGACAAAAACAACAACAACTATAAATGGAATCACACAGTATGAATCACAGTGTGATTCCATTTATATAGCAGGTTTGAAATGACAAAATTATAGAGATGGAGAAGAGACTGGTGACCACCAGGGGTTAGAGATGGGGAAAGGGAGGGGAGTGAGTGGCTGTGACTATGTGAGTAGCATAAGGGGTCACTGTGATGGAACTTTTCTGTGTTATGACTGTGTGATGACGTTTCACAGAAGTAAACACACACATGTGGGCACACACGTAAGTGTATGAACAATGGTGAAATCTGAATAAGGTAAATGGACTACGTCAATGTCAGTCTCCTGGCTGTGATACTGTACTACAGTTATGCAAGATGTCACCCACTGGGGGAAGTTGGGACAAGGGCATAGAGATCTATTTGTACTATTTTTTTACAACTACATGTCAATGTATAATAATCTCAAAATAAAAACATTTTAAAATGTTCATATAAAAACTGTTTTAATAGTTTAAAACACTCTATAAAACTTAGATGTTATTTTGATAGGAGAATGGGTGAATGAATCATGATATACAGAATGGGACAAAAGTAGGCTTATAGATGTTCATATGAAAAATAATACAATTAATAATAATACAATAATAAACTGTTTTGTATACTCACAATGGTAAATCTATGTTTGCCCCACCCTGAATTTATGTACCAAAAAACTATACAGTAGGGAAAATAAAACAACTACATGTCAATGTATAATAATAGCAAAATAAAAATATTTTAAAATGTTTATATAATAACTGTTTTAATAGTTTAAAAAAATCTATAAAACTTAGATGTGCCCTAACTGGTTTGGCTCAGTGCATAGAGCATTGGCCTGCGGACTCAAGGGTCCCAGGTTCGATTCCAGTCAGGGGCATGTGCCTTGGCTGCGGGCACATACCCAGTAGGGAGTGTGCAGGAGGCAGCTGATCGATGTTTCTCTCTCATCGATGTTTCTAACTCTCTATCCCTCTCCTTTCCTCTCTGTAGAAAATCAATAAAGTATATTTAAAAAAGAAAAAAGAAAAGAAACTATGACTCTTGGTTCATGGGTCGACACTCAACCACTTAGCCACACTGGCCGGACAGTAAATATTTATTGATCTCCTACTATGTGCCAGGCACTGTTCTGGAAGATTCAGCAGTGACCAAATAAATAAAGCTCCGCAAGATACTGTGCTCACCTCTGTATCCCAGCACTGAGAACAGTGCCAGGAACATAGTAGGTGTTCAATCAATATGTGTGAAGTTGATTTGAACAGAAATGGACAGTCTGATGGTGGTCACCATGAGTCATGCATACCTTGGCTGGAGATGTTTTAAAAAAGCTATAGGTAGTTGGGATTTAGGCCAGCAACTTATTCTGGTTTAAGGAATTGATTTGTGCAAGAAATTCCCATAGGTGGATAGAGCCAGAAATAACCCAGAGAGCAATTTCCCTGCCCCTCATGCATCTTTAGATTTGTAACTTACCTTGGGCATAGCAGCTAACCAATCTCAGATACCATCTTTCCAGTCTCCACAGAATCAAAGTAGTCAGGGTTATACTGGGATGATACAACCATATCTACATTTTATAGTCACGGAAACTGATATCAGGGAGGTCACAGGATTTGCCCAAGTCACATGGTGTGTTGGTGACAGAAATGTTATGAGTCATATTATTGTACTGATTAAATGAGGTAAAGGGTATAATCAAGACTTAATAAGAGTTGGCTTTTTCACTTACTAAGAACTTATTTAATGAGCATGTACTTTCAATTAGACATGTTCCCAGTATTGAGGACAGAGACAGGGAAGGAAAAAAGCCCCAAACCCTTTGCCTGTTCAGGGTTTACATTCTAGTGGAGGAAGGTAAACAAATAATAAAATAAGTAGTAACAGAGACAGGGAAGGAAAAAAAACCCAAACCCTTTGCCTGTTCAGGTTTACATTCTAGTGGAGGAAGGTAAACAAATAATAAAATAAGTAGTAAATCAGATGAGAAGTGCTGTGGAGAAAACTAAGCAAGGACCAGGGCGCGAGGGAGAGCTACTATTATTTTTAGTAATGCTATTATTATTATATTTATGTGACAACTCCAAGCAATACCATTGGGCAGGCAAATCTGATTTATGGATGCAAAAGTCTATTTTCAATGCCCTATCAGGCCTCCTTATTTAATGTGTTATAGAGGAATCATTTTGTAAAGTCAATATCTCCCCCTCCACCGCCGCCTCCTCAGTCACATCCAGAGGGAAAGATATGGACTGGGTTTGCACGAAGAACGGGACACCTGCACGCTGTTGTGTCTGAAGAGGTGGGACAGGTGTGCCCATGCGGGCAGAGACACAAGGCACAGGGATGTGACATCCTCCTCTGGATAGGTGAGCGTGCACTTAAAATCCTCTCATGTTCCCTCCTCCCAGTACAGGTGAAGTGGCCAATAGACAGAGCCATCCCTTTAAGAGGTGACATCTGCCAGCAATGCCTCCTTATGCCCACTGATGGGTCCTTACAGGCCCTCCAGCTCCCCTTGAACACATTCTGAAGGGGGAGACAGCGCCCCAATCACTATAAGGAAGTTTCCATTTTAGTGTCTTTTGACACATCACCAAAGAACCAAATAAAAGCGTTTTATTTGCTGGTGCTTTCTTAAGGCAGCAACTATTTGTGAAAAACATTTACGTGCCATGGGTGAATGACAACCCTGACCACATTCCCAATGTTTCTGCATGAGAAATAGGAACACCGGTGCCTGAATGCTATCAAGTATTTTTATGGAGCTCTAAATTCTGTGGGTGTAGAGTAAAGCAGGCACTAGAGACAAATTTCCGAGATTGTGTATATATCAACATAATAGACAGTCCAATCTATTTCTACGGTAATTGTTGTGTATATCTTAAAGATACATTTTTATTGAAAATGAGATTTATTCTATATGAATGGCATTGCAAAGTTGCTGTCCAATGGTAAGACATCAACTTTTTTGGTGTATCACGCAAAGTTGGTACTGTTGATTACTGTTTTTAGCATGTTTCTGTTTTGGGTATCAGGGCACCCTAAAATACCTAATGTCTTGGCTATTCGATTATTAGATCTCTTTTAAAAATCTCCTTATGTGCCCTTTAAAATGACAGAGATACATGGGGCCTGCAATAATGACGCTCTGGGTTAAATCCTCTGCCTTCTCTGGGTGCCATGGCAAAACAGAATCCAAGGGCGATGTTTCAGTGTCCAAATGTGTCTGCTGTTTCCATCACTCGGTTCATCACTGGCCTGTGGACTTCTCAAAGTTTGAGCTACAACTCATTCATCTCTTCAGCCCCGGAGTCAAGTTCCAGAGCCTGGCATAGCACACCAGGATCAAGAAGTAAACTGAGTCAACGAATAAATGACTTTACTAGCTTGTGCTCTTATTGTCGTTCCTGCAAATGCTGCCCTTTCCAAAGCATTTTCTGGTTCACTTAGACCCGTGACCTGAATCTGCCTGCACCAACCATGGTCTTCCCACTGCCAAGCCTTTCCTCACGCCGTTCGCTCCACCAGAGTGTCCTTTCCCTCCATCCTCCTGGACGTTTCTCGGATAGAATGTGTCTTACAGAATTGTGGAGGAGTAGAATCAGGCCGAACATGTAAACTCATCTAGTACACGCTTGCTACAGTAAACCTGGGTTTCCTTCCCCTGTCACACATCCTGGTCACCCTCTGCACCTCTGAGGCCTGTGGCTCTTGAGGAGACATGATTTCAAATGTTGTTCAGGGATTCTCTTTTCTAGGTCTGTCTGGTGATCCCCAGCTAGGCCCTTAGAGGATCCCGCTTTCTTTCCTTGAATTCACCAGAGCATCTTGAACACAGTAAGACATGAGGTAAGAACTCCACCACAGCTGGCCAGTCAGCTTCCTCTCTCGCTCCCTCCTCTCCGTGCCTGTGGTATACACTTTTGGGGAGAGAACTTTTGGTTCCTAGCCCATTGCCTTGCTTACTCTGTGATCCTGACTCTCTGGGCCACAGCAACCTGGACCAAGGATGGAAGGCTCATCCATGCTAGGCCAATCAGATCCTATCTATCTCATAGGGATGTATAAATGGAGCTAAAAGATAGCCCAGCCGTCTCGGGACAGCTGAGACAAGAAATGTGGCCCCTGTTCCACCCTGTAGACTGCACAATCAAAGCAAGTGGTGTTTGAAAGACGGAGGATGAGCAGTTAGGCAGCAACGGCAGAGGACAGCAAATGGAGGTGCCCTGTTCAGCTCTGAGCTCCTGGTTAGGCTAGGTCTCTCCCCAAGGCCCAGCACTTTCACTGTCTGCCCTTAAGTTCTGTGAGATGCCTCTCTTCAATCATTACATCCCTCACCACCCCATTCTCAAGCTAGCTTACAACTCAAAGATTCTGATTTGATATTGTCAAGTGGGCCAAGTGGTGAGACCAGGAAATAATGTTTAGATGGAAGAAGAAAGAGAAAGCTGGATTTTTTTTTCTTGTACTCCCAGCTTCCTTAACTCTCTGAGAGAGAGAGGGAGAGAGAGAGAGAGCTTCCTCTTTTTTATAAGGCCACCAATCCTATTGTATTAAGACCCCACCTTTATAACACTAATTGCCTCCTAAGAGCTATCTGCAAGTACAGTCACATTGAGGGTTAGGACTTGAACATATGAATTTTGTGGGAATACAGTCAGCCCACAGTACTGGGTTTGGGGAGATTGGACCGGGAGTGCTGGGGACAAAAATGAAGAGAATGCCTCTCTCCTCCTCACCATAGTCATAAATAAACATTAGAAAGGAGATAGATGCAAATACAAGAGCAAGATATCGTCTCTATCCCAGGAGGGAAGAGGCTGTTACATTTCAAATTATTATTAAAGATTCAACCACATGCACAGAATAAATGTATCTCATTTAGGTCTGGGAAATTTCTACCTTTATTTTTACTTAATTAGAGCATTTTCCATGTAAAGAACTCATATTTTTGTGAGAAGCATCATCATCAAATTTAACTCCAGAAGTAATTAATTTCAGAAACAGAGGCTGTCAGTCAGCTACATGCTGGCATAAGCCATGTCAGGCTCAGCCTTGGGGTTTGTTTCTGTTACTGATGTCAGCCCTGCTGGGCCAGCCGGCTGCATGGATTGGGTAGAAATGGGGCTTGTGTTGGTGTGAGGTCTCATGGATACTAATGTAACCTAGAGTAACCTGGAAGAGTTGGATAGCTGACACCCTCTGCGCGCGTGTGTGTGCGCACGCCCACTTTTTTGTTTTACTAACCTTAAAGATTTGAATATTTTAATTATCATACCAAAGCCTTAGAACCACATCAATGAGTGGTAAAGAAAAACCTTTTTCTTAATATTGATACAATGAAGGAATTCTTCTACTTGTAGGAGAAGAAGATGCAGTCTTTCTCCCTTGACTGTAGGATATGTTCAAATAGGATGAATTATATTAGCAACTTTCTTTATGACAATCCACCTCTGGAATCTGAGAGTAAACCCATTTGGTTGTGGTGAATTATGCTTTTCAAATGCTGGAGATTAAATTTGCTAACATTTTATTTGAGGACTAGTGGCCTGGTGCACAAAATTAATGCACATTAAAAGGAAATTAATTAGAGGAAATATTGCTACTTGCCCTTTCTCTATAATAGTAGTGTCAGAGATGAAAGAAAATTAGTAAAATGTATATCAAATCTCCCTCCTGTCAGAGTCTGGGCATGCCACGGGACCTAGAGTCAAGTCCCCTCCTACCACCCGCACACGCTTCAAAAGCACAGGAGACCCAGACCCAGCCAGCCCCACCCCCATTGGGTGAGACCCAGACCCAGCCGGCCCCATCCCCATTAAGCCCCTCCTGGCTGGGGCTGCAGCCTCAGGTGCCCAGGCCTGGCACTGGGTGGGGGGCACAGTCTCAGGTCCCTCATCAAGCCCCGCCAGGCGGGGGTGCAGCCTCAGATCCCCCGACCCAGCACTGGGGTGGGGAGGGGCACAGCCTGAGGTCCCCATCAAGCCCTGTGGGGTAGGTGGTGCAACCTGAGCTCCCCTGTCAAGCCCCATGCAGTGGGGGCATGGCCTGAGGTCTCCCAGCCTGATGCTGGAGAGGGGACCGTGGCCTGAGGTCCCCTGTCAAGCCCTGTGGGGCGGGGGGCATGGCCTGAGGTCTCCCAGCCTGGCACCAAGGTGGGGGCACAGCCTGAGGTCCCCTGTCAAGCCCCGTGGGGTGGGGGGGCGTGGCCTGAGGTCTCCTAGCCTGGCGCCAGGGAGGGGGTTGCAGCCTGAGTTCCCTCTTCAAGCCCCACCAGGTGAGGGGTGCGGCCTGAGGTCTCCCGGCCCAGAGCTGGGGCGTGGGGCATGGCCTGAGGTTCCCCTTCAAGCCCCGCTATGCCAGGGGTGCAGCCTGAAGTCCCCTGTCAAGCCCCATGGGATGGGGGGCGTGGCCTGAGGTCCTTTGCTCCTGCCAGGCACCATGCAGCCTCAGGTCCCTGCAGTTTGTTCGTGATGTTACTGCAACCCGGCTAATTTGCATATTCCTCTATTATATGTATATTTTTTATATCTATGCACCTGTAGGTTAGGTGTGTGTTCCATGCTCACCATTTTCGGTCAGATGCAAGCATCCAAGTTAGGCTGGCTCTGTGAAATGTATCAGGGCAGTTGACGAGTAACACATGGGATAAACCAGGTGTTTGACCAAGTCTCTTTCGATGCTGTGTTGTGGGGATGAGAACAGGAATAAGCTCATGGACTTAGTGAGTCAGCTGTAGCTGTCCATTTGCCACTTTTCTGAGGGCTTCATCTATGTGGCTCCTCACCATCATTTCCTCCCAGAGCACATCCTCATTTTCTTGTCTTTTATCACATTTTATAGCTCTATGTTAATTGGTTTTCTTGTTTTTCTACCTCCCACTGAACTTTAAGCACCATGACAACAAAACCATGCCCAATTTATTCATCAAAATATTATCCAGTACCTAGCACACTGCCTGAGCATGGTAGGAGCTCCAGAAATATTTATTGAATGAATGATGGTGCTAGGCAAGTTTCAATTTGACCCAAGTTGAGCTTTATTACTGAAGAATTTATAACACTAATAACTACTAATTGTCACCAGTTATTCAGTTTTATAAAACAATATACGATATACTATACACTAAAAGTACTATATACTAATCTGTTGATACGTCCTCTCATGTGATCTTTTTAAAAGCCCTAAAAGGTAGACTCAGTAAGTAATTTTCTTAAATTCACCCAGGTAGTAAACTAGGATTGGAACCCAGGCTGCATTTTTTTTTACAACTATGAGAAAGTGCTTCTTTCCCTAAAGCAATTTGCAGCAGAGACAGAAGTGGGCTCAGTAAGTTTTCACTAATGTGAGGCCATATCTTGGTTTACTTATTCCAAATGTGAGGTTCTTGGGCCAATGTTACATTAACATTTAGAAGGATTTTCACTACATATAATGAAACTATTGTTGCATGCAGAATAAATATGATTGTTCAAAATGCCTAAGGAATTTCATTTAAAATGCAGCATCCATCACAAGAAAATAATCTCCCTTCTTTGTTCATGATAATATGCCCAGAGAGGGGAAGAGAAAGAGGTGGGGGTCTTCCTTCTCCTGGCCCCAACCCTAGGGAGTGTGGCAGGCAGGACCCCAGAGGCTGCCGAAAGGTACTCCCAGCCACGAGGGGAGCTCGGGGCACCTGAGCTGGACTCAGGTGTGTCAGCACAATGGTGGCCGAGGCTGCTCCTGCTTCTCTCTCTTAAGCCAGCCTCCCCACTGCATGCATCAGTGATTAGCTTGGGCCAACTCAGGAGAGGAGCCAATCCGTGGAAGACATATTAATGACTTTCTCTACTTCGGGTTGTAAAGGAGTGGGACCCAGAAAACGAGGATGGTCTATATAGGCAGATTGTATGGAGTTGACTGATGTAACGAATAGTTATTGGGTAATTACTAGATGCTTAAATTCAGGAATACAATCAGGGCTGAAACCCAGAGGAGTGGGGGTATCCAATAAATTATGACTATGATTATGATTTAACCCTCGCCTGAGAATATGTTTATTGGTTTTAGAGAGAGTGTAAGGAAGGAAGGAAAGAAGGGAGGGAGAGAAGGAGAGAGGGAGGGAGAGAGAGAGAGAGAGAGAGAGAGAGAGAGAAGCATAGATGTGAGAGTGAAACATCGATTGACTGTCTTCTGCACCCACCCCGACCAGGAACTGAACCCACAACCTTTTGGTGTATGGGACAACACTCTAACCAACCGAGCCACCCAGCCAGGGCTCCGATATATTATTTGTGATAAACACACACTATTATGCACTAAGATGGAAGCATCAATAGTGCTATGAGCCTGGCCTGGGTTGGGGGGAGGATGGGAGCAGGCTGGAGGAGATTAGGGGGGTGGGAGGAATGTCGAGGACCTGTGTAATACTTTCTACAATAAAGATTTTTTAAAAAGATTGCTGTGAGAAAGTAAGCTGGGGACCTCCTAACTACACATAGGCTGAAGATAGTTCTCCCTGAGGCAAGACGTTCAGAGTGACGTCTGAAAGAAGAGTGAGTGGAAGGTGGCCAACAATAGGGGGTTGGGACACAGGAACAGCATTCTAGGCAGAAAGAATGTTATGGGGAAATTTTCTGGGGAAGAAAAGACATAAGGCCAAAATGAAGAACAGAGATGGGGTTGGTGTTGCTGGAATGGGAAGTGACAACAGGGTGGCCGGCAGAAGCCACAGGCAGAGCCTCTTAGATCCTATTAACAACTGTGACTGTCAAGAGCAATGTGTCAATAGCCAATGACAGGGCTTGAGCAACTCGGCGATACAAGCAGACATGTTAGAAGATTCCGTTTGATTGCAGGGAGGAGAGCCCACTGGAAGGGGCAGGGAGAGGCCCAGGGCACTAGTAGAAATGAGGAGAAAAGGGAGAGCTTGAAATTTACCTTGGAGATGGAATTGTCAGGTCCCCATGTCTGACTGGATGTACCAGTAGGAGGTGAGAGAAGTATAAAAGGTGACGTTGAGCCCTGGATGGTGTGGCTGTTAGTTGGAGCACCGTCCTATGCACTGAAGGCTTGTGGGTTCAATTCCTGGCCAGGGCACCTATCCAGGATGGGACCCAGGCATCGGTATTTCTACAAGCTCTCAGGGAGCTCCAGTGCAGCCAAGGGGAGAACCACCATTTCAAAAGGGGTGCTCACAGTGGAAGCAGAGAGGAGAAAAACAGAAGTGCAGTTGACCCTGGAACTACATGGGTTTGAACGACGCACGTCTACTTACATGCAGATCCTTTTCAATAAATATTGTAAATATTTATTTATCATATCTTCTTTATGATTTTATTAATAATTCTTTTCTCTGGCTTACTTTATTGTAGAATACATATAACATACAAAATATGTGTTAATCAACTGTTCACGCTATGTGTAAGGCTTCTGGTCAACAGGTAGGCTATTAGTTAAGTTTTTGGGGAGCCAAAGTTATAAGCAGATGTGTGTATGAGGTCAGCATCCCCCCGTGTTGTTTAAGAGTCGACGGTATTTGCATCTTGTTCTTCTTCCCTCTCTCACACACCAGTCTTCCTGACTGCCCAGGACAACCACCTCGAGGCAGCCCTGGGAGAGGCAAAGAGAAGACGAGTAGCTCTCGATGACAAGGGCAGTGTAGACACATCTGCTGTATACCTAGAGGACTGAAGTAATAGTTTTCAAAGTAATAGTCCTACTTGGGGGAACTAGCATTCCCTAGGTAATTCTGGGAAAGTCTCGTTGTGGTTAGCTCATAAATCAGCTGGTCTTACATTTTCTATTCTCACATGATTGTGTTGGGTTAATTCTTCACATAATAATACATTTTTTCCCAACTGGTGAATAAACACAGCATCCTAAAGAGTGCAGTGTGGAGGCAGATCCAGGGTTCTGGAGTCCTCCATTCCTGGGTTCAAGCCCTGCTCTGTCACTTAAAACATCTCCGGAAAGCAGGCTCACCAAGAAGCAAAGAGAGAGGTCCCAAATAAACCAAATCAGAAACGATAGAGGCGAAATAACAACAGACCCCACAGAAATACAAATGATTGTTAAACAATACTACGGACAACTCTACTCCAACAAACTAGACAACCTGGAGGAAATGGACAAATTCCTAGGAAAATACAACATTCCAAAACTCAATCAGGAAGAATCTAAAAATCTCAATAGGCCAATAACTATGGAAGAAATTGAAGCAGTCATCAAAAAGCTCCCAGCAAACAAAAGCCCAGGACCAGATGGCTTCTCAGGGGAGTTTTACCAAACTTTCAAGGAAGAACTAAAACCTATCCTCCTCAGACTACTACAAAAAATTCAGGAGGAAGGAACACTTCCAAGCTCATTCTATGAAGCCAGCATCACCCTAATACCAAAACCAGGTAAAGACAACACAATGAAAGAGAATTACAGGCCAATATCCCTCATGAACATAGATGCCAAAATACTCAACAAAATCTTAGCAAATCGGATCCAACAGTACATCAGAAGGATCATACACCATGACCAAGTAGGATTTATCCCAGGAATGCAAGGATGGTACAACATCCGTAAATCAATAAACGTAATACATCACATAAACAAATTGAAAGAAAAAAACCACATGGTCATATCAATTGATGCAGAAAAAGCATTCGACAAAATCCAACACCCATTTTTGATAAAAACTCTCAGCAAGGTGGGAATAGAAGGATCATACCTCAACATAATAAAAGCCATATATGACAGGCCCACAGCCAACATCATACTCAATGGACAAAAACTAACACCATTTCCCCTAAGAACAGGAACAAGACAGGGATGCCCACTCTCACCACTCCTCTTCAACATAGTCCTGGAAGTATTAGCCATTGCAATTAGACAAGAAGAAGAAATAAAAGGCATCCAAATTGGAAAAGAGGAAGTAAAACTGTCCTTATTTGCAGACGACATGATATTATACATACAAAACCCTAGAGACTCCATCAAAAAACTACTAGACTTAATACATGAATTTGGCAATGTAGCAGGATACAAAATTAACCCCAAGAAATCTGAGGCATTTCTATACACCAATAGTGAACTTTCAGAAAGAGAGATTATAAAAACAATCCCATTTACCATCGCACCAAAAAAATTAAGCTACCTAGGAATAAACTTAACTAAAGAGGTAAAAGACCTCTACTCAGAAAACTACAGGACGTTGAAAAAAGAGATAGAGGAAGACATAAAGAGATGGAAGAACATACCATGTTCTTGGATTGGTAGAATCAACATCATTAAAATGTCCATACTACCCAAAGCAATCTATAAATTCAACGCACTTCCCATTAAAATACCAATGGCCTACTTCAAAGATCTAGAACGAACTCTCCAAAAATTCATCTGGAATAAAAAAAGACCCCGAATAGCTGCAGCGATCCTGAGAAAGAACAAAGTAGGTGGGATCTCAATGCCAGATATCAAGCTGTATTACAAAGCCACTGTTCTCAAAACTGCCTGGTACTGGCACAAGAACAGACATATAGATCAGTGGAATAGAATAGAGAGTCCAGAAATTAGCCCGAACCAATATGCTCAATTAATATTTGACAAAGGAGGCAAGAACATACAATGGAGCCAAGATAGTCTCTTCAATAAATGGTGTTGGGAAAATTGGACAGATATATGCAAGAAAATGAAACTAGACCACCAACTTACACCATACACAAGAATAAACTCAAAATGGATAAAGGACTTAAATGTACGACAGGAAACCATAAAAATTCTAGAAGAATCCAAAGGCAACAAAATCTCAGACATATGCCAAAGCAATTTCTTCACTGATACAGCTCCTAGGGCAGTTGAAACTAAAGAGAAAATGAACAAATGGGACTACATCAAAATAAAAAGCTTCTGCACAGCAAAAGAAACCATCAACAAAACAACAAGAAAACCCACTGCGTGGGAAAACATATTTGCCAACGTCATATCTGATAAGGGCCTAATCTCCAAAATTTATAGGGAACTCATACAACTTAACAAAAAGAAGATAAACAATCCAATCAAAAAATGGGCAAAGGATCTAAATAGACACCTTTCAAAAGAGGACATTCAGAAAGCCAAGAGACATATGAAAACATGCTCAAAGTCACTAATCATCCGAGAGATGCAAATCAAAACAACAATGAGGTACCATCTCACACCTGTCAGAATGGCTATCATCAACAAATCAACAAACGACAAGTGCTGGAGAGGATGTGGAGAAAAAGGAACACTTGTGCACTGCTGGTGGGAATGCAGACTGGTGCAGCCACTATGGAAGACAGTATGGAGTTTCCTCAAAAAACTGGAAATGGAACTCCCATTTGACCCTGTGATCCCACTTCTAGGAATATATCCCAAGAAACCAGAAACACCAATCAGAAAGGATATGTGCACCCATATGTTCATAGCAGCACAATTCACCATAGCTAAGATCTGGAAACAGCCTAAGTGCCCATCAGTAGATGAATGGATTAGAAAACTGTGGTACATCTACACGATGGAATACTATGCTGCTGTAAAAAAGAAGGAACTCTTACAATTTGCAACGGCATGGATGGAGCTGGAGAGCATTATGCTAAGTGAAATAAGCCAGTCAATGAAGGAAAAATACCACATGATCTCACTCATTCATGGATAATAAAGACCATTACAAACTTTTGAACAATAATAGATACAGAGGCAGAGCTGCCTCAAACTGATTGTCAAACTGCAGTGGGAAGGCCAGAGAGGGTTGGGGGGCAGAAGGGAGGGGAGTAAGAGATCAATATTTTTTTTAAAAGAATAAAAAAAAAAAGAAAAAAAAAACACAAAAACATCTCCGGAAAGTTACCCTCTCTCACCCTGTTTCCTCATCTGTAAAAAAAGACAACAGTGCCCACCCTTCAAGGGCTTGGTGGATTTGAAAGAGATAATGACAAGGTCTCAGAGAAGGCAGGATCCTTCTCTGGGGCCACCTATGTGCTGATTATTGATCTTGGTTAGCAGAGGAAATTGTTTTAGTTTTTCTGTATATTTCCATTTCTAGCATTTTAAAGATGCTCAACCTCAGTGCTAAGAGAAATGCAAATTAAACTGCCCTGAAGTCACATTTCTCACCCATCAGACTGGCTAATGGTCTGATGTGATGCATGGTGATGCATGGCGATGCACGGTGATGCATTGTGATGCAGTGATGGATTGTGATGCACGGTGATGCACGGTGATGCACGGTGATGCAGTGATGGATTGTGATGCACGGTGATGCACGGTGATGCACGGTGATGCAGTGATGGATTGTGATGCACGGTGATGCACGTGATGCAGAAGCTCTGAAGAATCAGGTACTCTCATACTGCTGACTTGAAGGCAAATTGGTACAACCACTAGGAGGGTAACTGACAATATTTAAAAATTACAAATTCTTCATGTATGTACAATGTTAGCCATTAAAAGTTTTTTCTAACATCAAAAAATTAGAAATGTCCATCAATAAGCGCCATTTAATTAAATTATGTAGCATACAACCAACTGAATACTTTGTAGCTGAGTAAAGGTAGTTATTTTTATACTGGTGGCCCAATGCACAAAATTCGTGCACATTAAAAGGGAATTAATTTAGAGGAAATATTTTAATATTGCTATTGGCCCTTTCTCTACCATAGAAGTGTCAGAGATGAGAGAAAATTAGTAAAATGTATATGAAAATCTCCCTCCTGTCAGAGTCTGGGGCATGTGGCGGGACCTAGAGTCAAGTCCCCACCCACCACCTGCACGAGCTTCGAAAACAGGAGACCCAGACCCGGCCGGCCCAACCCCCATTGGGTGAAACCCAGACCTGGCCAGCCCCACCCCCGTCAAGCCCCTCCGGGCAGGGGGACACAGCCTCACATCCCCCAGCCTGGCACCAGGTGGGGGGCATAGCCTCAGGTCCCTGGCCCAATGCTGGGGCAGGGGTGCATGGCCTGAGGTCCCCTGTCAAGCCCCGCCGGGTGGGGAGCACATCCTGAGGTCTCCCAGCCCAGCGCCGGGGCGCATGGCCTGAGGTCTGCTGGCCAGGCCAGGTGCCATGCAGCCTCAGGTCCCTGCTGTTTAGTCATGATGGTATGGCGTTCCAGCTAATTTGCATATTCCTCTATTATTAGACAGACTAGAGGCCCAGTGCACAAAATTTGTTCATGGAGGGGGGCGGTCCCTCAGCCCGGCCTGCACCCTCTCTAATCTGGGACCCCTCAAGGGATGTCCAGCAGTCGGACATCCCTCTTGCAATCCGGGACCACTGGCTCCTAACCATTCACCTGCCTGCCTGTCTGATCACCCCTAACCACCTCTGCCTGCTGGCCTGATCGTCCCTAACCACCTCTTGCCTCGGCCCCCACCACCGTGGCTTTGTCCAGAAGGACATCTGGAAGATGCTCGGTCTAATTAGCATATTACCCTTTTATTAGTATAGATATGAGTTCTCCAAGATATACTTTAAGTTAAAAAAAGCATCCTGCCTAGCAGTGTCTTTAATGTGCTACATTTTGTGTACTGAAAAGGAGGTAAGATATTATTCACATTTAGTTGTATAGCCATAAAGAAACTCCGGAAGATGCATAAGAAACTGAAAGAGTGCAAACCTGTGATGGGTAATAATTGGCCTGGTGGGGGACAAGGCAGAGGAAGAAGTCTTCTCACCGCCTGTTTATTTATGCCTCATTATTCTTTTAAGGTTTCAAACCATGTGATTATTCACTTACCAAAAAATTAACCAAGTATAAGTTTAACATTTAATTTCCTAGAACCAGCCTGTGTGTTCTATGGTCAGTCTCAGGGGCTTGAGCCCTCATAGCCCACTCTGTTTATTAAAAGGTATTTTTCATATAGTCACTTCTTTGTGTCCCCGACCTTGTACTCTTTGAGAGAGCTAAGACAGCTCTGTTCTCCAAGGTCACCGGATGGGAACAGAACGCTGTACAGCCCAAACCGAGTTTCCGAACTGCTGGACCTTGACCTTGCTTCTTTGGTAGGGTCTCAGTTTATCATTCTGTAAACTGAGGATGTTGCTCTAGAATTTGTCTCCTTTGATTATTAAATTTTAAGACAAGTATCAAATAACAAATGCCCTTTTTCGCTTCATCTTTGGCTCATTTCAATTTCCTGACTACATATTTTCTTTCTCAAACATGTAGTAAGTTCCCAGTGGGTGCCTGGTATAGTGCTAGGTGCTTCAGGAATACAAGGATGAAAGACAAAGGCCCTGCCCACAAAACAAGCATGATTGGAGAACAGAAAGGCAAAGGCAGTTATAATGAGCAGGGAGAGTTCTGTGATAACTAAGTTCTACCAACAAAGTTCTCAGAACATAGAAGGACTGCAGTCTCTGGAAGTAATAAACTAAACGCCTTCCCCCTCCTCGACCCTCAGACCCAAATATTCCTCTTCCTTAAAAGAAGAATAGCTTTGTCTCCTTTCTTGGTCAACTTTTACCCTCCCCGCCTTCACTTCTACTGCCCTCACCTCCGTCAAGACCCTCTTTACTTCCTGCCTGCAATTACCATAGAGTCTTATAACTAGTTTTTAGAGCTTCCATTCCTTCTTAATCCTTCCTATCAGATAGAAGCTTTCTGGGTAAATATTTCTAACATAGTTCATTCCATTTAGTCTGCTGAACATGAACATGGGGAGTGACATGAATGGGGAGCTCTTGCTAGTCAGCATTTGGCTAATCAGAGCTCTGCACTGCGTTTTACTTCCACAGCTCTTCCATAAAGTACCAGATGACGAATGGTGACCCCTGAGGTATGGTAACACCCTGGGGTGCCTCCTTAGCATCAAAGAAAATGATCTGTCTGATCTTAACTTAGCGATATGCATTTTACTGTGTTCTGGCTGCACTGTATGTGTGGTAACTCTTTATGGGCCAGTGTGTTTGATGAACCAGGAAACCCAGCTCCATGACTCTAAAGCAGAGATTTATACCACCTAATATTTTTGTGTCCCCCGCACCCAGCAATTTTCAAGATTGTGGATTTGTATATTTTGTCAATGGAGAAACCAAATTAGTTCTGATTTAAAAAATCAGAAGATATTTATTATAATACCTTACGTATAATTTGTATTAAGTTGTTACCACTGCCTCAAAAAGAAAAGGAACCCAACAACAGATTAATGACAACTACAAATATTCACCAATAACAAATCCACGCAGACTAGAATAAATACCATTCTAATCACTTGTTCAGGAAAGAATGCAAAGCAGTTGCTTAGCAGATTACACAATAGGTATTTGGGAATTTTAAATGTCTCAATGGAAGCGCAAATATTTATCTTTCCCATTTCTCAGTGTAATAGAGAGTCAATACCCATTTCCCTCTGATGCCGCTCACCAGAATTCAACTCCTCTGCAAATCCTTTCCCACTGTCTGGGAATAACGGGCTTCCCACCTGAGTCCAAAGTGATCAGAGGTATTTTCTCCTTAGATATTCTGGGCAGTGACCCACTTGTTGAAAAGAGGAACACATGCAGACGTTTGTGTTTTGTTCTTCTGAGTCCTGCCACACAGAAGTGCAGCCATTGGAGACCCAGAGCGGGAGGAGAGCAGCACTGACTGGAGCTCCTGGGGACACAGGAAGTAGCATCTGCAGGGAATGTCTGGGAAGAAATTCGGTCTCCACATGCCCAATACACTTTTTCTAATTAAGAGTTTGTTTTCCTCATGTCTACAGGAGATTTCTGTTGGTTTCTAATTAAAAATATAAAGAAAGCAAAATGGACACAATGACTACATATTCCCTATGGTTTGGTTTTCCTAGTTATTGTCTGAAAAATACGCAATGGATCCCGGAGGTGGTATCTCAATAGCTACTGTTTGTATTTTTAGTCTTTTCTCCCTCCCTCCACTATCTCCAACCACCCTTGAAATAAAAGGCAGATAATCCTATCTGTAATCTAATACTACAAAAAGTAACTACAGGTTTTAAAAATCTCTCTGTAACCATATTAGATATGGATGACTTTTAGCATTCTTTTATTGGTAACAAGGAAGCTAATAAACACTAAATACCTAAGAATATAAAAATTTACCTTGGTGGATAATAGCAAGAGGAAAAAACACACACACCAAAAAACCTAATTCTTGCTTTAATAGGGAATGGCTAAGTAAAGTTTGGTAATACCCTGTATGGAAAATAAAACAGGATTTTAACAGAAGAGAGCCATAAGTCTCTTACCAATATGGGGGCAAATATAAAGCATACTGCTTAGTGTGAAAAACAAACTGCAGCAGGAAACATTGATAATTCTATTTTTAACACAAACACACACACACACAGAAACATGGTATTTCAGCTCTTCTACGGGAACAAATATATGTAAGCGCAAGAAAATTCTGAAAGGACACAAAAGGCTGAAAAAGCTGTTACTTTTTGGTAGGACAATAGAATCATGAGTGAGTACAGAGACTGAGGTCAAAATAGACTTCAGTGTTACTGAAGTTTTTTGAATTTTTACAAGGAGAATGCATTTATATATTATTTTTAACAAAAATTAATTTTTAAAATTATATAGCATTTGTAAAGTAACTAAATATTATCTGGCACAAAGTAAACACCCAACAAATGATAGCTGCATTTATTATTTTTAAAAATTAACAAGAAATACTGACTTAATTAGCTTAAAGATACTTAAAATATAGTGCAAAAAATTAGTTTGTCAATATGTGTGTTAGAAGAGAAATTTCATTTGCCCATTTATGTATTTTTTATTAAATTTTTTGAGGTCAGCTGCTGCCTGTGTTCTGCCACCCGGCATGAGCCACAAAGCAATCTACAGGTGGCTGCTACTTATTCTAGGCTTGAGATGCCCATGTGAGGCCAACCTGTGAATCAAGGCTAGCTGCTGCTAGTGCCTGGTGTGGGGCCAGTTAATAAGTGGTGTGGGGAATTCTGAAGCCAGAGGCTGCTTGTTTGAGAGATTTTAGGAAAATATTAAGCATGGGTCAAGACAGGCCATTTGTATAGAAAAGCCACTGGAAACAGCTTGGGTGGGACTAACGTTGGGTGGGGAGGGGCCTCAGGAAATCACCAGGGAGGGGCAAACAGTGTGAGGCAGGTTGATGGAGTCTCAGATATGGCACGTGCCTACTGGATCTGTTGGGGGCCGGGGGCGGGGGGGGGTGCGAGGAAAAGAAGGAGAGGGCTTATCAAAGGAACAATGGCTACTGCCAGCATTTCTGTCTGGAAGAAAGTGGCTCCCAGCTCTTGCCCTGATGCCAGACAATTCAATTCCTCTCTGTATATCTCTGGTGCCCTTCAAGCTGCTGCCCCAGTGCTGGAGCATAGAGGGAGTGAGTCAGAATAAGTGCACTTGGGCCCTTTAAGAGGAACTGCCTAGGACTCCAGCAGACCTCTATCTTTCCTTCAGCCTCAATCTCCACTGGTTTTTACAGCCAGAAGTTATGGGAACTTCTATTCCTGGCACTGGAACCCTAGGTGGGGGGCTGGTATGGTGCTAGAATTAACCTCGGTTAAATTCAATGTTAATTTTTTGCTCCTCAGGGGTGACCGCCACAGCTGAGATAGCCCTCATGATTTTTATCTACCACTCGTGGTTGTGGGATAAGCCTGTTCCATGTCTCCACCTCTCCTATCAGTTTCAATGTAGCTTCTTCTTTAATTCCCTAGTTGAAGGACTTCTGTTCAGCCAGACTTCAGGAGGTCCTGAATGATGGTTATTTTGTAGCACAGGTAGCAAACTCAAAGAGAAACAGATAATAAAATATTAAGCAGTGATTCTATCAGTGAAGCAAATTGCCCCAGAGCTTCTCAGAACACAGTTTCTTTCCAGTCTTAACAAAGTGACGTTTCACCTTTGCGTCTCTCTTAGTGGGCTACTGAGATTGAAAGAGTATTTTAAATATTTCAGTCACTCCCCAAAGAAGCCAATATGACATTTCCAACAGAAAAGAAACTTACACCTTATTATCTCTTACAACTATATAAGCTCACGATTATACAATTTGATAATTGAGAAATCCAACTGGCTCTCTCTGAGGCGGGGAAAATAAATCTGAGAGGAGATGGAGTTGGGGCAATGACATTCAGCAGCCCGGTCAATAGCACTAAGAGGCCAGATTGATTGCAGGCAGAGTGAGCCAAGGAGGTAGAGAGGGGCTGGGAGTGGATGGGAGAAACCAGGCTTCTGGCTGGTTGCCTCTTGATACTCTGCTGCTAAAGCCCAAGAGGAAACTGTCTGATTCAGCTTCTTTCCTGATGAGTCCCTGCATCCAAATACAGGCCACTTCCTCTTCTCCAGGTTAACGTTCCCCGGACTTGAGTGCTTTCACCCTGATGTGTGGAATACGTGGTGAATTGGTGGCTCAAGTAATTTGCTGTGACTACTCATCAAAATACTGAACTGTGCAAATAAATGGTTTCTTTTTCTTTTCTTAAATAGAGATTCAAGGTTAATTTTTAATAATTAAAAAAGGCTAATTTGCCTTTTAATTTGTTTTCTTTAGTGGATGATGAAGATCCACTATATGTCTTACTTACACTATAGGTTTGAGGCCCATTAAAGGTTCAGAATCTCTGATCCAGAGGGTGGTTCAAAGTTCTCTACCCTGACTTGCTTTCCTGCCTGTTCTGTGGCCAACCAAACCCCAACTCACTCCCTGACCCTGCCACTCCTAGCTGTTAAATACTGAGCAGGTAATAAAAACTGCTTGATGTTCAGTTTCCTTCTCTGTCAAACAGGGGTGTTGAGGCAGCATGGAATTCCCAGATCATGATGGGCACTCGATATCTAGTTGTCCCCTCTCCCTGGAATGCATGCCCCAAATGGGCTAACTGAGCAGTCCCTTGTCTGCCCATAATTCACTCCTGCCTATTTCCAAGATCACTCAGTAAGCCAGTACTTAACACATTGGATGCGGGAAACGTATTTATACGTTTTACGTTGACTGGTAAACACAATTTTCCAGTGAGTTTTCCAGTATTTGTCTGTTTAAAATTTAAGAAAAATAATTCAGTATACATTTTATAGTAAATCACAAAAAGTTTCATTGAAAAAAAAATATGTAAAACTAAAGTTATCGTAATTTTACTGAATGTTGCCATTTGCGCAAAAAATTAAGCAAAAACGGCCCACATACAATTTAATAACCTTAGTACCTTTTCTGTTTCTGTTTCCCAGTTTGCATTTCATGGTAGGTACTTCTGGTCTTCCTCCAACTCCCAGCCCCCTGATTAATTCTCCTGTGCTCAAGTTCTACAAGACCGTGCACGCTGTCCTTACTGGGCAACGCTGGTGACAAGTTAGGGAGGTTCTTGCTCATGGAAATGAGATTCTAATCGCCAGACTTAACTCATTTCCTATTAAACATACCTGAAACTCTCCAAATATAGACAGTGTAGGTGTGTGGCCACCTGCTCAGAAGGCTAGTGTGTCTGGGCATTTTGGATAGGAAGAGAAGTGTTCTGATCCAATTGTCCATATCCTAGTGTCAGAAACAAGGAAACTTACTAGTAAATTACTTGTATTGAGTGGAACAACATGCCGTCTAGAGCCCAACTCACTGCCATTGGATTCCTTCTCTCAGCACCACCCTGATGGGTTTCTGAAGGAGAACTACTTCTGGGTGACTGACTAAGATATCCCCCTCCCTCTGCAGAAAACCACTACTAACTCTGCACATAATAGAAAACCCAACTTCCTGAAGGTGCTGGAATGTGAACATAAGGAGACAGACTGGAGGAGTGTGTGCTAGGTGGAGAAGCGAGCCAGACAGCCAAGCAAATAAATTCCCACAAGCAAGGCTTTAGCCTGGGGCTAAGCTGCAGGCACAGAGGCAGGTGGGGTTCCTTTGAAAAACTTGTAGGCTTGCTGGCCTGAGGCACCAGAAAAGTGAACCTGGGCAATTATGGGTGCTTGTGGGGAGTGGAAGAACCTCAGAAGGAAAAGAGCCAAATCAGGGATCCCCAAACTCTGCTTACCCATATATCTGTACAACCCCCAAATGACTTGGGAGCCAAAGACAAAAGGTCTACATTAAAGCTGCTGCCCAAGAAGGAGGATTGCAATTCAAACCTAGCCAAGAAAATCACCTGCTAAGACAAAGGAAGCAATAAAAACTTGGTAAAAATAACAAATTCCAAAATTCTCAACTTAACATTTATAACGTCCAGTATATAATCTGAAATTACCTGACTTTCAAAGATCCAAGAAAATGGAGCATATTTCTCAAAAGAAGAGTCAACTGAGTCCAAGCATAAAATGAACGAAATGTTGAAAATAACATCAAAGGATTTTAAAGCACTATAGTAAACTATTCTCAGGGAAGTATGACAAAACATGTTTCAGTAAAGGATCATCTCAGCAGAGAAATAGAAATAACAAAAAAGAAAGAAAGAAAAATCCTAGAACTGAAATATATAATATCTAAATTTTTTTTAAAAAATTCATGCTATGAACTTAATAGGAAAATGGACATGATAGAGAAAAGAGTAGGTAAACCTGAAGACGGTTAATAGAAACTATACAAGGTAAGGGAGAAAGATTGAAAAAAGAAGTTAACAGTCTTATGGAACTGTTAGGTGATGTCAAACAGTAAACATACACATTTTGAAATGAGAGTTAAGGTGTAAAAAAATATTTAAAGTAAACAATAGTGTTAATGTAACCAAAAATATCCCTAGTATTTAGAAATCAATCACCACAAATATAATATTTGCTTCAAACAATAATTTGAGAAATTAGAAAATATTTTAACTGGATGATACAAAAAATCTTGAGATGCAGTTAAATCAATGCTAAGGGGAATGTAATAAGGTTAAAAGGCTATGTTAGTAAAGAAAGGATTCAAATTAATGATCTACTAGTAAACGTCTATCTTAAGAAACTAGGAAAAAAAGAACAAATTAAACCTAAAGCAAGCAGGCAGACTGAGATAAAGACAAGAGCAGTTAATAGAACAGATCCAAGAAGAAACAGAAAGCTTGAACAGACCTTTATTACTTAAAAAAAATTACAGATGTAATTATATATGCAAAAGACCCAAAACAATACACAGAGCAATAACTACAGTCAAAAATTGAGTTTAGAAAAGCTGTTAGTTACAAGATCAGATTATAAACAATAATTGCATTTATACGTACTAGTTAGAAAGTGAAATTTTAAAATATACAATTACGTGCCCTAGCCCAGTGGTCGGCAAACTCATTAGTCAACAGAGCCAAATATCAACAGTACAACGATTGAAATTTCTTTTGAGAGCCAAATTTTTTAAACTTAAACTATATAGGTAGGTACATTGTCATTAACTTAATTAGGGTACTCCTAAGCTGGCCTTTGCTAAAAACGTCCTCAATCTGAGGGGTCGACCTCAGCACGCAAATTAAAACTACAGCCCGGCCAGCGTGGCTCAGGGTTGAGTGTCAACCTATGAACCAGGAGGTCATGGTTCACTTGCCCATCAGGGCACATGCCTGGGTTGCAGGCTCGTGGACTTGACTAGTAGGGGGCATGCAGGAGGCAACCAATCAATGTTTCTCTCTCATCATTGATGTTTCTATATCTCTCCCTCTTCCTTCTTCTCTGAAATCAATAAAAAGTACATTTAAAAATATATTTAAAATTACAATAATGTTAAAGTGATCAATTATGTAGAAACAACCTACATATAAGAGCTTCACACAGAAAATTATAAAATTTCATTGAGAGAAATTAATGGAGACCTAACTAATGGAGGGATATGCCATATTCATGGATTTGACACTCAGCATTTTACAGATATTAGTTCTCCCCACATTTGATGTATAAATGGAATGGAATGCCAATCAAGACCCCAACAGAAATGTGTGAGTGTGTGTGTGTGTGTGTGTGTGTGTGTGTGTGTGTGTGTGTGTTCCTGCATGACTTACTGAGCCAAGATTGGCTCTTCATGCTTTTCCACCATTTCCTGAACATGTAGTTTGGTGGGCTGACTTGTCAATGTTGTTCTTGATGACTGGCTCTCGTTCTCTCCTCTTTTACTTCAGTATGTCTGAGCATGTTGGCCCCCAGACTCCAAATCACAGGGGGAAATGTAGGGGTCACCATTCGACCTCAGCCTTTCCTGGGGCCCCAAAACCGGGACTTGTATGGCACAGGTTCAAATACCGTTGGTGCACGTGTGCATGGGTAGAGTCCCTAGGCCTGGCCAGCAATCAGGGCCAATCAGGGCCTTTCTTCCCCCAGCTGCCAAGGTCTACGCATAACCCATGGACACAGACAACAGTGTGATGAAGGCCTGGGGGAAAAGGGAGGGAATGGATGTGGGGTGGAATGGGTCAAAGGGAGAAAAAAGGGACATATGTAATACTTTCAACAATAAAGATAAAATGAAAAAATCTACAAGGTGGGCAAAAGTAGGTTTGCCAAAAAAGCCAAGACACTTTTGAAGAAGGAAAGTGAAAGGACAGGCTCTACTTGATATCAAGGTCTACGCATAACCCATGGACACAGACAACAGTGTGGTGAAGGCCTGGGGGAAAAGGGAGGAGATGGATGTGGGGTGGAATGGGTCAAAGGGGGAAGAAAGGGACATATGTAATACTTTCAACAATAAAGATAAAATGAAAAAATCTACAAGGTGGGCAAAAGTAGGTTTACAGTTGTGAGTCAGTGAGTTTATTCTTATTCTTATTTATTAATTACTAGAGGCCCAGTGCATGGATTCATGCACATTGAAAGGAAAGTAATTAGAAGGTGACCGGTGGGGTGGGACTGGGCAAGATCGGCTGGACACGCCCTGGAGCCAACCTCTTGCGGTCTCTCCCTGGTGTCTGCGGAGTGAGCGGGGTCCCTACAGCAGGTGGGGTCCCTCGGCCTGGACTGCGGGGATTGGGCCAAAACAAGCTCTCCGACATCCCCTGGGGGGTCCTGGTGTGCGAGAGGGCACTCTGAAAAGTTGCTATCATACAGGGTGTGGAACGCAAACGCAAGTGTGCAGTAAACCAGATTCAGGGCAACAGTGCCCCAACAACAACACAACCCATGGCCGAAGGTGGAATCGCGTAGCCCCATGAGGAATCGGGCTCCCTCCTCTCTGGTTTCAGGGGCATATTAGCATATATATATAGATTATATTATTTTCCATATGAACAACTGAAAACCTACTTTTGCCCATCCTTGTACTATTAAGCTACAGTAATTTTTACAATGTGGTATTGAATCAAGGAGAGATAAATAAACCAATGGAATAGACTACAAGATCAAAACCAGACCCATGGCTCTATGGACACTTGATTAATGTAAAAGGTAGCATTGCAGAGCAGAGGAGGCAATGATGGGGGTTTTAATATATGGTATTAGAACGACTGGCTATCCAATGGGGGGAACACTTGACCTTACCCACACATACATAAAGTCAATGCCAGGAAGACTGTAGATACAAATATGAAAGGCAAATAATAAAGTGTCTAGAAAATAAAATTGGAGCCTTTTTTTTTATCTCAATGTACAGAAAGATGAAAATGACTGATAATCCTGATTACATTAAAAGTAAAGACTTCTACGGTCCAAGACACTCCAGAGAGTGAGATGGCAAAGCATGGAGTATGAGCCTATATTTACAACACAGTAACTGACAAATTGTATCCAGAATACACAAGGGGTTCTTACAATAAATAAACAGACAATGCACATTTTAAAGAGAGAGATTTAAGCAGGTAACGCAAAAAAGAAGTTATCCAAATAGCTAAAACCCACATGAAAAACTGCTTAACTCCATTAGTCCTCAGGAAAATGCTAATTAGTAGCACAGTGAGATACCCGAATGCTATACAACAATGGAAACAACAAGTCCTCCACACAACGTGGGTGAATCTCACAGAAATAACCTTGAGCAAAAGAAATCACATGCACAACAATACATGCTGTTTGATTCCATTTATAAAAATGTTTAAAACAGACAACACTAAACTGATAAAACTATAAAAAAGTAATAAACCGACAACTACAAAAGTACAAATGGTTGTGGGCTGTGTTGTGTTGTGTTTTTTTGTTTGTTTGTTTGTTTTTTTGCGGGGGGAGGGTGTGGAGGGAGATTAGATGGGAACCTAAAATGGAACTTTTGGACCTGGACACTGGTTATATATTTGCTTGGCTTATGATAATGTATTGAGTTATATATATACAGTATATCTTATACATATATATACACATCTTTATGTGTGTGTGTATATATATATATATATAGATAGATAGATATAATTTACACTTTTCTGTATGTGTTACATTTCACAATGAGTAAATGGGAATAAAAAGAGTGAGTGCATACTTCCTCCTTCCTTGATGGAGGAGGAGGGTGCTCAGTACCGATGGCAGAGGGACAATGGCTCCTGCTCACCATGGACATGCCGGGTCCACTGTGGACTGCTTACCTTTCAACTTCTTTTACACGACAGGGAAAACAACGTCCATCTTGCTTAAGTCACCATTTAGGGGATCTCTGTTCTTTGAAGCCAAGTTTTATCCTAACATCTAGAAGATTTGGATTCAATTCAACTGACCAATTATATGAGACCCAATGCTTGGTTTTGGGGATAGCAAGAGCAATAATGAACTTAAAGATGAGTAAGGATCAAAAGAAGACGAGGCATACACTAAGGGATCAGAGAGAAGCACTTAGGCCATTATGATTGGACTGGGCTGTTGTCTAGTCTCTATGTCCTAGAAGAACTTGGGTCAGATGCTGAGTTTTCAGGGCTGCTGCTACCCCATAAGGATCAAAAGAAGGCGAGGCATACACTAAGCGATCAGAGAGAAGCACTTTGGCCATTATGACTTGGACTGGGCTGTTGTCTAGTCTCTATGTCCTGGAAGAACCTGGGTCAGATGCTGAGTTTTCAGGGCTGCTGCTACCCCATCACTTCTCTTGTGCTCTGGGAGGCACTGCCAAAAAGTAAAGGCATTTTTATTAAAACTGGCTGTAGACCAACTGTTTGCTTAAAATGGGCTTCTTGGGCCTTTTCAACTCTCCTTGGATCCCAACCACAGTCATTCAAGAACCCTGGAAGATTTATTTTTCAGATCTGAGCCTCATTTAGCTTCATGTATGGAACACAGGGTCTCAAACTGTGCACTGAGCAGAAAATGGGAATAGGTCACACTCATTTCCAGAATCAGACTGAGTCCAAGTTATTTTAAAGTGAGCCATGAAGCAAATCAAAGTTGTTTTTAAATACATAAATCCAATAAGCCAGATGCACTCAGAACTAAACCTATATCTTATAGAATTATTCAAGCAGAAAATAAAAATATCCCCTAAGCTAAATCTGAGTTGAATTGTACCCTCATTTGATTTGATTCAAGTCCTTGGATTGTGGAAGGAGGGGAGGGCTGCATTTGTGCAGGGGGAGCTTAAGAGCAGAGCCCCTGTGGGTGGCAGGAGGTTCCAGGAGCCTGCTGTGTTTGGAATGTAAAATAAAGCCTTGTTGGGGGTCTGTACAATAGCAGCTCAACCATCAAAGGGGAAGACGACCTGTATTGTCTGTATAGACTTTGCATTTGCCACTTAATCAATGCTCTCAAAATCAGCTGCGGTCCAGGGAAGATAGCAGAGTTTGGCTTCCTATTTAGTGCTCCCTAGATGGGCAGCCTACCTGGCAGGTATGACTTGGTACATAGAGAATGCAGTGTTTTCTTCTTGGAATACACTCCTCAGGCATCGCAAAGAAAGTGAGCTGATGGGACTCTCCACAGGAGTTGTGGTGTTTGATCAAGGGAAGGTTTCACCAGCACAGACACCCTGGCTGGGAATACAAGGTATTATAATGCAAATGGTTCAGTCCTTCTCAGGGAATCAGGAGCTTTCAAAGAGGTACACGGGGAGGGAACAAATGGCTGCTAAAAGCAAAACAGAAATACAACTAAGCTGTGTCACAGCATCTTGTCTCTGCAGTTTCCTTAAGTCAGAAATAGCTTTGGCTGTGCGAGGGCTCCAGGGAAGGCTCCCCGTGGGCAGGTCTCTGCCCCAGTCCCACCTGCAAAGCCATGAAAGACCAGAGTGGGAGTGAGCTGGGTGTGGGTGATGAGCTCTGAGGAGGCCGGCCTGGTGTTGGATGGATCAGCTTATATCACACCTCAGGTTGTGTTAGGCACTTAAGGATGTGATTGGAGAAGAAAAAGTATCCCTTGCTCACAGAAGTATGTCCTCTTAAGTGGACACCAGGGGGACCTGCATGCCCTGGAGTTTTGCCTCATTGGTCCCTGGGTCCTAGGCTCCTAGTAGAGATTTGCTGAAGGAAGAAGGCATTGGGATGAGTTAGTGGCCAAAGGGCCATGTGCTAATCTCCTTTTGTGGCTCCAAAGACAGAACAAGGCAGTGCATAAGCTGTCATCTCTCCCTTGCTAAAACCCCAGGGAGGCCTTGGTGCTCTTTGGTCAAGCCTCAACCCCTTGCCTTGACTCCAAAGGCTGCACACACCTCCATCCCATCATCTTCTGTCTCCCCCACACCACCAGCCTCGCCTCCATTTCTCGAGCTTGCTGTGCCCCTGTCCACACTGGGGCCTTGGTGTCTGCTATTAGTAGAAGGAATTCTGCCCTTGCCTGGCCAAACCACCCCAGTCCTCAGAGTCCGCATGCCAGCACTTGCTGGGAGGTGTTCCCTCAGGCCCTTTGTGCAGACGCTCCAGGTCAAGTCCATGCCCTGTCGGCCCATGACCCCTCTACATTCCCGTCTTAGTACTTACCACAATCAAAATTATAAGAATATTTGTGTAATTATTTGTAAACCATCTTTCCTACTGGGTCGTAACCTTTGTTAGTGCAGAGACTTCCATCTATTTTTACCACAGTGTTGGGCTCAAATCCTACAGCAGCTGACACTGACTAGGTCCTTCTGTCTCCTTCATGCATTAACTTACTTCATCCTCACACTCACCGCTGAGATGAACACCATCGCTACACACACTTTGCAAACAGGAGTTTGGGGAATAGTGAGGAGGTTCGGTAACTTGTCCAAGATAATCCAGCCGGTAAATATCTGAGCAAGAATTTAAAACCAGACGGTAAAGCTCCGAAGTCTGATGTCTAAGCAACCACCCTGCAGAGGCTGGAGAAAGACGTGAGCATAAGGAATGCGGTTCTGAAGGATGTAATGTTGATGTAATGTTCATGAGACTCACTGGACAAGAGAGGCGCATGTGTGAGAGTGTCTGCTCTGCCGGTTACATGTGATAACATTTGTCCAGTGTTTAGCACAAACACGTTCCCTTGTTTTGCTGATAAAGATGCTGAGGCTTTGAGAGTTTAGTAACAGGTCTCACAGCTAACAAGTAGCAAAATTTGGGCTCCAAACCCTTTAAAACACTGTATTATACTGCCTCCCACATAAAACCCGAGTAACAAATGCCAGGATAAAATGGAGAAGAACTCACACTGTGGATTTTAGTCAAGTGCACCCAGGCACACAAAGTCCCCTCAAGTGAAACAGCTGAGTGGATGGGACTAGATCCCTTCCTCTCCTCCCTTTATGATTTCAACCCGAGTTAATGTACAGAGAAGGGCCAGTGATGAGCGCAGGGATCTTGTCCTTGAAACTCAGACAGCAACGCTTGCATCTCAGACCAGGGACTATAATTAGCAGGCGTTCCAGCTCCTCCTTTGCTGGGTCATGCCTGGCTCCCCACATCCTTACCCCTTTTCTGCCAATTGCTGTCTAGGACTGCCCAGGCCTCCAGCACCAGTTCTGGCCCCTGGACAAGGACCTGAAGGCATGCCAGTCAGCTCTCCAGGGTTGGCAGAACTCATCTTTGTGGGCAGACAGGTTCTGACCTTGGACTCTGGTAGACCCTTCACCCATTCAGTAAATTTTAACTGAGCAGTTCTGGTCTGGCAGGCCTTGTGCAGAGTGTCAGGGATACAACAGTGAACAGCAGCACGGTCCCTGCCACCCCGGACACACCACTCCCCCAGGACGAGGCACTGGCTTAAAGCAACTACTCACATGGTTGTTTATGGAATTCTGGGACAAAGTGATGTCACCAAAAGGTGCCTGCCCTGCCCTATCTGGCCACCTCCTAGTCCCTTCCCCTGCCATTGCCCAGTGGAAGATGGAGCTTACAGCTGACAACCAGAGAGACTGAATCCTTCATCTTCTAATGAAAAGAGGAATGCCTCCTGGGACTGACTCTCCCAATCTGCACCAAGTAGAAAATGAAGACAACTGCTTCAGTGGGTTTTGCCACCAAATAGAGGATAACAAAGGCCTGGGGAAGAGAGGAGAGGTGCTTTGGGGGAAGTCAAGGAGGAGGAGGAGCTACACCTCTGGGCTGTTCTCTCCTCTTTGAGTGGACATGTCACTCAGGGGTAACTATGAACACAGAGTTCGGTACCCACTTCTTAATTGGTGTTCCCTAAGCAGCAGCCCCGTGGGGACACGAACAAAGCAGCAGAGATGGCAGGGCGACCAAGTGAGAAAGAATAAGGCAAAGCTTGACCCCCCAACCTCCTGCAAGGGCAGCTGGCATGGCCGATTCCTGTGGGCCTGCAGTAGTCAAGAAGGTAACAGAACATGGGCCAATGTACACAGCACCACGGACACTCACAGGGCACAGGTCAAGCAGAGGGCATAACGAAGGCTGGTGGACACCAGGAGGTGGGAGGTGGGAAGTGGGCCTAGCGAGGCACCTATAGGTAGACCCCTCCTCCACCTTTCTGCCATTTCTATTTGGTGGGAGGCCTCAAGCAGCTTAGAATTAATAACTGGGGTGTGTGTGTGTGTGTGTGTGTGTGTGTGTGTGTGTGTGTAAGAAGAGCTCTGAATTAGGAATAGTTTCTAATTAATGACAGAATGTAAATTTAACTCAATACCTGGAAGAGACTTTTAAACTAAAAGTGACTGAAAAGCTATAGGATGAACTGAATATAGCGATTAGGCTAGATTTAATTTTCTCTTTGCCAAACAGAGGGCTGAGGGCTTGTCTGAGCCAGTCCTTCCTTTCCTATAAGCCAGAATGTGCCCAAACCAGGGACCAGCCCATCCCTTTCACCAGCCTGGTCTGTGCCACTGTGTGTCCAGTGTTGGCCACTTGTGGGCACCACCACTGTAGCAACAAGGGCCAACACTTGGGGTATTAAAGTGTGCTCAGTCTCTGCACATGTCAAAGGCAGAGACTATGGGGAGAAGGAGGCAAACTAAACTCTCAGAAGCAGTTTCCAAGCCTACAAATCCAAAGATGCAGCTTGTGACAGAAATTGTCAACATTTCCCTGACATGGCTTCTCCAACGTGAAATGAGAGCTCTCTGCTGCTTCAGGAAAGCTCATTTTCTGAGTTTCCTGAGGAGACAGATGGAATAAAATTACCCCCTCAGGGTGGGGCAGCAAGCAGTGCCCTCCCAGCAGGTAGAGCACAGCCTGGGAATGATTTACACAAGACCTTTGCTTCGGGATTGCAAAGTTCTCCTACAACTAAACTTTGTCATAAAAATGACTACAGGCTCCCTGAGCCAATAAAATGCAGAGATGAAAACAAGCCTTCCATTCCCCTTGTTTCCATGGGTATCAGGGCTTCAAGGAGCAGCTGGACGGGGCAGAGGGGGTGCAGAGAGAAAGGAGAGGTGGGGGAGATGGAACGGAGAAAGGGGAAAGAGGAGAACTGAAGGCAGGCATGGGTAGAATGGAGAAAAAGTAATGTAGAATATGAGACTTAATTATGGATTCTGGGTTTTCCATTCAAACTATGATATAACTGGAGGCCCAGTTTGATGTCCATAATGGAATTAACACTCATGACAATATTTATGCTAGAGCAACAAAACCACAAATAGCCTGACTTTCCATCAATAGGAGGCTGGTCTGGGCAATTATGGTAGCAAACATTATGTCTGATTGTAGAATTAACAGGCTGTTTAAGATAACATGTGACTCTTCAAAAGAACAAGTGTATCTAACACTGACTTAGAGGGACATTTGTGGGGGGAAAAAGAGTAAGTTTGAGGACAGTATGAGCCCACTTTTGTAAAACAAGAAAAACAACACACATATACACTTAGAGAAAAAGTGTCTTGCATATGTGCTAGCCTGAGTACTGAGAGGTGTGAGGGATGCCCACGAAATTTAGCAGTGGATGCTTCTGGGAGGATGGATGAGGTGCTGGAAGGAAAGGAGGGAAAAGCAACCAAGGTTTTCTTTGCACAGCTCTGTGCTGTTTGACTTGTCATAATGAGCATATGTTGCTGGGATCTGACACGAAAAGAACAATGAAAAAAGTTTAGGAATATTAAACTACTTAGCATCTAGGATAACAAACTATACTCAATGAAAACAGAAAGCATTGCCTTTGCAGCTTATTATGCATCTTGCCCACCACTAAGTGTTTCACAGACCCTTGCCAAATCTTGCAGTGACTTTTATGCACCCTTGTACAGGCTTAGGAATGCTTAATAAGTTGCCTATTGGTAAGGGACATGTCCGACGTCTGAATCCAGGTCAGGCCTCCTGCAGAGGCCCAGGGGAAGGGTGTGTGGCTAGAGGGCTGCCAAGTACCAAGAGGTCAAGCTGGAGGCTATGGAGCAGGGGTATCAGGTGATGGTGAGCAACTCCCTCCGGTGCCCAGTGTGGCAAGGCAGGGACCATAACAGCTGTGAGCTGGACCCAGGGTTAGAATTGCTTCCCTAGCGCATCAAACTTTAATGCCTCAATTGTCATGACTGGGCTCGGCTGAGCAAGCTGCTATAACCCATCAGCTTCCATACAGCATTTCCAAGGGAACAGGATGTTTGGGACATTCTATGTCTGGAGGCATTTTTATCACTCAGGAGGCTTAACCAAGACCATTAAAATGGCCTAACCCATTTCCCTATCCCCATGGGCAGGGAAATTAAGGGCATTCAGGTCCAGCAGGCCTGTGGCGTTAGGCAGTCAGATCTTATTAACTTGGGTTTTTGTGACAATTTCATATAAGCCTGGCTGAAGTTTTGCCTCAGCAACATTTGCAGATAAAAGGTTTGCTGGGTTTCTTGATGAAAAAGGAAAACAGACAAGTGAGAACGGGAAATGTTTAACCTACTTGAGCAATTTAAGTGATAATTTTGTTTTATTTGTGAAGAACTTAAGCAAGGTGTCTGCCTGAAAATACCAGCTCCTAAACAGTTGTTATTAATGGCAAAAGCAGAATCAGCAAGGTTTCCAGGTCATAACATTTTAGAAGCAGCCAAGTAACTATATCTGCTTTAGAGTAATATTCTAGTTCTCCAACAATATTTCCCAAAATGTCTAGATATTGTCCAATCAGGAGGGATGATGTTGCAACCCAGTACCTCTGATATGAAAAGCCTGAACATAGTAGGTGCCCCAAACTGCCTTGCAGATTATTCATTGCTGCCTTTTAGGATGGAATTGGTTACTGGCTGCTGTGGGCTTGCCCACTTCCGGTTTCTCTGTGTCTAGAGGAAGTGTCTACAAGCTGCACACTGCCTCAACACAGAGGAACCGCTGCTCCTCCTTCCACAGGACAAATCTGCTGCTTCCTTCCCTCTTAGTCCCTTCTGTGTTTTCAAAACAATAATTTCTCTTGCCTTTCCAATTTTCTTGGACTCCATATTTCCTAGTCTCCTCTTAAAGTTTTCCTCCATCTCATCCCTCTGGGAATTTGTGAATGGGAGAGAGTAGTCCACAGCTGCAAACTCCATTTCCTCAGACCTCCTCACTGCTTCTTTCTCTATTTCCTGTCCCCATCATCACAGCAACTGCTCTCCCAAAGGTCACCAGTGACATTCTATCAGCAAATGCAGTGACCTTTTGTTCATCTTCATGCTGCTTGACCTTTCTGAGTGTCTCACAGAAAGCGCTATCTCCCCTCAGCCTTTCTGGAAAATCAATTTTTTGCTTCCATTCCTGGCTGGTGTGGCTCAGTTGGTTGAGTGTTGTACCATGCACCAAGAGGTTGCGGATTCAATTCCTGGTCAGGGCACATGCCCTGATTGCAGGCTCAATCCCTGGTAGAGGGTATGCAGAGGCAGCTGAATGATGTCTCATTCTCACATGGGTGTTTCTCTTTCTCCCTCTCCCTTCCTCTCTCACTAAAAATCAATTTTAAAATATTTAAAAAATGTTTTAAATCAATGTTTTTGCTTCCATCATCATACAGTCTCCTTATTCATCCTCTACTTATGGTTGTAGTTTTTGTTTTCTTTCTTTGCTTCTAACCTGGCTGGCATTGCTCAGCGGTTAAAGCATCAGCCTGCACACAGGAGGGTCACTGGTTGGATTCCTGGTTAAGGGCACATACCTGGGTTGCAAGTTTGAACCCTGTCCCCAGTCAGGGAGTGTGTGGAAGGCAACCAATCAATATGTCTCTCTCACATTGATGTTTTCCTTTCTCTCTCTTCCTCCTTCCCTTTCACTCTCTCTGGAAAAAAAATCAATGGAAAGAGAACAACAAGAAAAGCCCAGAGTAAGTAGAAGGAAGGAAATAATAAAGATTAGAGCAGAAATAAATGACATAGAGACTAAAAAAACAACAACATAAAAGGTCAATGAAACGAAGAGCTGGTTCTTTGAAAAGAAAAGAAAAAAAAAGATTGATGAACCCCCTAGCCAGACTCATAACAAACAAACAAACAACCACATACACACACAGAGGACCCAAATAAATAAAATCAGAAATGAAAGAGGTGATATAACAACAGACACCATATAAATACAAAGGATTGTAAGCAAATACTATGAACAGCTGTATACCAACAAACTGGACAACCTAGGTGAAATGGACAAATTCCTAGAAACATAAAATCTTCCAAAACTCAATCAGGAAGAATCAGAAAACCTGAATCCTCATACCAGACCAGAAAAGACTCTATAACTCATCTGCTCCATGCTCCTTGCCCTCTGTCTTACTATTTGAAGAATATACATGGAATTCTTACAGTTCATTGGCCTAGTGAAAACTTCAAAATCCTGAAACAAGGCTCATAATCTTTTCTTCCCCTGAGACCTCAACTCCAGAGCAGACCAGAAGTAAAATGTACCATGAAGTCCAACAGGCACCAGGTGACCCCCAGTGCTAGCAGTAGCCAAGGTCCCAGGACCAGTAAACTGTTGATTCTTTCTAACTCTTAGTTCCCTCATATTAAAAGATGAGTAATTATAGTCCCTATGCTATGAAATCCATTTTCAAGATAAGACATATATACACTAAATCCAGTGCCTTGTCCAGTAAAATGTTAACTGGTATTATTTTCTTCTTCCTTCTACTCACTACTCCCCACCATTTTCCTCACCCACTTTGACTGAAGCACAGTCTCTATCGATACTTACTTTCCACTTTATTTTGCCTTTTAAGGCCATGACTCAACACGTCCACTAGACTGTAACTAAACGCACTATGGGCATGGCCACATCCAGTTCTCCTGGCACCTCTTCCCTGCCTCTTCACCTTGTGCACAATGTGGACTGGAATGATTAAATGAATGACTTAGTAATTACCAATGAATTTCTCTTTCTTTTACTTTTAAATTTTTAATATTTTATTTAACTCAATAGATCCAAACTATTACCACATTAACATGTGATCAATATAAAAACGGAGATAGTTATTTGAAATCTGGTGGATATTTCACACTTAACATACATCTCAATTCACACTAGCCACATTTCAGATGCTCAGTAGGCACGTGTGACCGGTGGCTGCTGTACTGAGCAGCCCAGCAAGACCCTTGCTGCTCAAGGCGTTGGCATCACTTGGGAGCTTGTTAGAAATGCAGACTCTCAGGCTTCTCCCAGATCCACTGACTCAGAACCTACATTTTAACCTACATTTAGATCCCAGAGAATTTAAATGCACATTAGTTTGAGAAAATGGGGCCAGGTCTGCCTAAAACACTTCTGTGACTTCCTATTGCCCTCATGATAAATGTCCAGCTATTGACCTTGGCATGCATGCATTCATTCATTCATCACTATTACTGAGTGCCAGGCTCTAAGTTGGGTAATGCTAGGGACACAGAAGGGATGAAGACAGACCTGATTCCTGCCCTCATGGAACTCCCAGGCAATCTATATATATAAAAGGCTAATCGACCATCTGACCATCCGGTAGGTATGATGTGCATTACCACTAGGAGGCAGATGCTCAATGCAGGAGCTACTGAGCTGTAGTGACTTGGCAGCTACGGTTCGAGGGTGACACCCCAGAACCAGAGAGGAGAGAGCCCAACCCCTGCAGGGCAGGCCGAGGGACCCCACCTGCCAGAGGGACCCCGCTCACTCCACAGATGCCTATTGAGCCGCAGCACCGCCCCAGGTGCGGCCGACCAGGGAGGGACTTTGGGAGGTTGGTTCCAGGGTGTGTCCAGCCCATCTTGCCCAGTCCCGCCCTGCTGGCCACCTTCTAATTAATTTCCTTTCAATGTGCATGAATCTGTGCACCCGGCCTCTAGTTAATAGATAAGTACCCAAATTCCTGTTTCATTCAATGATAAACATAATGTGCTTAAAGTGAAGTTACAGTGTTCAAGGAGTATTACAGGAGGCCTGACCTGGTCTTGAGTAGAAGGAGCATCCAGAAAATAACCCAAATACAGGAAGAAAACATTATCAGGGCCACAAGCAAATGAGATGTCCCACTACAGGAGAGGGGCTACCAAGAAGCAGCAGCCTGTCCACTGTCACTAAGAAGGATCACTTTCAGGCTTCAGATCAATGTGGATAAACACCTGGAGGGGAGAGTTCCAGAAACAGAGCCAGGGGCAGAGCCAGGTGATAGGATCACACACACCACACACAGATCTGTCTGCATTTCAAAAGGGAGGGGAGAAGGAACAGAGAAGATCAGGACGGTGGCAACTCTTTCTTTTTAAAATTGGTATCAGCTTGAATATATGTTTGGCTTTTGCTTTGTCAAAATTGGCCCTCACTTTGCTCACATCAGAGGTCTTTGTGTTCTGAGGACAAGGACTGTGAGAATAATTGGTTTTGCATCACACAGCAAAAAAAGGCCTAATTGATGACATTTCTGTCGCCATCAACTCTTGAAGTCAGGAAAAAAAATTTTTTTTAGCATCATCTTTATGTTTAAGGAAATGCTAAATCCTTCTCCTTAAGAGTTTTATTTTCTAATTTCCCCAAACTGCATTTCTAGTTTCACCATGTTGTTTTCTCATGGTGACAGTTTCAGGCATTTTCTCAAATGTTAAAGATACAAAAGATAAATGATAATGTGGTAAATTGCTGTGGAGCCATGCTTTTGAAAAGATAAAAAGAACATGAAATGGGACTTCTCTAGCTTCTGTTCAATTTCAATGACACATTTCTTATTAGCTGCTTTTGATTCTACTCTGTGGGTATTTAAATTTTAGTCCTTTCTCCTAGAGAACTTCCAATTGCAGCTGTGGCAAACGGCACTTTTCTCATATGAAGTAGATTACAGTATAGCTCCAGAATCACTGAAAGAACTCTTGAATTGTTGACTTGGTTCCCAAAATGGCTTTTACTTGCAGGGACCATGGAAAAATGGGTCACATTCTTAGTTTTAGATGACATTTCCAGCACTTTATGGGCCTCCTTCAATCATAGTCCCCATTGCTAACAGAGTGTGTTTGCTAAAATGCACATCTGCTCACATTCTCCCGCCCTAACACTGTAACACCCTTTACTTTCACTATAGCAGCCTGATTTTTCCTCTACAGGCTCAGCTACTATCTGTGCTTTCTTTTCCAGCCATACTGAACTAATTGCCATTACTGTTCTCAAAGTCTGCTTTCCTCTTCTTGGCCTTCAGAAATTATGTGCTCCCTCTGTCTAGAACTTGGAACAGACTCTCTACGCGCCTTCTCAGCCCTCGCCCAGCTCACTTAGAATTCACTGAGCTCCTGTTCATCATTCAGAATTTGATGTCACTCCTACCGGGCAGTTTTCCAACGCCTCCCCACTAGGCTGGTGGCACCTCTCTGTGATCATACATTTCACTGTATCTCCCACATGATAACCACACCGTAACCCTGTATTGCCATCACCTTTTTGTCATTACCTATTTGATATCTCTCAGAAGACTGCTCCGGGGAAATGGATGATTTATTCACAACTGTGTTCTGCAGGGTCTAGCATAATGAATGGCTCACATATTTGCTGAGTGTTGCTGTGCTGGTGGTATCGTAGGGCGAAAAGTAAGACCTCAGAAATATTAGGGTCCTAGGCTCATTTAGGATCCAGACATTTAGCTTATACCCATTTGTACTTGATTACGTCATGAGCTGTTTCCCCAATGAGATCATAAGGATCATTGAGTAGCCCCCTAAAAAGCCTTCTGCAGGGGTCTGTGTGCAATAGGTAATCAATATATTCAGTTAGCTATGTGAATATTACTTCTTATAATTAATCACATGTTCTCAATGGTCTATCACTGATCAATAGAACTTGCACCCCTATTTCCTACTTATTTTTTGCAACCAAGGATAAAACAAGATAAAAAAAAGTTTAAATTATAAAAGAAGATCTTAATCATGAGGATCAGAGGGAGAGTTTCTATAGTGAGATGATCAAATATTGCCTTAGGCTGTTGCATTTTATCCATGGGTCCTATAGGCAAATGGAGTATCAATCTGCTCTTGGCCTGCAAGATAGATTATCACCTTGCAACACGTCAAGGCCATCACTATTGTCACAACTGGCTGCCTAAGTTAAAGTCACGATAATGTCTAGCATAATATTCTACATAAACTTAAGAAACCAATAGGTTCCAATGTATTCTCACTAATTGTAGGATTGAACTTTGGCGCTCAAGATTTCTAAAGCAGCAGCTAGACCAGAAGAAGCTGTTATTTGACATTTATCTGAAAACACTAACTCTGTGCAAGGTCATTTAGACTAACTACCATTTATTTCTCAAAAATCTTCCTAAAACTAGCAATAACCATAAAGATAATAATTTATTACAAACATAATCAATTCAAGAAAGCTAATTAGCATGAAAAATTGTAGTAAAAAATATTATCTGTCCATAAAACATATGCTTAAATGTTTCTTGTTCCCTTTGGAAATGATTTGTTACATATGGTATATATGGTTTACTTCTTCCAGATGTTGATACTTAAAAAAAAATGAATGAGCATTATTAATCTTTTTGTGAAGAACAAAAGAATTAATTGAGAGCTTCATTATCATAGATGATTGAGGTTTTATATGATAATGGCATTTTATTTCAAAAGTTCATCAAACAGAGGATTTTAATTGTGAGGCTTAACTAACCATGACCATTTGGACTCTTAATAATTAAGTATCAAGATAGAAGTTTTTAATGAGTCTTCTTGAAATTAAGTGTACATTCTGCCTTGTGTATTTGATACAGAAACATGCTCCAAATTCTACTGCTTAAAAATGTAAAAAACGTACTTCTAAGCATACTTGTTTTAAAAACACAGTCTAAGAATTTAGACTAGAGGCAGATGAGCTGAGAAACAGGACAGCTAGAGTGGTTTTCAGCTGTTGAGAGGAAACAGTCATGTGACTAACATAAATGATTCGCCGACAAAATAAATCCACAGACGCATGTACAGGAATGACCTTCTAACTCTAAGCCAAGGGGTTAAGGTGCATACCATCCACTGGTTAGAACCGATAAGAAAACATTCTGCTTCAAGTTATTCTATTCCTCATGCAAAAAAAAAGTACGACTCATCCATAACAGATGACTCAGAAGAGCAAGTTCATTGTCATTTCAGAATACAAAACAGGTGGCATTAATGGCTCCATAGCTGATATCTAACATCTGTGATGGGAGCATGTAAATGTTACTGTATGGAAGCTTCTTCTAGGCTTGTGCAACCTTCAGAGATGATGCTAGATGAGGAAGACACTGATTTCCCACTAATTTCCCACAAATTATCTCTTTTGCCCCTTCCCCATCTTCAATTTGGTTCAGATATAAATATGATTAGTTGGGAAACTGATGTGCTATTAGAAAAGCTTTTTTTTATAGGAGGCATTTCTAAAATGGGACTGAGGAAGTGAAGTACTCTTCTTTTGCACAAAGAAAGAGAAGCTCAAGGAGGGTAGAGAGAATCAGAGAGCTCTAGGCCCTCTCTAAACCTTTCCCTAGGTTCCCACCAGCTACCCCACTAAAGGCAAACTTGGCTTTATTGCACTTTGCTCTACTACATGTCACAGACTTTATGTTTTTTACAAATTGAAGGCAAAACACTCTACAAACAAAAGAAGTATGACTTGCTTTACTGCGGTGGCCCGGAAGTGAACCGACAATATGTACACAATCAGCATTTCAGTTGTGGGATATAATCCCTGCTCAACCACATTGCCAACCACATTGCCAGTCAAACATCAAAAGCTGAGAGCATACTTAGGGGCCAACTGGATCCTGAGACATATTTCTGAAGAACACTTTTATTTTACCATGGAACCTTTTTTTAATCCTCACCTAAGGACATGTTTTTATTGATTTTTTTTTTTAGAGAGAGAAGAAGGGAGAGAAAGAGAAACATCAATCAGGTGCCTCCTATAAGCACCCTGACTGGGGATCGAACCCACAACCCAGGTATGTGCCCTGACCAGTGACCAAACCTGCAATCTTTTGGTATATGGGATGACATTCCAACCACCTGAGCCACCAGCCAGGGCTTCCATGCAACTTTTATTGGGACATCCCTAAATGGAAAGCTTTTCTGGAGCCTTGTTTTCCAGAACTAAAGAGAACAATTAGACATCATGCCATACCCTATTTCCTTTAAATAGCAGATATCCCTCTGAGGTAGGACAAATAACCCAACCTACAAAGATCCTAGGCAGGTGAAATAGTCTCTATTAGCTATTAACACTTGGAGCAAACCCACACAAGGGCTGAATCAGGAGAATGCCAACTGATTTCACAAGAGGGAAGAAAATGCAAGGAGTTTCAAACACTCTTGCCTGAGCTATGTTTGCATAGGGTAGATCAAGACTCTGTTTAAATTGTCCAGGGAAGATGTATTCTTCACTCCATTTGTGTTTAGCCATAGCTGCCAGAGGGAACAGAGGTACCAGGATTTGGGTGAAGATTGATAAGCACTTTTATTAGACAAATTGAGTTGGACAATAAAATAACACTGAGTGGAGACTTCCCTTAACCTAGATCTAGTGCTTTTGTGCAAACTGGAAAAGGCACCCATCCAGTGCTGGGGAATCTGACCTTGAAGAGCTGAGTAAGGGTGTGAGCTAGCCTTGCCCAGAAAGTACAGGGTGCAGTAACTTTAGATGACTAGATGACATGGGCTCAGTGGTGAGACCATAATTAAAATCAAGGAAAACAGACATACACTTGCTTGTCTGTGCAGTTACCCATTCTCAGCAGAAGGAAAGACAGTTCATATTTGGCTCCAGAATGTAGCATTTTATGTTGATTCTTACAAGTCAGTGGTCTGTTTGGTTCCTATAAATCACACTGACTCACCCACACATGCATGGACATTCCTTTCCCCACCTGGTTACAAAAGAAGTCTCTGTGTTCACTCTTCCAATCCTAGCCCTCTCCCACTCACCCACCACTGCTCAGTTCTGCACCCCGGGTAGGTGGGACTATCTCTAGAACCTTTGGTTGACTCCCTGTGGCCTCTTGGGTTTTCTTCTGATCCCTTTCTCTATTTGCCCTAAACTTCCTGCTCTAGCTCTGACCCCACAGAAGCCTTTCTTCCTAATTATATTTTACTCAGACTGACCATGCTGAGTTGACATCCTCTTAATATCCAACTTTGACAAAGGAGATAGTCCTAACCCTGACATGCATAAAGTAGACAAACAATAATTATTTGTTGAAATACTAGTAAATAAATTGGGTAACTGAATATTGCCAAAGGTCATTTCTGAATTGCTGTTTTATCTCATAGACTTTTGGATATATCTCATTTATTGAGCCTCAATTATGGCTCTGTTAATCAATCTATCTCAAAACCGTATTAGCTGCATGGTTAAGCCTATGATGAGGACAATTTATCCACTGTTGAATGAGAACTGATTGAATTAGCTAAAGATGGTTGGACTAATTTAGCTAAATAAAATAAGAGCCTTAGTCATTTGGAGTTAGTCATTTCCTGAACAATTCACTGAGTTTTCTAGGCTAAGACCTTATAGAGCCACCAATGTGATGGAGCACCAAAAGCTATCATCATTGAACAGATATGCTACACATGCCTGAATAGAGAAAGCTCACCGCTGAAAGATATGCCTTATTGTTCCCAATTTACAGATAAAAAATGGAGGCAAAAGACATGAAATGACTTGTCCAATATAACCAGGTTGGTAGATGCTGGAATCTGAATTCAAACTCAGGTCCAGATATTCCAAAGACCACGTTCTTTTCCTATTTCCACTTAGCTTTCCTGTGTGGTCAGGCACAGGGAAGGAACCCAGATTTCTAAAAAATTAGAGCTCTAGGTCCCAAGGAATTCACAGCCACATTTGGGAGAGGTACATGGCCAGAAAGAGGCAGAAAGATAGTCATAGGTATGAGGTGATCCACTGTGGAGCAGAAACTCAAGGAACGTCATGGCACCCACTCTGGGCTCCTGGTGTTCTTTCTGTTCTGCCAGCTGAAGCCCTGGGTTTCCCTTCAAGACAACTGCCTGAAGACACACCCTTCCCCCTGGTGATTTCCATGAAGGCCAGGCAGGGCATCTGGGTTTCAGGCGGGGAAAATGTGAGCCAAGGGAAGAGAGAGGCAGGGGCTGCAGTGAGGAATCAGACCAACTTTTAACCCTGAATGGCCCTGCCACCCTTTTGCATATAGAACAAGGGGACACACATGCCTGCCTATACAAGGTTGAAGCTGAGGCACAGAAATGATAAACTGGTTACTAGTACACCCAAAGGCGGAGCAGAGTAAAATCCTGCTCTGATTTCCATCCATAGGAACCCGGGCCTAATCAAACGCCCACCACAGTTTTAAAGAGATGTTAGTTACAACCCAGAGCTAATTAAAACTTTCCATAAAATGACTCTTTAAAATTTAAGTGGCCTTGAATGCTAACAGACCAGGCTTGTCTCTAACTGCAGAATTATTATTAAGACATTTGCACAGCAATAACAGCCATTGAATTTGCTCTGCAATTTTGAAATAATTATGTTTTCAGTGTTTCCAGCTGAAATGATATGTCCCTTTCAATTCTGGCCCAGCAGGTCATCGACTTCTTCTCTCCACCACTTCCCCAGCACGGATGTCCTCCCTCGAAGGCCCTTGCTTTCTCCCAGCTCTGCTTGCCTCTGTCCACAGCTCCTAGGTTTCTCTCTGCCATGATGGCCATCTGCTTAGTGTGGACTTGGCATGTTTATCTTCCTTCACAGTGGAGACTGTCCCTGTGGGCTGCAATGCAATGTAGGGAAGTATGAGACATGCACATGCTCATCCCAGTTCCAGTGCTGTCACTTACGGCTCTGAGACTTTAGAACAAGTTATGATATCATTACAACTAATAATTATTAACATTTGTTGAGCACTTACTATGTGCCAAACACAATTTACACATATTATCTAAATCCCCCAACAACCCTTATCCTCAACAAAAACTATAAAACACTCACTATAACTCGCTATGTGCCAGACATTATTGTATTTTTATGTACATTAAATCCTCATAACAACCTCGGTGAGGTGGGTACTACTATCATCCCCATTTTACAAATGAGTAAAACTAGATTCATCTCATGTCACAAAGCTGGAAAGGTAGAGCCTTACCAGGATTCAAACACATGGACTCAGGCTCCATAACCCACACTCTTCGCCTCTGTACCGCTGGTTCTCCACCACTGGGTGCTTCAGAATCACCTGGAGGGCTTGTTAAAACACAAATTGCTGGGCCCAAACTCTGAGGTGGAGCCTGAGAACATGCATTTCTAAAAAGTTCCCAGAAGATACCGATGTAAATGGCCTCAAGCTGCTCTAAGCTGTGCTGTCAATGTTCCTATTATCCTCCCCTTTTTATAGATGAGACTTAAATTCTCAGGCTAACTTAAATCACCCAAGATTACACAACTATTAAGGAGCTAAACCGCAATTTGAAAGCAGGTTGCTCTGACATACTAGAAACACCCTGAATCTCAGCTTCCCTATCTACATAATGGAGGTATTGATATTACCTAACTAAAATAATGAACACTATGGTCTATGGGATAGAGTAGCTACTTGTTGAGTGTTAGTTCCTTGTATTCTGCAAAGAACTGTGAGTTGAATGGAGCTGAATCTATCCAATTGCTCCCAAACAGACTTTTATTGTTGTTGCTATCCAAATGCCCCTGACTTCTCCAGTCCTTAGGGATACCTCTCCCTGGGATGCTCAAATGTCAATCATCTAACAGGCCTCTCCCTCTCCGGAACCCAGGTTTCCAGGGCTGTCTCATCTCATTACTCCTGGGGGACACTCTTCACATTCTATTTCAAATGAATGGCACTTAATTTATATAGTTTTGCCTTTGAGTCTATGTTAATGTTTTACATGTTAAAACAAAACAATCAAAATAAGTTGATAAAGTGGGAAGAAAAATAAAATTAAATTTAAAAGAGAAATGATATTATTTTAATATATAGATATCAAAATAACACAAAAGAGAAGTTGTCAAGAAACTTTTAAATATGTATATTACTCTAGATTATAAATATCACTGAGATTTTTTCCTAAAGACAAAAAACAAAGAAATCTTGAACTCTGTTTAGGAGATTTGATGGTGGTGGTGGTACTGATGTAGAAACTCAAACTACTAATATACGTACTATATATTTGAGCAAATGAATAACTATATCAGTGGTTTTCAACCTTTTTCATCTCATGGCACACAAAAACTAATTACTAAAATTCTGCGGTACACCAAAAAATATATTTTTTGCCAATCTGACAAAAAATAAGGTATAATTTTGATTCATTCACATCAGATGTCTACTGTGTTGGCTGTTGTCATTTTTTAATGTGATGATCTAAGGGAAAAGAGGTCAATGTCCCTGACTAAATAGTCAGGTATTGTATGTTTTAAAAATTCTTGCAGCACAGCAGGTGAAAATCATTGAACTATATTGATGCTAGGAACCAGAGTTATAACCATACCTATTCATACAATACTAGTTTTCACTACGGGAGAAAAGAAATACAAATATGGAATACAAAAAGAAGAGGAAGAATTCTGTGGTGTTGGAATGAATTAGCAGTATTAGTATAAACTCATAATTTTAAAATATGTTCTAGCTTTGTTCACAGAAAGGGGCTGGGAACAATAATATCGCAATAGCAATGGCACACTTAGTGCCTAGATCTTGATTTCTAAATCGCATTTTCCACTAAAAGGAACCTGGGCTTTTTGAGAAATGGCTGATTATCAGTCTTCTATAGAGAAATAACAAAGCAAACTTGGGATATCTCATTGTAATGAAAAATAAAGAATTTGTTCCAAGAGCACGTCAAAAGGATACAAAGAGCCAGCTTCCAGGGATACTTACTGACAAATTTAGAGTATACTTGAGTATAAAAATGAAAAATAATAGGAATAGATTATGAGAGATTTAATTTAAAAGGACCCATCAGTCAAGGATGATAATGTGCATAACTGTAGGTATCAGGGACTTTAAAATCTTGCAATGTCCACTATGTATACATACATACATTCATAAATACATACATACTGGTATAACATTATATTTATAGGGGGGATAATGAAGCTCTATTTTATAGAAAAATGCCAACTAATAAACATAGAAAAAATGACAGAAAAATCACCACCATTCTATAGCCAAAGAGTAACAATGGATTCCATGGATGTTTATCTATTGAGGTAAAGAATATTGGGGAATGAAAGATTCACAACATCTCAAAATGTTTCCTCGTGAATTACTTATTAATTACAAATTTGAAATAATTCCTTTATAATGGAAAAAAAACCCTGATCTATACCACCTTAAACAAGTGCTCAAATTTAATGTCACCAATGGAGGGGAAAACTGAAATCTTGTGTTCCCTGAAGTGATTCCTTAAATGGACACCACACAGCCAATGTAGTGTTCCTGCCTGAAATGTTTAAGCTGAAAAGAATAATCAGAAAACAAAAAGAAAATTCCAAACTTAGGAACACTCTGAAAAGAAAAATGTTCTCAATTCTTAAAAAATGTTAATGTCATAAAAGCACACTCCCTCAAAGAGAAGGACTATGCTAGATTGAAGAAAACTAAAAACAAATGCCAATTAAATGCAAGTCATTATCTCTGATTGGAAAAATAAATCAAAACACAAACTATGATAAAAAAAAAGACCCCCAATAGCCACAGCAATCCTGAGAAAGAAGAACAAAATTGGATGGATCACATTACCAGATATTAAGCTGTATTACCAAGCCAGGGTTCTCAAAACTACCTGGTACTGGCACAAGAACAGACATATAGACCAATGGAACAGAACAGAGAACCCAGAAATCAACCCTAGCCATTATGCTCAATTAATATTTGACAAAGGAGGCAAGAGCATACAATGGAGTCAAAACAGTCTTTTAATAAATGGTGCTGGGAAATTTGGACAGATACATGCAAAAAAATGAAACTAGACCACCAACTATACCATACACAAAAACAAACTCAAAATGGCTAAAGGACTTGAATGTTAGACGGGAAACCATAAAAATCCTACAAGACTTTATAGGCAGCAAAATAGCAGACATATGTTATAGCAGTATCTTTACAGACACAGTTCCTAGGGCAATGGAGACTAAGGAGAAAATAAACAAATGTGACTACATCAAAATGAAAAGCTTCTTCACAGCAAAAGAAACCATCAACAAAACAGCAAGAAAGCCCACTGCATGGGAGAACATATTTGGCAATGATATTTCTGATAAGGGTTTAATCTCCAAAATTTACAGAGAACTCATACAACTTAACAAAAGGAAGATAAACAATCCAATCAAAAAATGGGCAAAGGACCTAAATAGACACTTTTCAAAAGAGGACATTCAGAAAGCCAAGAGACATATGAAAACATGCTCAAAGTCACTAATCATCTGAGAGATGCAAATCAAAACAACAATGAGGTACCATCTCACACCTGTCAGAATGGCTATCATCAACAAATCAACAAACGACAAGTGCTGGAGAGGATGTGGAGAAAAAGGAACACTTGTGCACTGCTGGTGGGAATGCAGACTGGTGCAGCCACTATGGAAGACAGTATGGAGTTTCCTCAAAAAACAAAACATGGAACTCCCATTTGACCCTGTGATCCCACTTCTAGGAATATATCCCAAGAAACCAAAAACACCAATCAGAAAGGATATATGCACCCATATGTTCATAGCAGCACAATTCACCATAGCTAAGATCTGGAAACAGCCTAAGTGCCCATCAGTAGATGAATGGATTAGAAAACTGTGGTACATCTACACGATGGAATACTATGCTGCTGTAAAAAAGAAGGAACTCTTACCATTTGCAACAGCATGGATGGAACTGGAGAGCATTATGCTAAGTGAAATAAGCCAGTCAATGAAAGAAAAATACCACATGATCTCACTCATTTATGGATAATAAAGACCATTATATCTGTTGAACAAAAATAGATACAGAGGCAGAGCAGCATCAAACAGACTTACAAACTACAGCGGGAAGGCCAGGGATGGTTGGGGCTGGGGGGTAAGAGATCAACTGAAGGACTTGTATACATGAATATAAACATAACCAATGGACATAAGACACTGGGGGGGTAGGGGAAGCCGGGGTATTGTCAAGGGCGGGGAAAAAAAGGACACATATGTAATACCCTTAGTAATACTTTAAGCAATAAAAAAGAAAAA
>NW_005358307.1:295961-300033 GCF_000412655.1 Myotis brandtii
TAAGCAATAAAACAAAATTTTTAAAAAAAGAAAAGAAAACTTGTATTTGCCTAACAACAAAAACAACAACAACAACTCACACATAAACTATGATACATCTACACAATGGAATACTATGCTGCTGTAAAAAAGAAATAACTCTTACCATTTGCAACAGCATGGATGGACCTGGAAAGCTTAGACTAAGTGAAATAATCCAGTTAGAGAAGGCTTATTTCTCACATGATCTCACTCATTTGTGAAATATAATGAACAATGTAAACTGATGAACAAAAATAGATCCAGAGACACAGAAACATCGAACAGACTGTCAAACGTCAGAGGGAAAGTAGGGAAGGGTGGGGGAGGGATAAGAGATCAACCAAAGGACTTGTATGCATGTATATAAGCATAACCAATGGACACATACAATAGGAGGGTGAGGGCATGTACTGGGGGGTGGGAGCGGCCTAGAAGAGGTCAATGGGGGGAAAAAGGAGACATATGTAATACTTTCAACAATAAAGAATTTAAATTAAAAAAACACACAGCAATAAATGATCTTTAAGGACAGTTGGGAAGATTTGAAATATATAGGATACTTGATAATCGTAAAGAACCTCATTTACATTTTCTAAGTGTAATTACTGTATTGTAGTTATTCAGGAGAATTCCTGATCCTAGAAGATACATACAAAAGCATTAAGATGGCTGCAACTAACTCTCAAATGGGTCAGGGAAAAAAAGTGTCTATATATAGAGAAAGATAAAGCAAATGACCAAATAAATAAATTTGTTTGGTTTAATAAAACAAACAAACAAACAAACAAACAAGAACAACTAGCAAGCGAGAACATTAGGTTTTCCAGCTGGGGCCATTTGGCAGAGTACCCAACATAATATGACACAGGTATCATGAGCAAGTCACTCTCTCCATGGCACATCTAAGAAAAGCCTATAAAAATCTGTTTTCTCTGATTTTTAGTTACCTCAAATTAAGTGAATTCTAATAAAACAAACAAACAAACAAACAAGAACAACTAGCAAGCGAGAACATTAGGTTTTCCAGCTGGGGCCATTTGGCAGAGTACCCAACATAATATGACACAGGTATCATGAGCAAGTCACTCTCTCCATGGCACATCTAAGAAAAGCCTATAAAAATCTGTTTTCTCTGATTTTTAGTTACCTCAAATTAAGTGAATTGATAGCTAATCACCTCTATGGCTGAACAGCAATATCTTAGGCTATATGCTCACAGCCTTCTTTGTTTGATGAAAGAAAAGTAGGGCACAGCTGGAAATTCCTTCTGAGACTAAAAATCAAAATCATGAATCTGCATCCAACTTGTGATTTACTTCCTTGTCTCATTCTCTCAAGGTCTTCCAGTTTCAGCTCCATCATGTAAAAAGCTTGTACGTCATCCCTGCCATCCTTTCCACAGCAAGGAAAGCTGAGCAAACTGAAAGTCAACAACTTTCCTTGGACTCAACAGAGAACTGAAGTTGCAGAACAAATCACCACCCCGAAATCTGGACAGGTGAATACAGAGAATTGCAGCCGGGGTTCTGCTTCCCTAGAGCAGAAGCCCCTGGAGCCACAAAGTGGTGGAGGCTGAATGTGTACTAACCTAAGAGTGAGAAACCCCTGAGGGCTGCACTCTTGGATGGGTGTTAACTTCAGGTACCCACCAGGTACTCACTGTGAAGAGCCAAAAGAAAAGAGTCACCTCACGTCTCTGGCCAGAGGAGGGAAAGGTAAACACTTTGAAATACACTGGGAAGTATCTTTATAACAATGATCTACTCTCCAGTAGAAAAAGACTTTATCAGAACCATAACTCACCTAGGCAGAAGGTGGCAATTACCCAACTCTAGCCCTCTTTAGCCTTGTTCTCTCATCTAAGGAGGTGGGGAGGTAAAGCTAAGAAACATATGGAAGGTCAAAGTCCAGGGAGTCAGCCCACTAAAAGACCAATCACAAGTGAATGGTTAAAGTCAGTGGTGTGTGGGCAGGCTAAATAGCAATATCAGAATGCAATATAGATTCCTACCTGAGTTTCCAGCCTGCCTGTCTTGCCCTGCACATTTCAGACTCAAGACTGCAACATCAATTCTTTCCTGAATTTCCAGCTTACAGATTTTGGAGTAGCCAGCCCCACAATTTTGTGAGTCAGTCAGTCTCTCTCTCTCTCTCTCTCTCTCTCTCTCTCTCTCTCTCTCTCTCACCAATGCATTCTCTCAATTCCAAATAATGATTAAAGTTTTAAAATTTAAAACACACTATCATATTTTATTAAAATAAAATCTATATAAATATGGCAAAATATGTGCAGGATCTATATGCAGAGAACTATAAAACTTTGCTAAGAGAAATAAAAGAAGATCAAAATGTGGAAAAGACAGTTTGTGTTTATGAATAGAAAGAGTGGATATTTTTAAGATATCAATTCTTCCCAAGATCTAAAGATTCAAAGCCATATTGATCAAAATCCAGGCAAGCTATTTTATAGATATCAACAAACTCATCCTAAAGTTTATATGGAAAAGGCAAAAGACTCAGGATAACCAACATAATATTAAAGAAAAACAAAGTTGGAGGGCTCATACTACATGGCTTCAAGACTTTCTATAAAACTACAGTAATCAACACAATATGGTATTGGTGGGGGAAAAGACATAGATGAAAGGAACAGAACAGAGAACCCTGAAATAGACCCATACAATTATAGTCAACTAACCTATAGATCAAAAGCAATTCAATGGAGAAAAGCCAGTCATTTCAACAAATGGTACTAGAACAATAGGATATACAAATGGAAAATAAAAGCTTCTAGACACAACCTTGCACCATTCACAAAAATTAACTCAAAATAGATTGTAGATCTAAATGTAAAATGCAAAACTATAAAACTTCAAGAAGAAAATACAGGAGAAAAATTTAGGTGACCTTGGGTTTGATGATGAGCTTTCAGATGTAACACAGAAAGCACAATCTATGAAAGAAAATAAATTGATAAATTGGACTTTATTAAAATCAAAACCTCCTGCTTTGTGAAAAACAGTTAAAAGAATGAAAAGACAGTGACAGCTTGTGAGTAAGCATTTGCGAAACACTTGTCTGATAAAGGACGTGTATCTAAAATGCAAATACTCTCAAAGCTTAACCAACAATAGAAAAACAAACAACTCAATTTAAAAGTGGGCAAAATATCTCAACATACACCCCCATCAAAGAAGTTAAACTGATGAAAAATAACCATATATATATAAGTAAACACTTACGGCAACTTTATTAATAATTGATAGGAGCCTAAAGAGAAGTGATGCACAAATACAATGTGGGATCCTGGATGGGAACCTGGAATGGTATCAGGTAAAACTAAGAAAATTTAAATAATGGATGGACTTTTAATTAGTAATACTGTATCAATATTATCTCATTAATTATAGCAAATGTGGCATGGAAAAATGCTGGGAGAGTGGCATAGAGGACTGATGGTACAAAGCAAAAACCTACAGTAGACTCACAAAAGATAAATGTACTAATATAAACTATTAAAATAATAAGAGAAAATGAGTGTGGGTTTTATGGGAACTCTCTATGCTACCTTAATTCTATGGTACAGCTAAAGCTGTTCTTAAAAATAAAGTCTATTTTAAAAAATTGTTAAAGCTCTATTGGTTCTGATTCCTTTTATGTAGAACATTTGAATCAAGAAAAAGAACTCAGCTCCTCACTCTTTGACCTAGTTCCATTTTTTCTTTTTTGTCCCAGATGGTTCTGGCTGTGTTGTGTCTCATCTTGTTCTGCTTCTGCCAGCCCTGATTCAATCACTGGGAAGTTCTAATAACTTGAAAATTCTATCATTGTGCTTACTTCTTTATGGCTTCTGCCATCCTAGAACAACAGAATGAATTTGCTTCCACAAAGTGGTTTTTCAGTCATTCAAAGCCACTTTCCTGAAGCCTTCCTTCCAGAATTAAAATTAGGCTAAATACCCTCCGCCATTCCTCACACAATGCAGTTTCTAAAATACTTCATCACCCTGGACACTTTCCCATGAATATTTATGTGTGCTAAGAAGAGAAAC
>NW_005358307.1:300081-301519 GCF_000412655.1 Myotis brandtii
ATATACACACTTTTTTCCTATTGTATACTGATCAGAATTGAGCCGAATATTTTTTCTTGGATTGTATTTGCTTTTATCTACTGCTTAAAAATATATTTATCATGTCACTCTGGTTTTAGATCTCCATTTCAAGAAAGTGAGATAAATAAAATTCAGGCTCCTTTGTACATCCTCCCACTCCTTATTAAAACCATTGCATTGATGAATTTCAAACAATCCATTTAAATTCCATACTTCATCCAGATGCTCTCACTGTTTGAAACCAACAACTGCTTTGATTGTTTTTCTAACTGAACTGACAGGTTATGTCAGCAACATGACTGAATAAGACATCCCTCATTGTGTCCCTCCCTCAAGAACAATAATCTGGCATGCACCCACAGAAAAAAATGCCATTTTAAGATCTGTGGGATCAAGCACCATATGCCCAGGGGCCCAGGAGGAGTCTCAGCCACCTGTGCATTGGTTAATAGGCATACAGGCCTGAGTCTGGGCAGCAGACCCTGCAGTGGCCCATGAGACAACTCCACACACTCTCAGGTATGGTGTAGAGACCCTAGGAAATGCTGCTTAAGGCAAGCACCCACGGACAGGAGAGACTTTGTGGAAGTCCAGGTGTCCAGTGAAGTTCCAGCACACCGCCGCAGCAAAAAACCACAAGTTTGGACACACTGGAGAGACTAAGGGAAACAGTTTGACTTTTTTCTGCATCACACCTCCCCAAAGGTAGCACAGCTCAGGCAAGAGAGATTTTCTCAGCCTGTGGTTTCCTCCTCCGGGAATGTAAGATCAAGTAAGTGAGCACCCAGCCTCCCCAGCGGTGCAGGAGGCTGCCCCACCCAAAATACTGAATGGCCAGCTGCATGACTCAGGAATGGGAAAATGCTGGGAGAGTGGCAGATTGGATTCATGGTAGCCACAAGGCAAAACCTACCATAGATTCACAAAAGATAAAGAGAAGAGAATAACTACAGAAAAGCATACTGCTACAGAAGTAATTAATTCACTAAGAAAAGAAGAGAGGGGAAAAGGGAGCAAGGTAACTACAAAATAGTCCTGAAGCAATAGATGGCATAGGAAGTCCAACCAATGTAAATAAATTAAATTCTCCAATTAAAAGGCACAGAGTAGATGTATGGGCTTTTAATTAGTAATACTGTATCAATGGCACGGAGGGATTAAAAAATAAATAAATAAAACACCAAGACCCAACTATATGCTGCCTACAAGAGAGTCACTTCAGCTATGAGTTTAAAGGCACACAACAGACTCAAAGTTAAGGGATAGAAAAGATATTGCATACAAGTGGAAACCAAAAGAGACTAGAGGTAGCTATCCTATCTAATAAAAGAGAAACATGGTAATTAGTGTACGACCGCTACCCTTCCCATTGGCTAATCAGGGCGATATGCAAATTAACTGCCAGCCAAGATGGCAG
>NW_005358307.1:302913-337695 GCF_000412655.1 Myotis brandtii
GAAAGAAAGAAAGAAAGAAAGAAAGAAAGAAAGAAAGAAAGAAAGAAAGAAAGAAAGGTCATATCCTATGAAAGACACATCTTGAAAATGCCTAAAGAAAGTTGTCATTTTTTAATGGTAAAGGGACTGGAGTCTGTGTTGATGAAAACACCTTGGTGGCTGCGGTGACTGGCAGTGGCTGCAACAGCGGGGTGATGGGGCTGGTACCTTCCCCTGATCAGCCCGGTCGCCTCCCACAAAGGGAGGCCAGACACTATGGCTTAGGCCTGCTCCCCAAGGGGAGCAGGGAGCAGGGAGTAGGACATCCCCTGAGGGCTCCCAATATGTGATAGGGGGCAAGCTGGGCTGAGGGACTCCCCCCTCCAGTGCACAAATTTTTGTGCACTGGGCCTCTAGTATTATATAAAACAAAATAGACTTTAAGCCAAAAACTATTAACAAAAGACAAAAGTCATTCTATAATGACAAAGGGATCAATTCATCATATTTAGGTTATATCAGCAGCATGACTGACTAAGACATCCCTCATTGTGTCCTTCCCTCAACAACAATAACCTGGCATGCACCCACAGAAAAAAAGTGCTATTGTAAGATCTGTGGGATCAAGCACCATACGCTCAGGGGCCCAGGAGGAGCCTCAGTCACCTGTGCATATATGCACCCAACCTAAATATACTGAACATACACTAACATATCTAAAGGGTGAAATAGATAATAATATAATAACAGTATGGGGACTTCAATACCCTACTTTCAATGATAGATACATCAGCTAAACAGAAAATCAATAAGAAAACATTGGACTTATACTATGCTCTACACAGAATGGACCTAAGTGATATATACAGAACATTCCATCCAACAGCAGCAGAATACATATTCTTCTCAAGTGCACATTGAACACTTTCCAGGATAGATCATATGATAAATCCCAAAACAAATCTTAGCAAATTTAAGAAGAATCAAATCATACTAAGTATCTTTCTACCACAAGGGTAGAAAACGTATATATTCAATGGAACATTATTCAGCCATAAGAAAAAAATAAAATCCTGCCATTTGCATCAACATGGATGGATCTTGAAGGTATTATGTTAAGTGAAATAAGTCAGACATAGAAAGATAGAAACTATATGATCTCGCTTATATGTGGAATTTTGTAAAAGGCAAAATCATAGAAACAGAGTAGAATGCTGGTTGCCAAGGGCTAGGGGTTGGCATGTTGCTCAAAGGATATAAGCTTCCAGCTCTAAGATACCTAAATTCTGGAGATCTACTGCACAGCATGAGCACTACAGTTAACACTACCAGACTATATGCTTGAAAGTTTCTAAAACAGTAGGTTAAATGTTCTCGTCACACAAAGAAAGGTAATTATGTGGGGTGATGGAGATATTAACTCTAACTTTACTGTGATAACTATTTTTATAACATATAAATGTACCAAGTCAAGATGTTTTATACCTTAAACCTACATAATATTTTATGTCAATTATATTTCAATAAATATGGAAAATACATTGAAAGTTAATATTTTAATAAACAAATGAACAAACAGATAATTTCCTTGTTGTATAAAGAGCCTTTCACTCACCCAAAGAGGAATATATTTCAATAGTACTTTCCCAACAGAGTTAGCTGAGGTATAAAAAATATTAAATCAGCATCATAGCATTTGGTGGCTCAAAGTTAGGTTTTATGCCGTGCATAAAACTGAAATAGTAATAAAATAAAATGAAGGTGGAATAACTCCCAGGGGGATATAGAAATTATAGTACTCAGATATGAGAACTGGAATTAGTTGTATCTTTTTGTGTCCTAGAGTAAACCTTTCTGAATATTGCAGAGAAGTTACTTAGGAATACTGGTGTTTGGAAAAATTTCTTGCCTGTATGAATGATCATTCTGTCAAGACTTGTCCATTTGACCCATCCCTGACTATCTCCTGGGGAAGAGTGCTCTAGGTGTAAGCAGTACAGTGTCAACTAAGATACTCAGTGAACCTATCTATACATATATCTACTGGGTGACTTTCTCAACAGTTCAACTTTTTTTTCCCTTTTCACTCTCAGCATTCATCTTAAGTTTCCCACTTCTGAGCTTGAAGGCTTAGATGACAATGACAATATTGTTATACTGCATGCCATTGTATTTATTATTATGTACTGTATAGTTAACCTATCTATTATATCTACTGGGTGACTTTCTCAACAGTTCAACTTTTTTTTCCCTTTTCACTCTCAGCATTCATCTTAAGTTTCCCACTACTGAGCTTGAAGGCTTAGATGACAATATTGTTATACTGCATGCCATTGTATTTATTATTATGTACTGTATAGTTAATACGTACTGTATTGTCAACTATGTCTTATTGATTCTTCTTCACTATCCAAACCCTTCTGTTTGGTTGTTTGATGTTATTCACTATTTCCGTGTATTAGAATCTTCCATTAAAAAAAAAATCTTTATTGTTGAAAGTATTAGATATATCTCCCTTCTTCCCCCATTGACCCCTTCTAGCCCGTTCCCACCCTGCCCCAGGCTACAATCTTCCATGTATTTGCCTCTACTGATGTCATATAGATAAAATAAAATGTTATTTAGTTATGTGGCAATGACTTTGAGGACTGGAGTGGTATCCATGATTTCCTTCTTATCCCCTTTAACCCCAGGACTTAAGGGAAACTCAATTAAAGGAGCACATATGGTCTTTCTGAGTCTACCAAACAGATACAACTTAAGTGCTGAACTAGGCCAAGTCCACATAACTCCAAAATAATAAGGATGATTCATTCAGATGCATAATCAATCTCATTTGATTACAGTCATGTATGTGAGGGTCCTAAAACCTGCTGTTCTTGAAAGGAATGACCAAACATTGAATCTGGCTCCGTTAATGGCAAATCCAATGTCATCATTCACCTCTATGTGTGTGTTGAGGAGAGAAAAATGTGTCTGTTCTTTTATAAAAACAATTGAGGGGAAAATGAAGGTGACTGCTCATGCTGCTGGGAATCTTGCTCGGTTCAGAGATACAGGATTAATTTTGTGCTGTCTGACAACTTATCCATCTCTGTCTAAGCTTGTTGTGCTGAAGTGGCCCAGTTTTTAAGTTGTCTTTCTTAACAGCTTCCAGCCATCCTTCTTTGCAGACCCAGAGGCAGCTCGGGTGGTTTAAAGGAACAAATAATTTCTTGGTGAAGTTCTGCTGTTCCTCCCTGAGCTGTTAGTGTCTGTGAGCAGCAAGCTCTCAGTGCCCATATCATTTCCCCTCTTCTGGTTGGAGCACCTGCTGTGTGACCTTTACTGCCTCCTGTGGCCAAGCTCCAAGGGAGTGTGATTGGCTGCCATCCTGGGAAGGTATTCCCAGCAATGAGGCTTGCAGCCAAAAGAATCCCACGCAAATACATGCGAGACTTCAGAAATGTTGATTGCTGCTGAAATTTGTTTTTTTGCCTTGTTCAAAGAAATTGGGGGTGTAAATTGATTTAATATTCTGTGTTAATTCAGATCAATCTGAATTGACAAGAGATTGCACTGGAGAGCTGTGTGGAGTCTCAAGCCATGTTTAAACTCAGTGGGGAAAAGAGCTCTATTAGAGATGTCTGCAGTAGTAGGAGTGGCCCAGGGAGGCACTGTGTCTGAGTGCCACAGAGGTGCCACCATGTGGGAAGGCATCTTTGGGCCAGTGCTTATGGAGCATACTAATCATAGTTCCGTCCCAACTGCACGGAGGACTTCTGAGTGCCCACAGAATGGAACATGCTACCATTAACCAGGTTTCTTCGATGGGATTTACTATCATCCTTCCCTAATCCATACACACACACATATTTAATAACACAAGTATTTCGAGTAGATGTTCCACACTTGGCAAGTCCTACACTATCTGAAAATGTTCTAAACTGGTGCTTCTCAAACTCTAACACACATACCAATCACTAGGGAACAGCTTCTGTTTCAGTAGGTGTGGGTTGGGCCTGAGTCCTGCCTTTCTAGCATCTTCCTCAAGGAGGCCCATGCTTCTGATCCAGGAACCACACTGCATAGCAAACTACTCAACTCTCAGATGGCTTCACATTTCTCTTTCGCCAAAGACAAAACCTGGCATGGCTGACAAGGTCCTGCATGCACCGGATGCCACCTAACTCAACAGCCTCATCTTCTCTCCATGCCTTGCCTTGCTCTTTCCCAAGCACGGGCATTGGGCTCCATTCTGTACGTTCTATTAGACAAGCTGAGCCCATCGAGGGCCTGAGTGCATGCTGTCCATTCTGTCTGGAATGCTCTTCTCACCCTTATTTACCAGGATCCTTCAGATATCAGCTCAACCATCCCTTCTCCAGGACAACCTCCCTGAACTCCCTTAGCTAGAGTAATTCTCTTTATTGCCCACTCTCATGTAAAGAACATTTTCACCTTCCATTTGGTGACAAATAATTGATGTCTGTCTCTCCTGGTAGAACAGAACCTCCATTAGGGTAAGCATTTTTTCCATTTTTATCCACCAGTATATTCCCAGCACTTAGCACATGGTTTCTTGTTTTAATGCTTAGACTACCATTTTCTTGGAAATGGCAATCCTCATAGTAGGTTATTCAGGAAAATGAAGGCTCTTATCCTTCAAACGACCCTGTTTGGGCACCACGGTGATGGCAGGAGGTGAGAAGAGGTTGGGAGTAGCCACTGAAGGAGAGAAATGTGTTCCCTGGCTGTGAGGAAAGACATGGGTTTGTGTTTCTTCAGAATGGTAGTGATTTATCCATCAACCTTTCAACCTTCAAAGGACTGAGAACACGATTCTGTTCTGTCTTGCATCAGTTTCTTGTAGGCCTGTGAGAATGCCCTCAACTCACCACCTTGTTGCTGGACTAGAAGTTCTTTCTGGACAGAAATGGGTCTTCCCTTGTGTCTGCCACTGTGAGTATTAATTTAATAACATGGGAGGCTAAATTAAATCTGGGAACATGTACAAAAAATATTTGGACCTGTGGGATTGTACAGCCTGGCCCGCTAGTAGCTTGCCCAGGATTGCCAGGAGAAACTTGTGGTAAATTTCCCTGTGGCTATGTGTCACATAAAATGTCATGTTTTCCTTTTTGCATTGGATGTTGAAAAGCTTAGCATCAAATTCTGTGCAAGTGTATCATGGTTTATGGCAAGAATTTGTTAAGCCATCTCAATTTCTTTTCAGATCAAGGCAGGATAAAGATATAAATAACAAATCCTTGGTGACATGAATGTTAGTGATTATGATGTCCTAAGTGCTCAAAACATGTCAACACTAATTCATTTATTTAAAAAAGTAAATTGTATTATCCTCATTTTAATATGAGAAAATAGAGCAATTATATAACTTATCTAACATCATAGACCAGTGATGGCGAACCTTTTGAGCTCGGCGTGTCAGCATTTTGAAAAACCCTAACTTAACTCTGGTGCCATGTCACATATAGAAATTTTTTGATATTTGCAACCATAGTTAAACAAAGACTTATATTTTTGATATTTATTTTATATATTTAAATGCCATTTAACAAAGAAAAATCAACCAAAAAATGAGTTTGTGTGTCACCTCTGACACACGTGTCATAGGTTCGCCATCACTATCATAAACCTAAACTCAGGTCTAGACTAAGAAGCTGAAGCTCAGAGAGGATAAACAACTAATTCAAGTTTACTCAGCTGGTCAGTGACTGTATTAGAGTCCTAGGGCTGCTGTAACAAATTACCACACCTTGGTGGCTAAAACAACAGAAATTTATTCTCTCACATTTCTGGACACTGGAAGCCCCTAAACAAGGTGTTGGCAGGGCCATGCTCACTCTGGAGGCTCTAGGGATGAGTCCTTCCTTGCCTCTTCCAGCTTCTGCTATTTCTTTGGTTTGTAGGAGCATCACTCCAACCTCTGCCTCTGTCTTCACATGGCCTTCTTCCTTCTGTATGTCTCTGTGCACTTCCCTTTTTCTTATAAGAATGCCAGTCATTAGTAGTATAATCTAATATGACCTCATCTTAATTTAACTAATTACATCTGCAAAACCCTAGGTCACATTTAGTGGTTCTGGATAAACATAAATTTGAGAGGCACACTGTTTGACCCATTGCAATGACTGAGCTAGTACTAAAAGTTAGATCTAATTTGAGGCAATGTTCTTTATTCTACACATAACTAGCTATCTCTGAAATTCCTTTACCTTAGTCATATTTTCCATAATGCCTCTCACAGACAGATCCTCTCTATGGGGAAGATGACTCTGGAAGACTCAAGTTAATTTGTCTCTTAAAAGTGGACAGGTGGTTGATTTGATGGAAGAATTGCTGAACAGTCAAGTTGGAGAATGTGTAATTAGTGAATTTAGGTTTAAAAAGAATTTTGTCTTGAAAAGCTAAAATTCAGAGAATAGGACTGACTAGATAAGGTTGGGCTTAGTCAACATGAAATTTCTAGACTCACAGCAACAGCCCCTTCTTCTGTAATCATTCACCTTCTACCCAGCATCCAAGCCCCACTGGCGAGAAGCGTGCTTACTTTGCAAATTACTTCCTCACTTGTAGGGCCAGAGCAATGCTGCCTCTAAATTGCTTGTTTGATGTTAACATTATTCTGAAAATTACATCTCGTCCAACATGATATTTTAATGAGCTTTTGTCTGTTCTAGTTAAGTCATTTGGAGCTGAGCTAACAAAACACAGGAATGGGGAGAGATGGTCCTCAGTGATTCTCACTATTTTTGTAATTTCATGGTTGGAACAGCAGTTCCCTTCACCTCTCCGTTCACCCACACAGTGAGAAGTTGTAAATTATGAGATTACCTCCAGGAATGTTCTTTTCTAGCTGTGATTTCACCACCCACTTTCTTGTGGTGAGGAAGGGGGTGGCTGGCGGGAGGTAGGGTGTCGGTGAAGACTCCTTGCCCAGGGCCTGGGTAAATCAGGGGGTCTAGAGGATGGGAAGAACCAGGCTGGGCAGAATGTGCACCAGGAATCTGGGTCAGTTAAAGAAGGGAAGACAACCTGCCATTTCCTGGGCTGGGCTATAAGAGGCAGCCTAGGGAGAAGGAAGAGTATTGCCAGCTGGTAGTTTAAAAGTCAACTAAGAAGGTTTATATACTTAATCTACTAACCATCTCCTCCCCCACATTCCATCCTTGGTAGAAAAGCCTCCTTTCTCTTGGCCTTGATGACACCCTCAGGACGTCTTGGTGACCGATTCCTTTCCTTAGTGACCTAATCTTCATTTTGAGCCAATTTCTACGGTGGTTCTTGGCCTCTGGGTGCTATTTTTTATGGACAATTCTTGGCACCTACTTTATGATATTCACCAACCATTTCTGCTTTACTGTGAATGTTAAAGCTCTGAAAAAAGTTCTGATGAGCAGATCTGGAAATTACAAAAGGAAAAGAGATAGTGGACTTTGTCCCCAAATAGGAAACCTTATGGCACAGGGAAGCAAATATTGGTTTCAACAATATTGTTGGAGTCAGAGAGAGCTTCTATTGAGATATACAGGAAAATAAAAAAAAGGAATGGGAAGAAGGACGAGAAGAAGAGAAAGAGAAAAGGCAGGAGAAGAGAAGGAAGGAGGAAGCATAGCACTCCAGAACATCACAAATGCCCTTTAAGTTTATCAGAACGCCTGGGCCATCTGAATAACGTTGGCGGCATCTGAACATGGTAACCAAGAGGTAACTTGGTAACATGGCAAGTTCTTGAAGAGCACACACACTGCAAGAGATAATGAGCATAATGATTTAGACTCTGGGTTCTAGGGTCACAGAGACCTTGGTTTATATCTAGGCTTTTCTCCTTATCCACAAGTATGTAAATTGGGGATGTTTTTTAACTTTGCAGAGCTTTGCCTCTTCAATTGAAAACTAGGGATAATCATAACCTTTCTAAGAGGTTTGGGGGGAAGATTAAATGAAAGCCAAATGCTTGGGAAGAATGCCCAGTATAGCAGCAGGGGAAGTGCGGAGTCCAGGGTGTTTTTACTATTTGTACAAAGCGGTGGGCAGCAGATATAGAGGGTGTGGGCTAACCCTTAGAAGGACCCAGCATAGGCTCAAAGCACAGGCCTAGATGCTGGTACTGAGTTCCTTACATGTCCGATTAGCTCCCATTTCTGAAGCCTGCTTCCTTCACCCCAAGGGTTTACAAGTTCTGTTCAGTGCCTTCAGTTCCTTCCTCTCGGTCCTTTCAACCTCCACATGCCAGCAATCACCTGTGTATGGGCAGGAAGCTGGCAGGAGAATGAGATTCCTGATGCTCTTGAACTTCTGGCCCAGCAGCTTCAGTGCTCCTGGCAATTGCAGAGTGTCTCTCCCCCTTGACTTGCTGGCTTCTTCTCGGCTTGTCATTCTGGTCTTTTGTAGTCTTGCCTTCTGTCTCCAGTGTTACTCCTCAAATGCGAAATGCTGCAGTGGGGATTTGAGATGACAGGCCAAGTGAAGCTGAGGGGATCATGTCTGTTTGAGCTCACACTGCGCTTGCAGGTCAGTTACTCAGAGGGTGCCTGAAGTATTAGTTTGAAAAGTGGCAGCCTTTCTCTTTTTCTAAAATGACTTGCATTTCTTAAGCCAGGTCTCAGAGGGCCTGGAAACATTCTTCTTTACAGACCCCATCAGCGATTCATGAGAGCACTTGTCCTAGATTTACTTGGCTCCACAGCTGAAAATGTAGAGGGCAGAAAGCTAACTTTGGAACAGTTAGAGGGTTTAACCCCTGACACCAGAATACATTATCTTTCCTAGCCATGGGCCAATTATATAAAGGACTATATGGAAAAACTTTACTGGAAAAGAATAAAGTATGTCCAAGTCAGATTCAGCTCGCCGAGAGGGGCCTGGTGCAGTGGGGCTGACCTGAGCATGGCTAAAAGGAGGAGCGGGCTTGAGGAAACGGGAATGTCACTGGCTTGGCATTGCAGGACACCTGAGGCCCAGTCTGGCTCTGTCTCAAAACTCTTGACCCTGGGTAAGTAGGTCATTTGACCCCCTTGGGCCTCAGTTTCTTCATCTGTAAAAAGAGAGGATGGTGCCTAACAGTCCAAGTCTCAATGGTGAAAATATGCTATAATACAAAGACAACAATGCAACTGGCCACAGAAAGAAAGACTGGTAGCTAGACTTTTTAGGGCAGGAGATAGAGGTGGGAACAGGCATACATACCCGCACACACACACACACAAACACCCCACACCAATAAGTATTCATAGAAATAAATATCTTTTATCAAGCAAAAATGTCTAAGACATACAAATGGCAAAGAGACACATGAAAAATGCTCAATGTCACTAATCATCAGAGAGATGCAAATGACAATGAGGTATCACCTCACACCAGCCAGAATGGCTACCATCAATAAATCAACAAAGGACAAGTGCTGGCAAGGATGTGGAGAAAAAGGAACCCTAGTACACTGCTGGTGGGAATGCAGACTGGTGCAGCCACTGTGAGAAATAGTGTGGAGTTTCCTCAAAAAATTAAAAATGGAACTGCCATTTGACCCAGTGATCCTACTTCTAGGGTTATATTCTAAGAACCCAGAAACACCATTCAAAAAGAATATATGTACCCTCCATAACAGTACTATTTATAATAGCTAAGATCTGGAAACAGCCCAAATGCCCATCAGTAGATGAGTAAATTAAAAAACACCCTCATATTCATAACAGTACTATTTACAATAGCTAAGATCTGGAAACAGCCCAAATGCCCATCATTAGATGAGTGAATTAAAAAACTGTGGTATATTTACACAATGGAATACTATACAGCTGTGAAAAAGAAGGATCTATTACCCTTTGAGACAGCATGGATAGACCTGGAGAGTATTATGCTAAGTGAAATAAACCAGAGAAAGACAAGTATCACATGATGTCACTTATATGTGGGATCTAATGAACAAAATAAACTGACATAGATCCAGAGACATGGAAGCATGGAGCAGACTGATGAATCTCAGAGGGAAGGGGGGAGAGGGGTGGGAAGAGATTAACCAAAGAACTTATACGCATATATGCATAACCCATGGACACACACAATAAGCAGGGGGAGGGGTCAATGAGGAAGAAGGGGACATCTGTAATACTTTCAACAATAAAGATAAAAAAATATCTCAAAGATTACTGATAGCAACTTAGAGATATCCACTTAAATTAGGACCCCTTCAAGGGCATTCATCATACAGAGGCAATCTCCCGAATCCCTGTCTGGTCACTGCATATAGCCATGAAGCCTGTGTGTTTGAATTGCTGGGTTTTTTCTCCTTGTCTCTCACTTCCCACAATCTCTCACCCAGCTCCTCTCCGACAGCCTGGCTGCCTCTGCTTGCCCTTTCAACAGGCTATGCAGGGATAAAGGGAATTCCCAGGGAATAGGGCTGTGGGTAGAACCAAAGAATCCAAGAAAGCATATTGAGATGTTTCTATCTCTCTCTCCCTGTCCATTCCTCTGTGAAATCAAAAATTATATTTAAAAAAAAAGAGAGATAGTCAAACTTTTCCCTTTTTTTCTATCTTCCAAAGCCACTTAGCACTTTCAAAGAGCCATTTCCCTCCTTCCATGTGAAAAAAAAATTATCTAATATTATCAATTGGATGAACTTTTTTGATTTCCAACTACATCCCTGCAATGCCGGGCACTGGAGAACCAGACAATGAACATATTTCTAGGGACTGGTGAGCCAGGTATGCAGTGTACACTCGAGCAGTGATTATGGTGTCATACACTGGCATTGGTTTCTCCTCATTTCTCTCACAGGACTTTCACAAAGCCCACGGATGCACTGTCTGCTAAAATTATATTCAGACATGACCAGAGACAGGTTTGAAAATTAAGACAAAGACAAGAGGGTTCATTTTCCCCAGTTTTCCCCACATAGCATTCTTCCTGCCAACACCCGTGTACAGCTTTTTCTCTGTCTGAAAACTTGCCCATGATGATAACTTATCTAGTACAGACTTATACGTTATAACAAATATAGTTTCACTGGAATGGATTACCTCTCAGATCCACTCCGCCCTGAGATACCAGGTTTCTCTGGTCTTAATCCATTATCTGTGTTTATAGAAAAGCTGTATTTCTTCCACCATTATTTATTTTTGAAACCCAAACTCTACATTATCTTTGCTTACCACTTTTTTCTTTTTAAAAAAAATACAAATTGAGGTGCCAGTATTCACCTCGATAAACTGTTAAAAAAACAACAACACCTGGCCATCTTTTTTCTCCCTTGAGGTTTTGCATATCAGAAGCACAGAAGAGCGCCAGGTGAAGTCTGTGCTCATGTCCATGACAGGAAGGACAAGCAGCTGACCTCTTCTCAGTTTGCCTTCGAGAAAACACAATGCATATAATACATTTTCCCTCTTTTCTGGGGAGGACAGGTGAAGGCTCATTCCTTCAGGAACACTTCACTTTACTCTTCTATGTTCAAGGTCACCCTGCTGGCTAAAATGTAGTGCCAGGGCCACGTGAGCTGCAAAGGAAGCTGGGAAATGTAGTCTTTATCCTAGACTGTGGTTGGCAAACTGCAGCTTGAGAGCCACATGTGGCTTTTTGGCTCCTTGAGTGTGGCTCTTCCTAAGCCTTAGGAGTACCCTAATTAAGTTAATAACAATGTACCTACCTATATAGTTTAAGTTTAAAAAATTTGGCTCTCAAAAGAAATTTCAATCGTTGTACTGTTGATATTTGGCTCTGTTGACTAATGAGTTTGCCGACCACTATCTAGAAGATCATGAGTTCAGTTAAAAATTTGGGGGTTTATCTCTAAAGAAGAAGAAGAGAATAGGAACTGGAAAATAAACAGCACTCTTGGCCACATTCCCTATTGAAGTGCCTGCAGGAGGGTTACTGCATGAAGTACAATGACACATTATAAAGAACCTTTCGTTTTGATCTCCACAACTGTCCCCCCTCAATAAGAGACTCACCGTTATCCTTAACCCACGTAGCTGAGAGATTAATTCTTGTAGACTTTGGACTCATTCCTATTTAATCAACACTGGCCTACAATGGAATATCTAGTTCACACTTTTTTTGTGTGTTTTTTATTTTATTAACATGCTTTATTTATGCCAGCATATTCAAACAATTCAACATGAGACTGACATAAAAATGATGGAGACATTTTACATTAATGTGTTTTCAAAATCCATCATGTATTTTAAACTTAGAGCACATCTCAGCTCACATTGCCACATTTTAAGTGTTCGATAGTTATACATGGAAAGGGCCTTCCACACTGGAAAACACAGACACAGAACCTTAAATGGCTCCGAGCCTCTTCCTGAGCTACAAGGGTGCCCTAACCATGAATTTAAAGGGGAAGACCTGCAGCCTCCTGTGTGTAACTCAGGGTAGTGAGAGAGCAGACGGGCCCACTTCTGTTTCCATCACCCCACCAAAAGCTGCAGTGGCCACTTCTTTCTGGGGTGGGAGTCCTTTTAGCAGTCCTTTTTAGGCCTGGAAAGTGTCACAGGATGTCCCACAAGAATTCTTTTCTAGTTCGCACTTTAGAGCCTTGTTATTAAGCTCAGAAAAGTCCTTTTAAAATATTCTGTTTTTAAAAAATTATAAGGCAATCTGAATTAATTATAGATATCTTGAAAAATATGAAGAAGAAAAGAACCCAATCATAATCTATCATCAAAGATAACTTCTATGAACATTTGGAAGCATATTTTTAGTATTTTTTTACCTGTTTACTAAACATTATAAAAGTAATACATAGTATATATTCTTCACATAAAGGACTCAAGTGATGCATAAATATACAGAGAAAACATGCACATGTCCTCCACTTCGACTCATTCATATATCCACTCATTTCTGTATTTTGAATGCAACACCCCCAAGTTTTAACTATGGTGCTAAACCCTGGGACTATAGCAGTAATTAAGATAGACATGTACCTGTTCCTGTGGAGCTTACAGTCTGTAGGTGGACACAGGCACTGTATGAGAAGAAACCACAGGTCGGACAGAGGGGCTACTTCAGGTATGGGCGGTGGTGATGCTTTTGGAAACAACAGAAAGCCAAGGCACTCCAACCAAAACACCCAGAGGCACAGATTCACCCAGTGGTTCCAGTGACATCGCCAAGGCACTGGATTCTCTCTCCACTTTCTGGCTTAGCTGCCTCAGCACTGGCTCCATTCACACAGACCCAATACATCTTCCACACCTCTTGGAACCTTAACTTCTCTTAATCCTAGCCATTATTTCAACAACACTGCAAAATATACCCAGGAATTAAATTTTATTGACCTGCTTGGGCCAACCTGGCCCATTCCCACACTAATTGCTCTGGCTGTCATGACTCACTCCAGGAACTGGACATGGGATTCATCCTACCAAAACCATATACAGGGAGTAAAACTGAGGTCCAGTCAGGAAGAGGAGCAGGAAATTATTGGTAGGGTGAGGGTGGACTGGCGACTAATAACCACTGTGACTACAATTTGACACTTCATGGATGAGAAGGAGGCAGGTTTATGAAGTCAGAGGAAGAGCACTTTAGGAAAGTAAAAAGGTCCTTAATTGATAGAGAGGTTCGCATATTCAAAAAGATCAGGAGGACAGAATTGCTGAGAGACACACAAAGAGAGACAAAGAGAAAGAAGACATTGTGATGGCCATCTGATTATATTTCCATGCAAAATAAATTTCTGTTTTCCCTTCACATAATGCGAATATTATTCTACAAATTGCTTTCTGACTGGTCTTTCTCACTGACAAAGAAAAATACCTTGGAAAGACTTTTCTGCCAATGCATGTGTGTCTGTATATATACTATATTCTTTCTAATGACCATAGTTTATGTATACCAATCGCTTACTTAAGTATTCCTCTAATGATGGGTATTTCCCCCAATATCTTTACATGAATCTTAAAGAAAATATGTCTTTCATTAGAATAAATTCTAAGATAGAGAATTTCTAGAGTAAGGGGTGCATACAATTTAAATTGTTGATAGTATTGCCAAGTTGTCCTCCCAAACAAGAATGGATGAGAGTTTCTGTTTCCTTAACAACACAGAATATGATCAATATGTTCAATTATTTCCAATCTAATGGATGAGAAGTGTTGGGTAATTGTTGATTTAATTTTCATTTCCCTGGTTACCAGTCAAGTTGAACAACTTTTCCTGTATTTATAGTCTGTTGGCATTTCTTCTTATCCTAACTGCCTATTTCTATTCTTTGTCAATTTTTCATTTTTGGCATTTATAGGTGGTTTTATATATTCTGAATATTAGTCCTGCATATAATTTGTGTCATAATATTCTCTCTCAGTATGTTGCTTTCCCCCCAACATTTTATTATGAAGATTTTCAAACATTCAGCAAGGTAAGAATATTGCTTATTTTAACTTCCCTTATAATGTCTTTCATATATATAGACTTTAAACTTATCTCACACATCTATTAACAATTTCTTAAAATTTCTGGCATTTTTTAATCCTATCTACAAGACCTAACTTACTCTAAAGTTATCAAAATGGTACCATCCATTTCATCTTCTATCATGGTCTTGAATACAGATCTTCAGCACATCTCAATTACACTTGGGTGCTGGGAAATGTCTCCCTTTATTAAATCAACTAGTGGCCCGGTGCATGAAATTCATGCACATTAAAAGGGGATTAATTAGAGGAAATATTTTAATATTGCTATTTTGCCCTTTCGCTATAATAGAAGTGTCAGAGATGAAAGAAAATTAGTAAAAATGTATACGAAAATCTTCCTCCTGTCAGAGTCTGGGGTGCACCATGAGACCCAGAGTCAAGTCCCCGCCCACCCATGTGTGCCTCAAAATTGAGCAAGACCCAGACCCGGCTGGCCCCCGCCCATTGGGCTGGATCCAGACCCAGCCAGTCCCATCCTTGTCAAGCCCCGCCGAGTGGGGGTGCAGCCTCAGGTCCCCTGGCCCGGTGCCGGGGCAGAGGGGCATGCCTTGAGGTATCCTGTCAAGCCCCACCGGGTGAGGGACGCAGCCTGAGATCCCCTGTCAAGACCCGCTGGGCAGGGCCTGAGATCCCCTGACAAGCCCCGCCAGGCGGGGGGCAGAGCCTCAGGTCCTCCGGCCTGGCCCCAAGTGGGGGGCACAGTCTCAGGTCCTCCGACCCGGCACTGAGAGGGGGGCACAGCCTCAGGTCCCTGCTGATTGCTCGTTAAGGCTCGTTGCAGCCATCCTGTGTTATGGAAACCCCCTCACCTCCACTGTGGGCACCGCCATCTTTGTGGTGGAGTAACGGTCAATTTGCATATTCACTCTTTATTATATAGGATGATGTTGGGACAACAACTCTCCATCTGAGGGAAAAAATAGTCCATTCTTTTTCTACCCATGTGAAATTCCATCTTTTCCATAAAGTAAATTCTTGCATAAGCATGAAACCATTTCTTGCATCCTCTTTTTTATTCCAACAATCTATTCATTAAGCTGTTTTAATAACTCTACCTTTATTATATATTTTGATATATGTTTGGTCAACTACAGCTCTCCCTGTTCTCTTTCAATTGTTTCTTCTTTCTTTTCTCTTAAATAAAACTGTTTCTCTTCCATCAGTTGGACAGCTTCTATGAAATATGCTGCCAGGACTCTGATTTGGAATCCACTGAACTTTAGACGAAGTCAGAGAGTGCTGCCATCTTAACAATACCAGGTCTTCCCAACCAAGGACACTGTGCTCTTTATCCCTGAGCAAGTCTGGCAGTGCTGGCTCTCTAAGGGGAGTATGCTGTGCCTGTGCCTCAGGTGACTGCCCTTCCCCTGGTCTGCCAGAAATCACCCCCCCCACACACACACACACAGAAAGATACAGCAAAGAGGTGCCCCATTAGATAGAAACTGAGGTGCCAGGACAGCCTCTGTGCAGATCTCCAGAACTCATCTAAGGCAATGGGGCTGCTGGAGATGTCACAATTTATTTTATTTTTTATCCTCATCTGAGAATATATTTTATTGATTTGAGAGAGAGAGGAAGGGAGAAATAGAGAGGAAGAGAAACATGTGAGAGAAAAACATCGATGGAACCTGCAGCCTAGGTATGTGCCCTGACTGGGTATTGAACCCGTAGCCTTTTGGTGTACAGACAAGGTTCCAACCAGCTGAGCCACCTGGCCAGGGCAGAGACCTTGCACTTTAATCTCTCCATATTCAGTAACTTGTGAGGGTTACCGCTACTTCACAGGGTCACAAAGGAGAGTTCTACCTTGTTAATGCTGAGCTTAATTCTTAGTAAAATTCTTGCACTCCCTTCCCCATTTGCTAACTTGCTCTTGGCGGAGTTCTGTTGTCATTCGTCATTCATTCATTCCTGAGGAAGGGGTATGTAGGAATTAGTAAGAACTTGTTCTTTCCCATAACCTGTTCTCCAGCCCCTTCTGAGGTGCTCAGATCATTTCTGTCATCATCCTACTCTCTTCTCAGATTTTATACACCCTTCAGCTTTGGGATATATCTACGTCTATGTCTACATCTACATCTACAACTACATCTACATCTACATCTACACCTGTATCTATGTCTATGTCTATCTATGTCTATATCTATATATCTCACTTTACTTCTGCACATATCAACTTAATGCTGTAACAGAACTTGTGTGTGTGTATCATACATGTTTTAAGGGTTTACATTTCAGAAGGGTGTGGAGAATAATATTACTAAAAAACAGTTTCACAATGTTTTTTTAAGTAAAGCAGTGCCACCTAGTTGGACAACTTCAAAAACCCGAGGCATAACTTCTACCCTATGTGTAGAATAAAGAAGATAAAAAAACACAGCCAGAGGAAGAGGAATCCTGGTCTCCTGGCAATGTTCCTATCCAGATTCCTTGGGTGGCTAGACTGAGTCATGTAAGAGTCCATGCAAAGATTCCAGATAAAGTTCCAGAAAAAGATCAATGAAGTTTAAACAGTCTAACAGTGAGTGTGAATTGTCTCCAGACCATCCCAAGTGTACTTGCTGGAGTAACAAAATCACACAAACCAGGCGAAGGAACAAAACCTCACAGAGGAAGACATGGCTTTAGGCTGAAGCCCCTGAAACTGGGTGAGCATCAGGTTCTGCACAGCCTTACACTAAAGCAGCCTATGGATCCAGACAGTACCCGCCATGCTCACCACGAGGAGAAATGGGACCAAGTACCATGTACTAGTAGCAGGAACAAGGATCCTGGGACAAACGCCTGGGTTCTGATCTGGCTCCGCCCTTTACCAGCTGAGAGACTTGGGGAAAGTTCCTTAAACTCCCAGGTCTCAGTTTCCTCATCTGCAAAATGGAATTAATAACTGCATCTACCTTACAGAGGTTTTGTGATGCTTAAGTAACATTACACATGTTGAATGCTTAGAACAGTACCTTATTCACAGCAAGGACTCAAGTTAGGTTAGTGGTTATTATCCCATACTTAATGTTAGCCATTCTTCCATTATTGTCACTTCTGGACAGGTCACGAGATGAGTAGGGCTCTCAGAATGCAATGGTGCTGATGCTGACACCCTATGTCTGCCAGGGCTATATTTGGGATCCAGGCTGCTGTTAGGATCTTGTTAAATGTTCCTGCACAGTAAACACTGCAAACGGCCCACTCACACACAGCAGGTGGTGACTGGCTCAGAGCAGGATAGCTGATTAAGTCTGGGAATGTGCCCTGCAAACATCACATCCACATCAGCTCGATCGGAGTGGTGGGGGGCCTGAGATGACAGGGAAAGGAGGCTGCTCAATTTTCTAAGGCAGTGGGAGCCTTTGGCTCAGTTGAATTAGGAAATGGCCTATTACTGTGTTGCCAGAATCTTCTACAGGCTGGCCACCTCAGTCAGAGTATCACTGCTCCCAAAATCCCCTTGACACGTTTTCCATTCTAATAGTGAAATGACAATTTCTCAGCTCTCTCAGGCTGAAGTCCTGCATAATTTTATCATTCTCTAATTGCTCTTCCCATCTGACCCTGTGAAACGGTAGGGAGGTTGTCACTGTGCTACTGGATTTGAAGAGTGAGACAGGATCCCCTGGGTATATAGTTTATTCCAGTTCATCTGGGGGAGGTGGCTGCCAACTCAGGTGAGTAGCAGCATTCCCTTGGCTGGAACCTGAGAGTCTGAATTACCACGGTGCTGAGATCTTTCCAACTCAAGGGCTGCCTCGATTCCTGGTCACAGGGAAGCATGCAGAGACTGCCACTCAGATCCCAGTCCCGTGTGCCTGTGTCTCCCCAAGTTTGCTTGTGCTTGTGGCTGTACTTGAGTGCCTTCAGCCCACTGCCTTTCTGTTTTCTCATTTCCTCATTCACTCTTTTATTTCTTTCCCTAATGTCACCCGAGGAATAAGCCTTGTTATCTTTTTTGAGGTCTTACTGTAAACACCACATGGACATAAGCTCAGTGGTGCAGGGAAACATGATTTTTGTCTGCTTTTATCCACTGGTGTATCCTGGCACTTAGAACAGGACCTGGCACACTGCAAGGGATCCAGACACACATACACTTCTGAATTGTGAATGAACAAATGAATGAATGATGCTAAGTCTTTAAATGGATTATCTATCTCACTGAATCCTGTAAGAACCCTGAAGATACTATGATCATCTGTGTTATATAAGGAAACCAATACATAGAAAAAATTAACCTATCCATGACCATACAGCTGGCAAGTGAACCAATGTCCCTCAAACCAAGCTTTCTGATTCCAGAGCCTGAGCTCTGAGCCACTCTAACAACCCAAACTACCACATTCTTGACCACTGCCACACTGTCTGTATTCTACTCACATTTGTGCTGACCCTTTGTCGCACAAGATTTATCAGGCTGGATTTTAACTGATTGATCAGGTGGGTAACTTGAATCATAGTGACGTGTTCCCCTGGCTTTTCTGGCAGGAAATGGCCCCTTCCACCTGTTCCCTGGCTGATGCCTGCAAGTCCTCCTGGGCCCCTCACAGGGCTCATGTCTGAACATAGGGCTGTCTGTGCCTCTTACCCCTGCTTCCACCACCACTCTGCATCAGGGGACTCTCCACCTCAGTCTTGTCTACCTGCCCACGAGGAGGGACCAGCCCTTCCTTTTACTGCCTGCAGGAGGGTACAGGCCAGGCTGCTCTTTGAAACTCTACCAAAGTCTCAAGAATGGTGCGAAAGAAGTTGAATGCAGAGGGAGAGCATTCAACTGCTGGATAGGCAAGCCCCATCCTTGGGCTTTCGCATGCCATGGCCCCTTCTGCATAACTGAGCAGCCTCCTTTTGGCAGAGTAAACTCCCTTCCATTTACCCTCCCGGAATTCAGGACGCTTCCATGCCTCAGAGTTGGGGTCAGAAGGACCCTGGGAGGTGGAAAGCTTTGCCTGACCCCAATCTGAAACCTGCCTTCTAAGTCACTCTGGCCTTGGATTATGGGCAGTGCATGTTTTCAGTCCCAGCAGGAGGGACTCTTTCTGTAGTCTGACCCTGAGGGCCTACGCAGAAAAGCATTCAAGTGACTAGCATGGACACATCCCAGAATCTGGATTATTCTGTCTCGAGAAGAACTCAGGTGAGACAAAAACAGTCCAGTAACGCAGGGCCCCAAACCTTGGTCAATGCCTTGCTGGACCCCACCCAGTTCAAATCTTCTCACTGTCACAGAAGTTTCTCAGAGCGGCTACAATCTCTGAGGACAGAGCTCCCATCTCCTGTGTGCCCTGCCAGCTCCTAGCACAGAGTCCTCTGCAGATGCTGCCTGTGGAAACTGAAGGGCCCTCCTCTCCTGCCTTGGAGGCATTCTCACCTCTGAGGCATGAACAACATTCAGCAGCTGGAGCCCGAGAAATCAATCTGAACACTTCAATCCCTAAAGAGAAAAACCCTTTTTCATGTTGCCCTGGGGGCAGGTGCCAGGCATCCCTTGGGATTCAGGACATGAGGTACAGGACGAGATGGGGGGAAGACAGAGTTGATGGAGCTCTGGTTTAATGTTCTTTTCCTGGTCTGTGTTGACAAGACAAATAATGACTCTCAGACAGTATGACCCAAGGATGTGACAGAGACAGATTCAGGTAAACAGCCAGGCTCAGGATGAAACTAAATTGTCTGCCGGTTAGTTCATCTGGGGATACCCAGAGCCCTGCTCTGGTTTGTGCAAAGGGAAGAGGCCAGCATGGTCAACATCCCTGCACTGCCTGTGATTCTTTGATCCATGTGGCATCTATAGGCTCTAGCTCCCAAATACAAAGGAGAACAGGAAAGAGGTTTGCCCTTGGCAGGAAAATGGTTTTTAGGAAATTAACTATGGACATGTGGTCAACCTGAGAATCTTCTAGATATATTTGTTCATATGAACCTCCATTGAGGTTGAAGGCCTAACTAACCCCTAGTACCTGAGGATGCAAAGTTATTTCAAAACAAGGCCTTTTCAGAGGTAACCAAGTTAAATGAGGTTGTTGGAGTGGACTGTAATCCAATGACTGGTATCCTCATAAAAAGGGGAAATTTGAGAACAGAGACACACATGGAGGATGATGATGTGAAGAGACAAATGAACCTAGAAGGTATTAGACTAAGTCAGATAGAGATAGACAAAAGCTATATGATTTCATTCACGTGGAATCTGAAGAACAACCAAATAAAAAACAAACTCATAGATACAGAGAACAGACTGATGGTTGCCAGAGGATAGTGGTTTGAAGGGCTGGGTGAAAGTACAAACTGGTAGTTGCACAGAATAGTCACAGAAATATAAATTACAACATAGAGAATCTATACTAACAATAGAGGAATATGCAAATTCTCCAGGACACCATCACAGTAACAGTAACAACCGAACAGCAGGCTGCATGGGGCAACAAGGCTGGCAGGGGGGTGAGGGATGACCAAACGACTGAACAGCAGTCTGCGTGGAGTGACCAACCAGGCCAGCAGGGGGGTTAGTGAGGGACGACCCAACGACTGAACAGCAGTCTGCATGGGGCAACCAGGCCGGCGGGGAGGGCAGTCATGTGCAGTAAGGGGCAACCAGGCTGGCAGGATGGGCAGTTAGGGGCAACCAAACCAGCAGAGGAGGGCAGTTGGGGGTGACCAGGCTGGCAGGGGAGGGCAATTGGGGGTGATCAGGCCAGCAGGCAGAGGTGGTTTGGGGTGGTCAAGCTGGCGGGGGGGGCATTTAGGGGCAATTAGGCAGGCAGGCAGGTGAGCAGTTAGGAGCCAGTGGTCCCAGATTGTGAGAGAAATGTCCGACTGCCCATTTAGGCCTGATCCCTGGGGATCAGGCCTAAACCGGCAGTCAGACATCCCCCGAGGGGTCCCGAATTGGAGAGGGTGCAGGCTGGGCTGAGGGGACTTCCCCTGCCCCCATGCACAAATTTCATGCACCAGGCCTCTAGTATAGTCAATAATATTGTAATAACTATACATGGGGCCAGGTGGGTACCTGAAATATCAGGGGACCATTCTGTAAAGTACATGATTGTCTAATCACTATGCTGTACATATGAAACTAATACAGAATAACAGTAAATGTAAACTATAATTAAAAAATAAAAAACTATGGAATGAATAATTAAAATCAAAGTACATGGTGACAAAGGCACACTAAACTTTGGGTGGTGAGCATATAATGCAATGTACAGGTGATGTATTATAATATTGTATACTTGAAATCTGTATCATCTTCTTAACCAATGCCACCCCAGTAAATGAATTAAAAATCGGTATACAAATTAAAAGTATAAATAAAAGAGAATTGTACCCACAAACAAACAGTCTAACTCATAGCAATTCTAGTCACAGGATCCTAGAAGCTATGTTAGTACTCTTCCTTCTTGGGTGGACCCTAGAGGGGAGGGGAAGGGGAGAGGCTTGAGAATGCTCCTCCAAGACTTCATGCCCCTTCCTCTCCCCTATGGCCAGGTAGGTCCTAAAACCCGACTCTCTGCCAATAACAAGTAAACCCAACAAAATACTAAAAAACAAAGATCCAAAAGCATGGGATACTGAAGAGGACCCAAATCAGGCAGATTCTGGAGGGGAGTTGACACTCAGAATAAAGAAAGGGCATTTTGGGAGGGCGAGGGCTCTGTGGGGCTTCAGACTGAAATCTGCATTCTGTGGAGTGGCTAAAACTCCGACAGAAACCTCATCATCTTCTGTCTGCAAAACCAGAGGGCTGAGTTTAGGGCAACGACAGCTGCTGGGAAGTGAAGAGGAACCCAGAAAGAAGAGAGCCCCAATTTCTGGCATAAACTCTGTCCAAGAGTCTGGCTGAGCCCCGAACCACATGCACATAGAACAGACATCAAGAACACAGTAAGCTGCTGCCCAAGACACAGAGCTTGCAGTTTGAACTCAACCTAGTGTATTGTCTAACCGGCAAAAAAGCAAAAAGAAAAGCACTGTTTTTAAAATATAACATAATCCAGAGTCTCCTCCATGTGACATCCACAAAATCCAACGAAACATACACAGAACCAGCAGTTTCTGACCTCAAATGCCGTACTTACCTCCTGCCCCAGGAGAGAAGGCTGAGCAGCAGTCCTTAAAGGGAGGGGTCCCGGGGCCATTTCAGCCCCCACGAGTTAAAGCTGTTTTTATCACGATGCTAGGATGTTGCTTGCCTCTGTCTTTTGCATTCTTTGACAAGTGAACGGTGGAGTTTTCCAGAAGCTACCTGTGATGTAAAGACAGACAGAAAGTAAAAGTAGGAGGACCAGCTATCTTCTGTGAATCCAGGCATTAAAGAGGTTCGTGAACATGTCAAACAATGCCACTTTTCTTACTATTTTTTCCCCTAATTTTGAAAATCTAGTTGTTTTTCATAAAATTATGGACTCATTACTGTTATTTTAAATAAACTGATAAAATGTTTTTTAAATCTCTTAGTTTTAACTTTCAATGCGCTAAATACAGGTAAGTATTACCCACTTACAGAAACGCTCTTTGGAGCCCAGGTAGGGGCTCTGAGCCCAGCGTCTGAGAACTGCTGGCACGAAGCTGTTGTTCTCAAACTCTGGCCGCATCAGAACCACCTGGAGAGCCTGTTAGACAGTGGTTCTCAACCTTCCTAATGCCACGGCCCTTTAATACAGTTCCTCATGTTGTGGTGACCCCCAACCATAAAATTATTTTCGTTGCTACTTCATAACTGTAATTTTGCTACTGTTATGAATCGTCATGTAAATATCTGATATGCAGGATGTATTTTCATTGTTACAAATTGAACATAATGAAAGCATAGTGATGAATCACAAAAACAATATGTAATTATATATGTGTTTTCCGATGGTCTTAGGCGACCCCTGTAAGAGGGTCGTTCGACCCCCAAAGGGGTCGCGACCCACAGGTTGAGAACCGCTGCTGTTAGACCACGTTGCTAGGCTGCATCCCCTGAGTTTCTGATTCAGTTGGTCTGTTGTGGGGCCTGAAAAATGTTTATCCTCACAAGTCCTCAGCTCATCCTTCTTGGGGCCACTCTGGTGCAGGGGATGCTGTGGTGGGCAGACCAGACCCTCCTGCAGGTGTTTATTTCCCATCCCAGCTGCCAGGAGTGTGGCCTGCTCGATGGCTCACAGCAGAGTCCCTCCTCAGGCGCTGCCCTTGGTAGAGGGAGCTGCCTGTCCACACTGCCCCTCCTCTCCAGGGAAAGCCCACGTCCCCTGACTGGCCCTTTGCCACCGTGCAGGACAACCACGCGAACCCCAACCGGTATTGGGGCTCCTATAGAATCCGCTGGGCTCTCACTGCATCTCCATCGCAGTTGCAGTTCAACTTCTCCCTCGGCCCAGTCCTGCTGCCTTCCCTGCCTTACAAGGGTGGTTCCCAACACTCCTCTCTAATAAACACATCTACATTTCAGGGTCGCTCTGACCCCCAGAAACCCAAACCATGATGAATGGAAGGAAGGTCCCACCTGCTTTGTGGCCTGGGGAGTCTTCAGGCTCTCTGACGGCAGTGGCTCTTCCCACGTCCAGACTTCCTGTGCTTTTCTGTGTCGACAAGCTGGAGGCCCAAGCCTCTAGTCCCAGGTGTGGATGCTCCTGACGAGCATTCCCACTGGTGTGGCCGTCCTGGAGGAGTGGCCAAGGCAATCATAATCACAATTGGGTGGAACCAGTCCATAGATGCTAATTATTATTTTGAGGAATTTTCCAAACTTGTTGTGAAAGACATCTCTAGTAAAATTAAATTATATGAATTTATAATTAAATAAATTACATTGAAAACATTACTTTCTAATTATTTTGCTACACTTGATTATTATCTATGCTCTTGAGGTGATTTACATCTATTGTGTCTGTATGGTGTGCCGTTATGTATATATTTCTACCTACAGATACAATAGATGTCAATTACCTTAAGAGCTGAGATAATGATAACATGTAGTACAATTATTAGAAATAAAAGTAAAGCAAGGTAGCCAGGAGATAAAAGAGTTGCTAAGCTCCAGGAGGTGTGTAAGGGCTGGGGATACAGCCAATTAGAGGTTGAGTTGTTAAAGTTCATCTCAGCTCAGGTGCTGCCCATTTCATCTCTCTCACCTGGGAGACCATCGGAGACTCTTCCATTCCTCTTAAGTCTTTGCTAATGGCAACTCTAAGCCTTCCCCACTAGTTTGTTTGGAACTATTATTTCTTATTTATCCACCTGGTCCTACCTAGTCATATCTTATCATTCCAAGCCTGTGTTGGGCATTGGACTAGGAAAGAAGATATGTCCCTACCTTTGAGTAGTTCGAATCTAACAGAGACATGTGCACAGTCATAAAATGTAGTGAGGTGCACACCTAAGTAAAAACAGAATCTCATAAATGTCTGTTGAACAGAACTGGAAGCATCAAGTGACTGATGATTTATAGAGAAAAGTTCACAGAAGAGAGGACACATAGGCAATGTTTTTCCAGAGCAGCAGGGATCTGCCAGGTAGACAAAAGGTGCTAATTGGAAAGAACATTATGTGCAAAGGCACAGAGGTAATTCAGGAGAGAGCCTTTGATTTTTGGTCCTGGGTACAGTTCAGGCTGCCTGCGCTCATTCCTGGTGCCTGAAGACCACGTGTTTGATAAGCATCAGGTCTGCAGGCAGCAGAGAGAGGCCAGGTGGCTTCTGTGGGAATCAGCCCTGAGGAAGGCCACGCTCACAGACTATTCTCCAGGCCAGCTTAACACTGCTTCCAATTCATGTGCTCCCACAGGTTTGTGTGGTGATTCAAGGGCTTTATGATTAACCTCGTACTGGAAGGGCATCTGTGGCACTGAGTGCCCTGAAAATCTTCCAAAAGCCAGGACTTGTCTTATTCCTAGTTTGGGATGGTTTAGATCAGTGGTTCCCAACCTTGGCTGCACGTTAGAATCACCTGGGAATCTTTTTAAAATCCTGATTTCTGGGCCTCATCCTCCGGAAATTCTGTTTCTTTGTTATGGGGTGGGACCACAACATTAGTAACAAAGAAACAGAATTTCTGGAGGATGAGGCCCAGAAATCAGGATTTTAAAAAGATTCCCAGGTGATTCTAATGTGCAGCCAAGGTTGAGAACCACTGGTTTAGATAGATCTGATGGGTAGGTGGTGCTGAGAGGGCATCAGGTGACCTGCAACCTTTGCTGACTCTGGCATCAAGTCCAGAGTTGGTCCACTGAACCTCAGCTTAAAATAATTGGTTTGGATGCATTAAAATCCTGGCAAAAGTCCTAGAATCTCCAGAAGCCTGTGCTAAAGTTGTCCAGTTTCCCAGACAGCTAAAGAGGATGTTGCTGTGGCACTGAACTCAGGACACAACACAGGCTCCCCTCCCCCCAGACCTCTCTGTAGCCATAGCTTCCAGCTGTTTCTCTGGGATCAAGAGGCTTCGATGAGTAGCCGGGAGCAATGGGGAGAGAGAACACTGTAGCCAAGTGGGAACACACTGTTCAAACTTCCACATCAATGGGAAAGATTGACAGGCTCCAAGCTGGCAAGGCTTAAGACTTCAGATATATCACCTCATAATAAACGTGTGTGCGTTCCTGGCTCCCTGGTAAAATTGCCAGCTCCTTGAGGGCACAGATCGGGTCTGATTAATCTCTGGGTCCCAAGTATTGGTTGGCTGGCTGGCTGGATGGATAGATGACCAATCATGTCCTACATGAAAATAAAATGTTAGTAACTTAAACGTATTTATTATGTGGAATCTAATGGACAAAATAAATTAACAAAAGAGAAATAGACTCAGAGAACAGACTGACAGCTGTCAGAGGGGAGAGGGATTGCAGGGCTGGGGGGGCGGGGGAACGGTGAAGGGATTAAGCCAAAACCCTCATAGACGCAAACAATGGTGTGGTGATTACCAGAGAGAAAGGGGAGGTGGAAGAGGGTAAATGGGAGATAAATGGTGATGGAAGGAGACTTGACTTGGAGTGATGAACACACAGTAAAATATACAGCTGATGTATTATAGAATTGTACACCTGAATCTTATGTAATTTTATTAACCAACGTCACCCCAATAAATTCAATAAGAAAATAAAAAGTATATACATTTATTTAACATTTAACTATGTGCATGGCACATTTCTGTGTTTTTAATGGCTTAGTCTTCCGAGCACTCCTATGAGACATGAATTAATAGTATCCCTATTTTACAAATAAGGAAACTCTTCCTTAGGAAAGATCAGTCACGTTCTCAAGATCACACAGCCAATGAGAGGAAGAGCCAAGACTCAGATCCATTCTGTCTGACTGCAGAGTCTTAATTCTCAAACACAACTGAGGGCAGTAAGCAGCCTAGTGCCACAGATGTTGAGGGGAGGTGGGGAGTGAAGGAGGCTCGGGCAGTGAGAGACACTTGCTGGGGGACGTGGGATCACAACAGACATCTAAACGATGGTCACCATCTGGAGAACCACAAAGGGGATGTAAGAATGCTCCAGAAGGGAGTGCAGGGTGCCAGTCAGAGAGAAGGTGACAAAGGACAGGGTTGGAGGAACTGTTTGGGGCCAATCCAACTCCAATCCAACCTCCCTTGTTTGCTTTTCCCCAGGACAAAGATGTCAGTCCTGCACTTTACTTCCTCCATCAGTGAGTCAGGGCCTGTGTGGCTTAGCCCAAGGGAGTGAGTAAAGTAGAAATGCCCACACTGATGCCAGGCTGGTATGGGAGTTATTTCCATATGAGGTAGATGACTGCTCACCACTCCCCATGGTTTAGCCAGCCTTGCTTGAGGTCTCCATGGGGGCTACCACTGCATTGTGAAAGGCAAAGAAAATAGGCTCAATTAGAGACAGATTTGCAAGTAAGCAGAAAGCCACTTAGGATTCTTGCCAAGAAGAAATGCAGTATCTGTGTTCAACTAGAAAGCGTGATAGAAGAGGATACTTGGAACAAGTTATAGGGCAAAGGAAAGCCATTCCATTATGCCTGAAAATGGGGCAAAGCGTGCTCCCCATTTCAGATCATGAGATCAGGGTGATGTGGACGACTCTGTGAAGGGTGGAGAGAATCAATAGATATAATTGGGGGAGGGGGCTACATGCCAGGCACTCCTTATGTGTCATTCAATTAAATTCTTAGAACACATCTATGAGAACATAGAGCTTCAGAGAGATTAGTTGATTTACCTAAAATCATCCAGCTCTTCAGATGTTGAGCCATATCTAAAAGCCACTCTGTAAGGCTCCAAGTACAGGGTGGGGTAAAAGCAGATGTATTTATTAATTATCGTATTATTTACCATACAAACAACTGTAAACCCATTTTGCCCCACCCTGTACTTTGCACAAGTCCCCTGTGCAAAATTATTCCACATATACTCCTCCTGCACATAGAGTATGATGCCATGGGGCTAGTAGTTGGGACACCCGGTTTTCACTGGAGTAGATCATACTCTTTACTTTTTTCCTTTGAACCACCAAGTTCTCAAATATTCCTCTCACTGGGATGAATTCTATGGAACAATTAAAGAGACCTTTTGTAGCAATGAGTGGTAAGAATAATAGTTTTCCCCTGCATGTCTCTAATTTACAAAACATGGATATCATCAATTTCTAATGCAGTAGATTGTTACACTTAATTATTTTTTACATCATTTCCCACTAATGTGTTTAAGGGAGGTAATTATTGGAGATGCGATTGAAGCACTGGAACTGCCATTGGGAGACAGATGGTTCATCTCAAACCAAGAGCTCCATTCATTAATAGGAAAATGGAGTCAGCCCAGGTGGGAGAGTGGATGTGTGTGCAGGCATCGGATATAGAGGCTGCAGGTTATGTGGATACAGGGCCAGGATAAAGAGTTTCAAGGCTTGTTAAATAGTGTACATTGTGAAGAAACAAGCTCCATAGACCTCTGGGGGAATAATGCTCCCTGTAGTGACCTTCTACATTTCAAGATGTGATGATCATTCAGACTCATTACCATCCTAAAGAATATGGGAAGTTGGTAGAAACTTGGCAATTGTCTTTCACCAATTTTAATTCCTATTACATTGGGAGCAGAAACAGAAGTGGTAGGAGGAGGAATAAATGCCCCAGCTCAGGCCTCTCTCCTTCCTAACTCACTCCTGCTCTCTCATCTCCCCTCCCCTGCAGCGAGACAAACATGCTCTCAAGGATCCTTGCTTCCCTCTCTAACTGTCTTCTGCTTTCTTCTGTCCAGTGCTCTGAGCAGGTTTCCCTTCTCGCCCATTAGAAACCTCCTCCATTCACTGAAATCCCTTCTCTTTTATGAAACTTAGGCGGCTTTGGTCCAAATTCTAGCCTCAGATATCCTCTTCGCAGATAAGGGAATGAAGAAGGGAATGAAGTATGCATAAACAACCATCATTATCTTAAATGTCAATTACAAAATTATGAATAATGATAGCTTAGAGCCTCCAGAAATTTTCTAGAATGTGTATATGGCATGTTGCCAGATTAGTGAAGCTCATGGAAAGCCCCTCTATCCAAATGTAAATAATAACAGTTTATTGATGTCTATTACATACCTGGCATAGCTTGCATTTAGAAATAAAAGGATCAATGAGCTATATCCCTTTCCTTTAGGACCTCTCTGTACAGAGAGTACTGATGGGAAAAAAGAGAGCGAGAGAAATAGCATGATGTGGACCTGATATCATCCACGGGGTTATGAACAGAGGAGTGACTGTATTGGGAGATCTGGAGAAGACATCAAGAAGAGGAAACTCACTAGTTGGGTTTTGAAGAATGGGCAGGAACTTGGTAGATTGAATAAAATGGTGAAGAGCTTCCCAGGCAGAGGAAGCAGTGGTACAAGCTATGGAGATGTTAAAAAGCAGCAGCTCACGGTGGCTGGAGCACAGCAGTGGGAGAGGGTGTAGAAAGAGCGGCATACAGGAGGCTGGGAACGTGGTGGAAGCTTGATCTGGAAGGTAGTCTAGGCATACAAAGGCTTTCATCTTACAGAGGGCAGATGGTGGGGAACCACAGGAGGACTTTTAGGAGTGATGGGATCCCACGCTTTAATACAAAGTTCACCCACACTGCAGTTTTCAGACTAGGAGGGGTGTGGTTAATGAAGATGTGGCAACGGAGGAAGGAAAATCAATCAGGAAACTATGGCCAAGGTTCAGGCAAGAAAGGAGCTCAGATCTCAGCAGGGGAGCGATGTCCCTGCATCCTCAAAGAGCTCAGACACTCTGCTTTCAGCTGACATTCACAGCACATCCACAGTGTCCAAGGAACAAAATGTGAAAATGTCCAGAGATTATTTCCGATCTCGTCTGACACACCCAACTCTACTGAACTCTAAAAGGAAATTTTGCATTTGGCCCTATTTCCCCATGTACATTTCATCATTGTCTGCAACCATGAGAACTACACTAAGAAATAATTGTGATGGTTTTCACTTAAAACAGTTTAATGTCTTGTCGTGACTCCCCTTTCATCTGGAAACAAGGCGATTTGTTTCTGTGGATAAATCACCCGAATAGAGAACCCCAAAGTCTCACCGAAAGACAGCTCTGCACGCCAAACACCCGCTTCATATTCCTTCAGTAGAAGGTCTCTCTCTCCCAGGGAAACCATCTCAAAAATTGTCAGCCTCCTTGGAGAGCTGTTTGTTTCTGAAGCAGATTACGGGCTAGCAGTGCCCTCTCCTGGCAGTTTGAAGTTATAGGTTGACATTCCCTTTTCGAGCCCAGAAGAGGTTTTTCCTATAGAAAGAAGCCATTTTTTAGTATCAGTTCCCTCTATATGGAAATCTAAATTAATAAATTACTTGGGGCCAAGAGCTATGGGTGACATAGGGATCAATGAGAAGGCTATTTTCCCACAGGCAGTGCAAAGGAGACAAAGTATGAAACGAAACAAACGAACACAAAAAGCCTAAATGTTTGGTCTGACGCTGGGTCCAAGGGTCTGCTTTGCCTCTTCCCTACCACGTGATCCTGGACAGGTCAGTTCCTCTCCACTCACCTCACAGGCCCCTGGGAGCACTGGATGCAATACAATGCACCTGAAAGCAGCAGCATGTAGTAAATGCTCAATATATGTCATATAAAAACCTGGCATTCTCCCAAAGAAGTGTAACTGAGAGAATTTTCCTGGAAAAACAGAATCTGCTAGAAAATATTAAGAACTTAAACAAAGTTTATATACCTTTTGACCCAATAACCACACTTTTAGAATTTATACAAAGGAAAAATAATTTAAATGCAGAAAAAGTTGAAGGTATAAAGATGTTCATTATGGTGCCATGTATAATACAAGTAAGAAATAATCTAAAAGACCAAAAACTAAGGAAATGGTCAGATGAACTTACTATATCCATACCATGTTCTTATGCTACCATTTACAATTTTAAAGTTAGATTAAAATGCTCGTGATGCGAAAAAACAACAACAGGTTATAGCCCTAGCCGGTTTGGCTCAGTGGATAGAGCATCAGCCTGTGGACCAAAGGGTCCCGGGTTCAATTTCAGTCAAGGGCACATACCTCTGTTGCAGGCTCCTCCTCAGCCTGGGCCCTGGTCGGGGCTCGCGCAGGAGGCAACCAATCAATATGTCTATACATTGTGTCAAGTATAATATCAAAGATGTAAATACAAACATTTTTTAAACTTGGAAATAAAAAAATTATCAGATATTGGTAAGGATATGGGGGAAATGAGTACTCTCATATACTGCTGACAGAAATGAACATTTGGAAAGCCAATCTGCACAGCCTTTTATATACATTTGTTAAAACAAAAAGTTCACCTCTCTCTCTCTCTCTTCCCCCCCCCCCCCCCCCCGGGTTCCAGGGGAGATGTGCTCCCCTGTGCCCAGTGCCTTATGGCCATGTGGGGCTCTACACATGGACTAATAGACTTTCATTCATTTGGATGCTGAACTATAACTGACTGCAACATGGAATGGAAGATCTAGACACTGGGCTGCTTTTGGAACCTCAGCTGAACCTTTTCCAGGACTGGCATCTTTCAATAAACTTGGCTTCTGCTAAAAAAAAAAAATCACAAATGATGTGAACAAAACTTGCATGTGAACACAGGAAATGCACATAAGGATGTCTATCGACGCATATTTATTAATGGTGAAAAAACCTGGAAACAGCTTCATGTCCATCCCTAGGGGAATGGTTAAGTGAATTATGATGTGTGTCATTCTGGACAGATCAGGTGATGCTGTAGGAGCAAACAACACCCAAATCCTGACACCCCAGGAAAACAAAAAAGGCTTATTTCTCACTCACACTCATGCTGATCACACTCTGGCTGTGGCCAGCGCTCTGTGTCATCCTGAGACCCAGGCAGAACTGTGCTGTCCCTGTGGTAGCCCTGAGCCCACGTAGCCACTGAGCCCTGCAATGCGGCTGGTCAGAACTGACATGCCCGATAAGATTTCAAAGGCTTAGTATTAAAAAAGTAAAACACCTCAGTAATTTTTAATCTTGATTGCATGTTGAAATGAAAATTTACATATATTGGGTATATAACAGATAGTACCAAAATTAATTTTACCTGTTTTTTTAATTTTAAAAAAAATGTGGCTTCTAGAAATGTTAAACTACAGAGCGGCTTATATTTTTATTGGATGTGCTGAGTTGGGTAGTGAGATGGTGGAGCCATCTTTCTCCCAGAAGGGGCTCACATGACTTCGATGTCTATGTCCTTGCCTGAAGGAATTACACTGGCACACCTGAGTCTGAAAGAGTGGGGCCTACAATCCGGCCACGTCCCCAGGACAGAGCAAGAAGCAGGATGTTGGGAAAGCCCTTCCTGTGGACCACACTGTGGAACGCCTTGCAGCTGTAATGTGTTAGGTCTCCACGAGCTGACGGAGAAGGAGTCCAAGATATAGTGTTGAGAGAAAAAGCAAGTTGCCTTATAATACATACTGTATTGTCCCATTTATAAAACAGGTACCCACGGAGGCAGAACAGAATTGTGCATTTATGAGGCCATACATTATGCAGGTAAACACCCAGAAAAATGTCTGGAAAGATCTGCACCAAACTTACACCCGCGGTCATATTTGAAAGGGGTATCGTCTTCATAATGATTGACTATTAGGCTACAGGAACACACTTCTGTTTGGCTAATGTCTTCTATTGCTCTCCAGGTCAACTCTTCACCTGTGCCCGCCTGTGCTTGGGGAGGCTGGCTGGGCCAGTGGGCCACCGTGTTCACTGGTTTCCGGAGGCCACTGACAGGGAAGGAGGAGGGAGAGGACAAAGTGTGTAATCCCTTCCCAGGGTGTCCCATCACCCCTTTTCCTGTCAGGGGTCCCCACAAAGCTCTGTAGCTCCCCCTTTGTCTTGGGTCTGATCATTGTTTTCCCCTCTCCTTAGGCTGTGGGTGGTACCAGCACCTGCTGTTACTAGACTCCACCCCGTGCCCCTGCTGCTCTACCCTCTCCTGTGGTTTCCTTACACCCTGCCCAACGCTAACTTTACTAAACTCTCTTCAAGTTACTCAGTGTAAATGTATCTCCTGGTTTTTGCCGGACCTATGAGACATACAATGCGATACGCATAAAATTTAAAATAAACAAAAATCACAGCAGAAAAAAGCCTTGGCAGAATTAGGATCAAAATGTCCCTTTGTCATACCTTCTTTGGCAGTAGGGTTATTTGTGAATTATTTTCTGTGACCTTACACTTCTTTGTAGTTACTTCATAACAAATGTTATCTTTATAACTTATTTCAAAAGTGAAAGTCTAAAATGAACAGAACCAGTAAACAAAAAAGGTTACGCTAAAATCAAATTGCTTCAGAAGTTGCTGATCTTTGTTGTCTGAAACCGGCCAACAGGCAGTTGATCCTTTCTTATCGGGCAGAGAGCAGGCTGCCCCTTTGTAATAATCTGGAGAACCCGTACGTGCAGGTACTGGATGCTCCAGACAGGCTAAGGTAAGCGCTATCTCGTTTCTGCTGCGAGAGGCCTGGTGACCCACCGCTAACAGCTCCCAGTTTAGTCTCTCAAGGGGGCCAGCAGCTTCCCAGCTGGAGAGCTGATGCACACAGCACCTCTGTGGGTCTCTTGGGGCCCATTTCCCAGGGCTCAGGCACTGCTGGGTGTGGCACACTGTGCAGCGACATGCCTGCCACACCCCGTCACCGAGATGTTTCCCAGGGCGCCACTTTCAGACTCCCCAAGCTCCAGGACCCCAAGAATCCCCGAGATGGCCTCTCTGGGGCAGGGCACTCACCGACCCTGGAAACATTTAATTTCTCCATTCACTGACAGCGCTGAGGACACCGCAAATGTCTTCCGGACTCCACAGGAGCCTTCCCCTGCAGTAAGACCAAGAGAGGGGGCAAGTCTGGGACAGGAATGGCTCCCTTCTTTAATTCAGTGTGTGCACGTGCTCCTGAGTTCTAAGACTGGCAGCACACTTGGCCTGCAGAGGCAGGAGAAAAGACTAGCACACAAGGAGGGCTGAGGATCTGAATTAATTAATCTCTCTCCAAAGAAGTCTTCCTTAGGACAGTGGTTCTCAATCAAGGGCAGTTTTGCCCCTCAGGGGGCATATGGCAGTGTCTGGAGGAGCCCTGTCATAGGGCAGTGCATGGACGCCCTGTCCAGTCTCCTTAGGAGTGGCCGCTGCAGAGGACAGAGCCTGGCTGGTGCACTCAGCCACTCCTCTGGGACGGGGGTGGGACAGCTTAGGGCTAGACTATTGGATAAAAGCCAGTCTTTCCTCCTTAGCTCAAGGAAGCCCGGTTCAGTGCAGCATTATTTGTGTGAAGTTCTTATCAGCAGATGACCTGATTGGCCCAGACTGCAGATGGATTAGATTAGAACTTTCCTGTTGCCTTAGCTGTAATTGCTTCCAAACTAAACAAAGCCCTCCGGTCCTGGAGACCTTGGAATCTCATCAGAGCTTATCTTCCAATAACAGCGACCAGTCCACCCAAATCAGGGTCTGAGGAGAAGCACAGCCTGCTGGGAGGGTTGCATCTGGTGTCTGAGTTCAAGTCCAGGCTCAACCACCGTGGAGCTGAGAGGAAAGCCCTTAAGCTCTCTTCTTCTGTGTAAATCAGAAATAACAGCAGTCTTGGTGGTAGTGACTCCCCGCCCAGTGCCTCATCCATGGGAAGAGGAAACTCCAGTAGTGAGAGTGGTATCAATAATTCCTCAGCCACAGACGTCATCGGGAGATGCTTTTCTCATCTGTATCCTGCAGGGCTGTTCCCCCAGACCAGTGGTCGGCAAACCGAGGCTCGAGACCCACATGCGGCTCTTTGGCCCCTTGAGTGTGGTTCTTCCACAAGATACCACGTGCGGTATTTTAAATATGAAGGAAGCTTTTCTCAACAGGTTTCAGGAATTCAGAAACAGCAAAGCGACATTAGCCTTTGTTAAAAAAAA
>NW_005358307.1:338134-352434 GCF_000412655.1 Myotis brandtii
TATGGATATTGTAAGGTAAATTGTAAGGAATTTAATTTTATCAATAAATAATATCATTATTAAGTATGATATCAAGTTTTATTCAACGTACCTATAGTTTAACTAAGACTTAAAACTTTAAGTAAAGTTTATTAAGTTAATTTTAGGGAACATTGTAGAGTGAAGGAAGATGTAGTGTCGACGATTGAGAAAGGTATGTTGAGATGGTTTGGACATATAGAGAGGATGAACGAAAGGAGATAGAGGAAGCAAGTATACAAGACGAGTGTGGATGGGAGAGTTGGATGGGAGAGTTGGACCTCAGCGAATGCACCTCAATCAGATTGAGGACGTTTTTAGCAAAGGCCAGCTTAGGAGTACCCTAATTAAGTTAATAACAATGTACCTACCTATATAGTTTAAGTTTAAAAAATTTGGCTCTCAAAAGAAATTTCAATCATTGTACTGTTGATATTTGGCTCTGTTGACTAATGAGTTTGCCGACCACTGCCCCAGACTATGTTCTATGCTTGTGCAACTGTGTTTGTTTTCCCAGGATTGTTATTTAAGTAAAAAATGTTACTTATTTTTTTCTTTTCTTTTTTCAGTTATATATATTTTTTTTCTTTGTTGATTAAGGTTTTACATATGTGTCCTTATGCTCCCATTCCTCCCCCAACTTCCTGCTCATGCCCTCACCCCCCTGGTGTCTGTGTCCATTGGTTAGGCTTATATGCATGCATACAAGTCCTTTGGTTGATCTCTCCCTTTTACCCCCGCCCTCCCCTACCTTCCCTCTGAGGTTTGACGGTCTGATCTATGTTTCTCTGTCTCTGGATCTGTTTCTGTTCATCAGTTTATGTTGTTCATTATATGCCACAAATGAGTGAGATCATGTGATATTTATCTTTCTCTGACTGGCTTATTTCACTTAGCATATGCTCTCCAGGTCCATCCATGCTGTTGCAAATGGTAAAAGTTCCTTCTTTTTTACGGAAGCATAGTATTCCATTGTGTAGATGTACCACAGTTTTTTAATCCACTCATCTGCTAATGGGCACTTAGGCTGTTTTTTATTGTGGTAAATATTACATAAAATTTACTGTTTTAAAACATTTTTAAAAGATAATGACTCAGTGGCATTAAGTACATTCACAATGTTGTGCAACCATCACAATGTTTCCAGAATTTTTTCACCATCCCAAACAGAAATTCTGTATCCATTAAAGAACAGCTTCTCGTTCCCCCCTCCCCCAGCCTCTGGTAATTGCTATTCTACTTATGTCTCAATGTGTGTAACTTTGCTAGGTACCTCAAGTAAGTGGAATGATAGCATACTTATATTTTTGTGCCTGATTTACTCAGCACACTGTTTGCAAGGTGCATCCATGTTGTAGCATCTCAGTGTAACTGAATTCTAGCACCTTCTTTGTGCCAGATGCTGAGGGCAATGCCATGAGCTTGGCCTTGCCTCATGGAGCTTGCTCTTCCTTGATGTGGCCTCACCCCTTGATGTGGACTCACACCTGTGGTCCTTCACAGAGGAGGCCAATTTGGGACTCAAGTCCTATCCTGACTCAAATCCGGCTTCCTTCCACTCAGCCATGCCACCTACTAAGTGCCCGACATTTTACTTGGTATTTTCTACATATTCTCTTTCCATCCATTTGGGCTTTAAAGTTGAACAGACAGGGGTGTGGTTTTAATTTCTAGCTCTGCCACCTACCTGCTCATCTATAATAATAAAAGCATAATATGCTAATTAGACCAGACATCTCCCGGACGTCATTCTGGATGTCCTTCCTGATGAAGCCGGGCCTCAAGGGAAGCCAGCCCAGGTCCCGGGTGCCTGCCAGTGGCCAGAGGAGGGAAGCCCAGGTCCTGGGTGCCTGGGGGAAGCTGGTGCCGGCAACCGGGGGAAGGAAGGCCTACTCTTGTATGAATTTTCGAGCAGTAGGCCTCTAGTCTTCAAATAATACATGAAACGGATTTAGCACAATGTCTGACATATAGAAAACATACATAAACATTAGCCACGTTTTTATTCAGTCATCAAATGCCGATCATCTGGATGTGACCATGAAGCGTCCATCAGGCAGGAACCATACGGCCTGGTGCTTGGCAGTCAGTGTTTGCTGAAAGAGAGCACAGCCAAGGCCTCAGAGCTGGGTAGGGACTCCAGAGGCTGAACTCTCTCCACAACTGCTGGGGAGGCAGACAGGCCAACAAAGAATGGCCACAGAATGTGACACTAGTGACTCTCCTTTGACCAAGGGTCAAAGATGCTGTGTTGGCACTTAGAAGGGAGGGGATTTCACAGGACTTGACTTTGGTCCCTGCTCTGACTTTGATGAGCAGGCTTTTACCTCATTGACCCTGCGCTGCTAGTAACTTCTACTATGGTAAGATCAGAAAGAAGAGAAGAAAGAGTGAACCAGCACCTCAATTTCCTCACCTGTAAACTGGGATATACAATTTCTACCTTTACCATTCCAAATATGTTTTACTCTAACTCTATCAAGCTTGAGGGCCACCCCAGAGATCTAAAGACAAAGTATTCAAAAGTGCTTGAAAAGAGGAATGCCGAAGGCACATTGATTTATTGGATAAGCATGTAATGATCACCTACTGTGTGTCAGGCACTGTGCCAGGAATGCAGGGGCTAGTGAGGTATTGCCCCTGCCCTCAGGCCTCCCTGTTTAGCAGTTTTCATTTTAAATAGAAGACAGACAGCAGAGGTCATGGTGTGGCTTCAGCATCTTTCTCCAAAATGGCCTTGCAGAAAGATCATTAAATTCTAAAGAACCAACTACCCAGAGAAGTTGGGATGTTCTGTGAGGGAACTGAACTTTCCTTGCCCTTTCATGAAAACGGTTTTAATTCCACAGAAAACATAATGACGATGTAATGGGTGACAATTAAGAGCATTAAGATCTGTCACTTGGAGAATGAGAGTGCCCTGGAAGCATCAGGTATGAGAATTCAGAGAATTCACCTTACAGAGAGAGCTTCAAGGAAGAGCAGGAAGTTGGCCTGGCAGGGCAGCCTGCTGCTGAAGGACAGGTGCCCGCACACTGGACCCAAAGGGACATGTGCTACAGGCTTGTTGGGCAGGGGATACCAAGTCCATCCTCTCTGTCTATAAAACCTAACTTTATTCACAGTGCAGTAGGCCACACTAAATTAACAAGATCATTGAACGGAGGAGATAGCCAACGGAAAGAGAAAATGAGTTTGGTGGCAGGGAGATGTGCTTTCTGATCTGACCCTATAATTAGTAGGTGTCCTTAAGCAAGTAATGTTTTTATGCCTATAAATGGGGCTACCAGCAAACTACCAATCTCGCAGGGTTATGAAAAGGATGTCCTGGTGCTTGATAAAGGTACCAACCCTGTAAGCAGTTTATAATATATAGATAATTATATATAGTTATACATGTAATTATATAAATAGTTTTATACATATGTAGTACATATAGAGACAGAGAAAGAGGCAGTGTGTGTGTGTGTGTGTGTGTGTAAGGGATTGGATCAGAGGATTGTGGAGACTTGGCAAGTCCAAAACCTGCAGGGTAGGTCAGCGGGCTGGAAATCCAGGGAAGAGTTATAGTTGGGGTCCAAAAGCCATCTGCTGGCAGCATTCCCTCTCTTCCTGGGAAGGTCAGTCTTTTTCTATTAAGGCTTTCTACTGATTGAGTGAGGCCCATCCATACTTTGTGTGACTGCTAACATATTTGGGTTTAAATTTACTATCTGTCTATGTTTTTTTCTATTTATCCCATCTATTCTACAATCTTTCTTCTTCTTTTGTGCTATTCTTTATCATCCTAAGTGTTAAAATGTAACAGTATTTTATAATTTAAATTGGCTTTTTTTGTTTGTTTACAAAACCTCACCCGAGGATAGTTTTCCATTGATTTTTAGAGAGAGTGGAAGGGAGGGGGAGAGACAGAGAGAGAGAGAAACATCAATGTGAAAGAGACATCAATTCGTTGCCTCCTGCACCCACCCCTGACCAGGGTTAAGGATCAAGCCTGCAACCGAAGTATGTGCTCTTGACCGGAATCGAATATGGGAACCTTTAGTCCAGTGGTTCTCAACCCTCTGGCCCTTTAAATACAGTTCCTCATGTTGTGACCCAACCATAAAATTATTTTCGTTGCTACTTCATAACTGTAATGTTGCTACTGTAATGAATCGTAATGTAAATATCTGATATGCAGGATGGTCTTAGGCGACCCCTGTGAAAGGGTTGTTCAACCGCCAAAGGGGTCGCGACCCACAGGTTGAGAACCGCTGCTTTAGTCCACAGGCCGGTGCTCTATACACTGAGCAACACTGGCCAGGGATGGATTGCTAACAGTTTGTTTTCTGTGGCTATAAAATCTATGACCAGCACTGAGAAGACATTTTTAGGTTCAACAAGTTCGGAACACTTTGAGACACTAGAGGGCAGAAAAACCACACTCATAAAAGGATGCACAGACTGTTGAGGCTCATTACAGTGAGACAAAGGCTCTTACTCAAGTGCATGCTTTCCTCCTGCCTAGGTGATTCTGCCCTGGCTGCCAGGCACAGCTTTCCCTCATCACTTTTATCTCTGACATAGGTCAATTTTACAACCATTTTCCTGCTCTTAATCCTCACTCTTAGTTGACATACAATATTATATTAGTTTCCAGTGTACAATATAGTAATTCAAAATTTATACAACTTACAAAGTGACCACCAAGTCTAGTAACCATCTGTCACCATACAAAGTTACTAGGATGTTATTAACTATACTAGAGGCCCGGTGCATGAAAATTTGTGCACTCGGGGGGGGGGGGGGGCGTCCCTTAGCCTGGCCTGCACCCTCTCACAGTCTGGGAGCCCCGGGGGAGCGGGCCTAAGCCATTAGTCGGACATCCTTAGCACTGCTATGGAGATGGGAAAGGCTCAGGCCACTGCTGCTGGGCTGGCCAGCAATCAGGGCTGATCAGGGCCTTCTAGCTGCCAGCCAGGGCCTTCCTTCATTCCATGCCGCCCCCTGGTGGGCAGCGTACATCATAGTGAGTGGTCAAACTCCCGAGGGGACAATTTGCATATTAGCCTTTTATTATGTAGGATTCCCTATGCTGTACATTGCATCCTCATGGCTTATCTACATATATAAAAGCCTAAGCAACTGTTCGACCATTCGACTGGTAGCTATGATGTGCACTGACCACCAGGGGGCAGATGCTCAAGGCACAAGCATGGAAACATGGAACATGATGAGTCTCAGAGGGAAGGGGGGAAGGAGGAGGGCAGGAAGAGATTGACCAAAGATCTTATATGCATACTAGAGGTGGGGTCCCTCGGCCTGATCTGCAGGGATCGAGCCGAAACCAGCAGTCCAAAAACCCCTGAGGGGTCCTGTATTGTGAGAGGGGGCAGGCATGCTGAGGGACCCCACTGGTGCATGAATCTGTGCACCTGGCCTCTAGTTTATTTTATAACTGAAAATTTGTATTTCTTAGTCCCCTTACCTTTTTTGTCCATCCACCCACCCCCACCCCTCTAGCAATCATCAGTTTGTTCTCTGTATCTATTAGTCTGTTTCTATCTAGTTTTGTTTTCTTTTTAGATTCCACATATAAGTAAAATTATTTAGTCTTTGTCTTTCTCTGATTTATTTCACTTAACATAATGCCCTCTAAGTCCATCCATGTTGTCGCAAATAGCAAGGTTTTGTTTTTTATGGCTGAGTAATACTCCATCACACAGGGTGTGGCAAAAGTAGGTTTCAGTGATATGTGAAATACAGAGTTTATTCTTGTATTATTATTTATTAATTATTGTATTACTTCCTACAGGAACAACTGTAAACCTACTTTTGTCCCATCACACCCACACCGTCCCCCTACCCCCCACACATACATATACACACCACATCTTCTTTATCCATTCACCTATCAATGGACAGCTAGGTTACTTCCATATATTGGCTGCAAAAATAATGTTGTAATGAACATAAAGGTGCATATATCTTTTGGAATTAGTGTTTTCATTTATTCTGGATAAATACTTAGAAGTGAAATTGCTGGGTCATCTGGTAGTTCTATTTTTTATTTTTTTGAGGAACCTCCATACTATTTTCTACAGTGGCTGCACCAATTTGTAATCCCACGAACAGTGCATCAAGATTCTTTCTTTTCTCTTCATCCTCACCAACACTTTTGTTATTTGTTGTCTTTTTATAACAGCCATTCTAAAAAGTGTGAGGTGATATAGTGTTGTAATTTTTACTTGCATTTCCCTAATGACCAGTGATGTTGAGTATTTTTCATGTCTCTGTTGGCCATCTGTATATCTTCTTTGGAGAAATGTCTATTCAAATTCTCTGCCCATTTTTTTAGACTTTTTAATTGACTTTTAGAGACAGAGGAAGAAGGATAGAGAGAGAGAGAGAGAGATCAATATGAGAGCAAAACATTGATTGGCTGCCTCCTGTGTGCCCCTTTCCAGAAATCAATCCCACAACCTGTCCTGACTAGGGAATCAAACCAGCATCCTCCCAGTATATGGGATGAACCCAACCAACTGAGCAACACCAGCCAGGGCTCTGCCCATTGTTAAATAGTTTTGTTTTGTTTTTAGAAATATTGAGTTGTATGAATTCTTTATATATTTTTTAATATTTACCCCTTATCAGATACAGCATTTGCAAGTAGCTTCTCCCATTCAGTAGGTTACCTTTTTTTTATTAGAAATAAATTGAAGGATATACTCTTTTCATGATTAAAAAAATTAATGTCATTAAAATGTCCCAAAGTAATCTATAGATTTAATGCAATAACTATCAAAACATCAATGGCATTTTTCACAGAACTATTACAGGTCATCCTAAAATTTGTATGGAACCACAAAAGACCCTGAGTAGCCAAAGCAATCTTGAGAAAGAAGAACAGAGTTGGAGGGAACCCACTCCCTGATTTCACACTATATTACAAAGCTATAGTAATCAAAACAATATGGCACTGGCACAAAAACAGACACTTAGACACATGGAACAGAACAGAGAGCCCAGAAATAAACCCACACTTATACGGCCAACCTATATGATAGAGGAGGCAAAAGTGTACAATAGCAGTCTCTTCAATAAATGGTGCTGAGAAAACTGGATAGACATATGCAAGAAAATGAAACTGGACCACTTTCTTACACTATATAGAAAAATAAACTCAACATGGATAAAGACATGTAAGACCTGAAACCATAAAAGTCCTAGAAGAAAACATAGGCAGTACAGTCTTAACATCAGCCTTAGCAATATCGTTTCTGACATGTCTCTTCAGACAAGAACAACAAGAGCAAAAATAAACAAATGGGACCATTCAAACTAAAAACTAGAGCACAGCACGGGAAACTGTGGTGACTGTTTTCACGACTGAAGTTTAGGACTCCTCATTTGGAAATAGAATGTAATATTTGAAATTGGACTGTTCTGAGAAATCCCTGACATAGGGTTGTTAGAGCTAATAGCCTTCTGACCGCAGTCCCTTCTGGTTCAACTCGTGTACTGAATCAGAGTGGAATAAGTAAACTCATAGATTGAGCACCAAATACTTGTTTGTAAGTGACGGCGAGAGGGCACAGAATAAAGGCATTTTGGGGATGTTGTCCCCTGGCACCCTGGTGTCCCAGAGCTGCGGAGCTAAGGTTGAGAACCTCAGTGTGAATGTGCAGCAAGAAATCAGAAACCAGAGGAAGGAGGATTGAGAGCTTGTAACAGTGAAGGGCTTCTCCTTGTCTGTTAAAAAACAAAGAGTGCAGCAGCAGACGTCAGATACAGCAGCAGTAATTTTGATTTAAAATCAAGAGAAAAGGTCCCTGACCCTGAGGTATAAACTGTCCTGGACAGAAGCTTATACTATTAATCAACAGGATGCAAGGGTGGGAAGGACCCTTCAACTGTGTAGGCCCAACCTACTCAGTATGTAGATGGGCAGATTGGAGCTTAGTGAGGGGTGATCCTGAATGAATGCTCACGCAAGCCTATGACAAAGGCCATCCTTACTGCAAGTGTTGGTCCAAGATGCTAATTCCTTAAAGTCCAGATTTAGAGAATAAGTAATTTGCAGGCGACCAGCTGGTATCCTGTTGTTGTTGGCGTGCTTCTCAGAACATGCTGAAATGGCCCACGCTAACTGGATGGTGCAAGTTCTAGCTGATCGTAAATGGAGACGCTAAAATCATCATGCTCCAGAACGTACTTCCAGACAAGGTCTTTGCTCAGTAGGTCGGTCCCTTTCTTGTGCATTACAACGCTTCCATCATTCAAAAGGTTTGATGGCCACTGAGAGAGGCTGTAGGCTTTTTTTGTGACCAAATCTCCCTCCCACCCTTTGCTTTGATAAGGGATGACAGCTACCTTACTCAACCTGATATTCCCACCTTCCGTCTTATCAAAGAGTCTGCTTTTTGCCCTCTCCTATACGTGGAAAGATGAGCTTTTCAATTAGTCCAGGTCACTTAAGAGGAAAATGGAAGGGGGCTAATGTATATCTTACACTCATTATGAACCAGTTAATGGGGGGAAATGGAGGACCTATATAATACTTTCAACAACAAATATTAAAATAATAATAATGCCTTCCAAAAATGATACTTTGAGCATAAGGCTTTATTCAGTTCTCAAAAAAATCCTGGTTAGAGAGAAACTACAATATCATCCTATTTTTCAGATGCAGAAACTGAGCTGCAAAGCCAAAATCCAAAATCTGGTAGGTTTGATTTTAAAATTCATTCTTGTTCAAATAAAATGAGAACCTTGATTAGGAAGTTAGTAGTGGAATATGGGACACCCAGAGCAGGGCAGAGACAACCAGAGAAGGAGGGGCTCTCAGACAGGAAGAGGATCTCTCCAGGCTGGCTCAAGGCTGAGCCCTGTGATGTAGACTTAGATGGACAGGGCTGTGGTTATGAAGTGGAGGCCTGCCGATTTAACAATGCTGGATGCTAATGCTTCATGATGCTTCATATTTCATGAAGCACTTTTATGTGTGTTATCTTATTTATTTCTCACTGCAATTCTGCGAAATGGGAGGAAATGGTGGTGTCAATGTGTGGCTGTGTTTGAATAGATTGTTATACAGTTTGATAATTTTTCAGAAGGAAGGAAATAACAGGGCCGTGATACAGTCTCCCATGTCCAAGATACAAAAGCTGAGGTTTATAAGAATGAATTTCACTGTCATGACAGCAGAAGGCAGTGTTGATATATGACAGATTCTTTGACTGTCAGCCTCAGAGAAGAAAAAATCCTTTGGGCAATGCCCAAATGAGCCTCTATTTTGCCTTGTGTTTGCAACGAATATGCTGCATGAAGGCTGTGTATCACACACGTCATTCTCCTTTATCCACACATTCATCCATCTTCAAATGGGCATTGAGCACCTGCTAATTGCCTGCTATTGTGCTAATGTTTAAGTAAAATGGTGGGCAAAACAGATTCTGTCCCTTCTTCATGGAGCTGGGACTTTATGTGTTGTGCCAATCGATGGGTATGTCCTGATCGCTAATTGTGGTTGGAGTTTTCATTTCCCGGGTCACTAATGATCAAGTACCTTTTCCTGTGGGCAGCCATTAAAATGTCTGTGTGGGGAGTGAAATGAAAAGATTGGCATTTCTGTAAGGTCTCTCTGCTTCAGGACAGGGAATGAACTGAAGGGAACCTGCTAAGAAGCTGGTTCAGCAGGCCCAGCCAAAGGGGGTGGCAGCTCAGTGTTGGGGCAGAGATGAGAGTAATAGGCTCTAAGAGAAATTTAGGAGATAACATTGCAAGCAATGTTTCCAAATTCCCTGGAATTCCTGGGAAGTCTCTAAAATTTCTGCAATCATAAGTTTTACTTAAAATACTCCCAATATTTTTTATATTAATTAATCATTATTAAGGTTATCTGAAAATTTATTTGATGTGTATGAATAAATAAGGTTAAGAAATGTAAAGTCTAATGTCTTTATAAAGGACTGTAACTTATAGCAATAGTCAAATATTATAAAAATGCCAGCAAACATTACAAGATAGTATCCCAATACTGTAGCATCCTAGCAAATTTAATGACAACACACAGAATCACGTCATACCTGCCAATTTAAGGAATTAGTTTGCAAAATTTATTTCTTGAAACATTACTGATAGGATTTGTGCAAAGCCTACTATGTGTATAAGTTTAAAAATATACATTTTATTTGCAATAATGACTATTAGCAGTAGATAGGGCCAGTGACACCCACTTACAAACATGGCAACATGTTTAAAAGGGTTTTGAGAAATGCCCTCCTTAACCTTGTGCTCTCCTTTTCAGCTTCTCCTGCTGTTGCTTTGAAATTGAAGTCAGTGGATCCCTTCACACCAGTAATGCCTCTAAATTCCTCAAGTTTTCATTCTCAAAAGAGATTTATAATACTTATTTCCCATTTTTCTGACTTTTTGATTAATTCTTCTCAGAACTGGGGATTCAGAAAATTGAAAATTCCCTGAAAAGCACTGTTCAGAATTCCAGTATGGGCAGGACTTGTTGTAGACTGGCATGTTGGCACAGTCTGGCTGAGAGGTAGCTGATGAATTTCCTGTCGTTTTTATCAGCGTTTTCTCCAAATTGATTAGTCTTCCTAAGACAGGTTACCAAGGAGCAGGTCACAAACAAAAACAATCAGATAAGTAACCAACTCCATCCTACTGTCCTAAGTGAGAAATAAATCTTCAAACATTGCTCTTGCTCCTTTGAGTAAAGACCAGAGTAAACGCCTTTTGAAAGACCAGAGAACAGACTGAAATGCAAGCCTTTCCGAAATCCAGCGCTCCCCCTAACCCCCTGTCCCCACCAGACCACAAACTCCGAATTGGAATGGAGACAAGATGGGCCAGCTGGAAATTTGACTCAATTCCTAGAGGGTGACTTTTTTGTAGACTTATTACAAATTATTTCTTGATTTAAATCCTGAAACAAAATATTTCATTCACTCATGAGCTATTCCTGAATATTAGGAGGTTGGCCCACTTGTAAAACACGTTTAAGTATTTCATACTGAACTATGCATGATTTAAAATATAGGATCAGGACAAAAACAATGCAGAAATGAATTGAGATAAAAAAAAAGAAAAAAATGGGATTTTTTTTTGGTTTCTCTTTCTGTGAGTTCATTATTGGTGTATAAAAAAGCCATAGATTTCTGGGTGTTAATTTCGTATTCTGCTACATTGCCAAATTCATTTGTTAAATCTAGTAGCTTTTTGATGAAGTCTTTAGGGTTTTCTATGTACAATATCATGTCATCTGCGAATAATGACAGTTTTCTTCTTCTTTTCCAATTTAGATGCCTTTTATTTCTTCTTCTTGTCTGATCGCTATGGCTAGCACTTCCAGTAATGTATTGAACAGGAGTGGTGAAAGTGGGCATCCCTGTCTTGTTCCTGTCCTTAGAGGAAACGGTTTTAGTTTTTGCCCATTGAGTATGATGTTGGCTGTAGGTTTGTCATATAAGGCTTTCATTATGTTGAGGTATAATCTCTCTATTCCCACTTTGCTGAGAGTTTTTATCAAGAAAGGGTACTGGATTTAGTCAAATGCTTTTTCTGCATCAATTGATATGATTATGTGGTTTTTATCTCTCAATTTGTTTATGTGATGTATTACAGAAAGAGAAACAAACAAAATAAAAATCCCATTTACCATTGCACCAAAAAAAATTAAGATACCTAGGAATAAACTTAACTAAGGAGGTAAAAGACCTGTACTCAGAAAACTACAGGACATTGAAAAAAGAGATAGAGGAAGACATAAACAGATGGAAGAATATACCATGTTCATGGACTGGTAGAATCAACATTATTAAAATGTCCATGCTACCCAAAGCAATCTATAGATTCAATGCAATCCCCATTAAAATGCCAACGGCATATTTCACAGACCTAGAACAAACACTCCAAAAATTCATATGGAATAATAATAAAAAAAAGACCCCGAATAGCCACAGCAATCTTGAGAAAGAAGAACAAAGTTGGAGGGATCACAATACCAGATATCAAGCTATATTACAAAGCCACTGTTCTCAAAACTGCCTGGTACTGGCATAAGAACAGACATATAGACCAATGGAACAGAATAGAGAACCCAGAGGCAAGAATATACAATGGAGTCAAGACAGTCTGCTCAATTAATATTTGACAAAGGAGGCAAGAATATACAATGGAGTCAAGACAGTCTCTTCAATAAATGGTGTTAGAAAATTGGTCAGATACGTGCAAAAAAAAAAAAAAAGAAGAAGAAAAAGAAAGAAACTAGACCACCAACTTACCAACTTACACCATAGATAAAAATAAACTCAAAATGGATAAAGGACTTAAATGTAAGATAGGAAACCATAAAAATCTTAGAAGAATCCATAGGCAAGAAAAAATCAGACATATGTTGTAGCAATATCTTTACCCATATAGCCCCTAGGGCAATGGAAACTAAGGAGAAAATAAACAAATGGGTCTACTTCAAAATAAATGCTTCTGCACAGCAAAAAAAAAACCAAAAAAAAAAAACAAACCCAACAACAAAACAAGAAAACCCACTGAATGGGAGAAGATACTTGCCAATGTTATATCTGATAAGAGCCTAATCTCCAAAATTTATAGGGAATTCATACATCTTAACAAAAGAAAGATAAACAATCCAATCAAAAAATGGGCAAAGGATTTAAATAGACACTTTTCTAAAGTGGACATACAGAAGGCCATGAGACATGAAAACATGCTCAAAGTCACTGATCATCTGAGAAATACAAATCAAACGACAATGAGATACCATCTCACAACTGTCAGAATGGCTATCGTCAACAAACGACAAGTGCTGGAAAGGATGTGGAGAAAAAAGGAACCCTCATGCACTCCTGGTGGGAATGCAGACTGGTGCAGCCACTGTGGAGAACAGTATGGAGTTTCCTCAAAAAGTTAAAAATGGAACTCACATTTAACCCAGTAATCCCACTTCTAGGAATATATCCCAAGAAACTAGAAACACCAATCAGAAAGGATATATGCACCCCTATGTTCATAGGAGCACAATTTACAATAACTAAGATTTGGAAACAGCCTAAGTACCCATCAACAGATGAATGTGTTAAAAAGCAGTGGTACATCTACACAATGGAATGCTATGCTGCTGCAAAAAAGAAAGAACTCTTACCATTCGCAACAACATGGATGGACATGGAGAGCATTGTGCTAAGTGAAATAATCCAGTCAGAGAAAAATAAATATCACATGATCTCACTCATTTATGGAATATAATGAACAACATAAACTGATGAACAAAAATAGATCCAGAGACAGAGAAGCATTGAAGAGACCATCAAAAGGGGGGGTGGGGGGGGAGTAGAGATCAACCAAAGGACTTGTATGTATGCATATAAGCATAACCAATGGACACAGACACTAGGGAGGTGAGGGCACATGCTGGGGGGTGGAGGTGGCCGGAGAGAGGTCAATGGGGGGTGGGGAGACATATGTAATACTATATGTAATACTTTAAACAATAAAGAATTTTAAAAAATAATAATCATAACCTGATTATCTCAAGTGGTAATAAACAAAGTCTCTAACCAAATAATCTCAATCATTTTCCTTTTATTCTGAATCCAAAAATTTCCACCCCAGATGCATTCAAGATTCAGAACAGAGATGAAAGCAGAGATTGGATATTCTACCTATTGGCTTATACCAGTGGCCACTGGCAAAGTTTCTAATAGCAGGGGTTTCTCTAGGTGCTTTTCCAGGATTGTGACATGCACACTTATCTAGGAATGTGTGGTGACTGGCAGTGCTGAAATTTATACCTGAGATGGAAAGACTCTGCTATTTTTCCATTCATTCATTAGGTCCTTATTAAGTTCCCTCTGGGCACTTGGCACAGTCCCTTTGTTTTGGTGCATTCGTCATAGCTTTCCCCGTGGGGAAATATGTTCCAGACTGAGTGGGAAGAAGGAAACTGGTAGGGAAATGAATGCTGCAGAGATCAGAGGAATAAGGTGCTAGAAAAATCTGAAAGACCCAACAGCTATTTATAGATCTTGAAATAAATGGCCTTCCTTTGATTGGAAGAGGCACTTCTAAAAGAACTTTTAAAAAATAGGACAAGAAAATGGTGATGAAGTGGGAAAAAATTATCTAAGACCTGTCTGTCGGGTACAAGTTTTTCTTAGGAAAAAAAAATCAGAATTACATTATCGCATGTACCAAAAAATAGTCATTTGAAGAAGTGGTAGTTTTTCCAAAAGGTTTTTTTGGGGGGGATATGGGGGGGGGGG
>NW_005358307.1:352555-451878 GCF_000412655.1 Myotis brandtii
GCCGGTGGGGGGGGGGGGGGGTGGGGGATAGACTAGAGAAAATCAGGGAACTGATTGAAAATTGAAGAAGAAATCTTTGCCTTGCTGCTGTTTTTTTAGAGTTGAAGTTTATTTTGCAAAGGCATTGGTGGCTAAAGAAATTGGATAGCATGTCATTGTATTATTAAAAGACATTATATGCTGGGAGGACCAGAAAATACATTGACAATTTTATGCATTTTTTTAAGTATAAATGAATCATTTAACTCCAGTTCATGCTCAATTTGAGAAAATCAGTGCAAGTAAATAAGGATCCAGAGTATCAGAGATGGGCAGTGAGAAGGATGTGGAGCGAGGTCTGAACTGACTGCACGGATGAGGGTATAGAGCAGATTATGAAAATCTGCCAATAATTTAGGAAATTCAAAGTCAAAGGAGTATTTTAGAGCAGTGCCTGCCTATTAAATCACTAGAAGAGTTAATGATGTTTATTTTTAATCTCTGAAGTGTGGTTCTCATCAATTCTTATTTAATTGGTCTGGGATGTGGCCTGAAATTAAGATTTTTTAAAAGCTTTCCAGATAATTCTGATATCCAGCCAAGAGAGAGAACCACTGCTCTGAGAGTCTGATCAGGACAGTGAATTTGCAGTATGTTTGTCCTTCCGCAATCTCAGGTTAACTGAGGACTTGTCCTGGGCCAGACAAGACAGACTTGCAGCGGACTGTGATACCTCCCACCGGCCGGCTCCTCTTCTGCTTCCTGTAGGTGTAATGCTGTGTCTCTGCCCTGGATCCTGAGTGGTTCCCCATCATCAGGCAATCAAATGCTTACATGATCTGAGCAGCTGGGGTTGCAACTCCACAGTTATACGCATCGTTTTTCTTCTTTTCCTTTTCTTTTCATGCTTTGTTTTGCTTTGTATTTACCTTGATTCAAAATACTGTGAATCTCACACCAACATAAAAGAAATGAAACTCTGACCTTTGCTTCCCAATCCACGTAGCTAGCTTTGTGTAAGGTCATGTTTCAAACACTGAAAGCTTTCTGGAAAACCATTTATATCCTCCTGTCGGATGCGGCCCTGTGACCCGCCAATGCCCCCAACTGCTGTGCTTAGGCAGCCTGGAGCTGTATTGTGGCGGTTGCAGCGCAATGAATTTCAACATGGCTTTAAACAGAGCTCCTAATCAATTACCCACTTTCCTGATTTTGCATTGCTCAGTTAATGAGGATCCAATGTCTGGGGTCAGTAGAAAGTGTGTTTGCAAACCGGGCAACTCCTTGCACATACCGTGTCTCTGCACTTGGACTGTGTGCACATTAAGAGCAGAGGCTCGACCTGACCTGAGGCGGACACAGAGAAGCTGCCCCACGGGAAGGGTGGCTCCCATTCTTTCTCTGTGAAGTTAAATCTCTTGCCAGCACCTGCAATTAGAGGTTGGCCAGGTCTCAGCTGAGAAGGGAAGAGCCTAGGACAAGGGGTGGGGTCTTCTGAGTCCTCACATTAGCCACCCTCTGGCAACTGCTTCTTCCTCCTCCCTCTTCTTCCTCCTGCCAGTTGTCACTGCATCCTGTGTGTGGGGTAGAGGTAGGGGGGAGGCCACATGCCCTCAGAGGGGCAGGCAGAACAAGTGTGTCTGTTTTTGATCCTGAGACAGTGAAACCAGATCCCCACAGATGCACATTCAGATGTTTGTGGTTTGGACAAAATGAGTAAGTCTGGGTGCCCTGGTCATGCTCTCGGTTGGCAGTGTCTCCTGGGCACTGGCCATTAGAAATCCTGCAGCCTGCCACTCTGGGGCTGGGCTGGCCTGATGGACTGGCCTGATGCACGAGACTAATGGTGCTCCCTGTCTGGGGTCTTTAAAGGCTCAGTGGTGTGGAGCCCACCTTTGCCCTCTCCACGGGAGCCAGGCCTCAGGCAGAGAATCAGGATCAATGTCAGCGACTGCTGCAGCTCAACAGGCACAGGCATCATCAGCCCAGGCCACCCCCAAATGCAAGATGACACCTAGTGAAGGAAGCAAATCCCTTCTGACATGAACTTGGGCTGGTTTTGAGCAAATTATTAATTAGCTATCTAGAGCAGTGGCTCTCAGTTTCCACGTCACTAGGGAATTTGTTAAAAATGCAAATTCCCAGACCCAACTCCAGACCTATTAAAGCAGAATTTCTGTGGATGGAGCCTTCCAGGTGATTCTGAGAGCCACTGCTTTTGGGTACTGTATCAAAGTCTGAACAGAGAAGAGGAAATCAGACTGACTGGCCTGGGATCCCTTGAGCAAACGACCTAAACTAGGACTCCGTGTCTGGATCACAAACAACCCCCTGCGAGTGCTCTGCAGTGAGCTGTTTCAGCTCAAACGTGCTCTCCCAACCTCAGCATTCAAAACCAAAGCCATAGCTCTGAAATCAGTTACTCCCACAATCCATTTCAGTCAAGGTTCTTCAGGAAGCTGATGATACTGATCCAGGAAATGAGCCAGTGCCTTCACACCATGCCCCCTGGCTTCAGGGGTTTCTTGGTTTTGCCCTCTCCCTACAATGACTATTTTCTTGGTGTCCAGAGGTTTTAGAGGTGCTTTCTTTTGACCCTGCATAATTTTTCCCTATCTAAGTAGCTCTGAGGTTAGCGGCCAAAGCTCACATGGACCCAAATCTGAACTTGGATTAGCATCAAGGCCCAACCCAGCACTTTATTTCACTTTTATTCTAGTTATTACAGATAACAATTACCAAAGGATTGTATTTTACCATGCTTCTTATTATTTTTCATTTCCTTATATATCCAGTGGTTCAACTCCCCAGGAATTTGATCCATCTCTAGATTCCATTTTTAACTTTTACATTTAGTAACTGAGTACAGCACAGCCGCTATTCCATACCACAGGTGACTAATGGCCACCTAGGCATCAAAGGTTCTTCATTCCTTGCCCTTTCATCTTTTCTCTTCCCAAACCACGTTTCTGTGAGACATGGCTGTCTAGCAAATCCCACTTCTAACACCAACTAAAAGAGATTTGGGACTCAATTCCAATAGTGGGGGTGGGGTGTCCCTCCATACCACCAAGCAATTCTACACCACCAGCTGGGTAGCCTACAATTCAACTCAATTCTGACACTATCAACCTAAAGAAAGCATGGATGCATGGAACGGACTGACATATATCAGAGGAGGGGGGAGGCAGGAACAGATTAACCAAAGAACTTGCATAGCCCATGGACATTGACATAGTACGGTGAAGGCCTGAGGTGGGATGGAGGCTGAGGGGAGGGGCAAATGGGAAAATGGGGGACAACTGTAATACTGTCAACATTAAAAAAAATAAAGCATGAGACCATACAGGTTAAGGACTCTGTCCTGCAAGACTGCCCACCCCACCCCCTTACCAGTGAGACACCAGTTGCAAGCCCAAGTTATTGCCTGTGTTTCTGACTGACTGGCTATAGATGGAAGGTTCCAATGACCTCTTCCTTGGGTTCAATTAATTTGTTAGAGTGGCTCAGAACTCAGATAAAAAGTATACTCACTAGATCACTGATTATTAAAAAGGATGTGACCCAGGAATAGCCAAATGGAAGACATGCCTGAGGCAAGGTATGGGGAGAGGACCTGGAGCTCCATGCTCTCTGAGCACACACTCTCCCTGAATCACCACGTGTTCACCAGCCCTAAAGCTCCCTAAACCAGTCCTTTTGGGTTTTTATAGAGGCTTCATTACATAGGCATGAATGATTGGCTATTGGTGGTTGATTTAACTCCAGCTCCTCTCCTCTTCTCAGAGGTTCAGGATGGTGGTAATACAAAGTTTCAACACTCTAATCCAGCGGTTCTCAACCTGTGGGTCGCAACCCCTTTGGGGGGTTGAATGACCCTTTCACAGGGGTCACCTAAGACCATCAGAAAACACATATATAATTAAATATTGTTTTTGTGATTAATCACTATGCTTTAATTATGTTCAATTTGTAACAATGAAATTGGGGGTCACCACAACATGAGGAACTGTATTAAAGGGTCGCGGCATTAGGAAGGTTGAGAACCACTGCATATAGGTTCCCTTGGCAACCAGTCCCTAACCTCAGGTGCATTCCGAAAGTCACCTCATAAACCCCACACGAGACACCTTTATTTCTCTCATTACTTACAAAATTCCAAGAGGTTTAGGAGCTCTATACCAAGAATAGTGGAGTAGCAACAAATATATATGTCTTATTACACACCACAATATCACACTTTACCTGTGATCACATGCTGTCTTATTTGGTTTCATTGCTCCTTTGTGGATATGTCTTTACCTTCTGGTGATATTATACTATTTTTATGGAGTACACTGTATCCCTGACAGCCCTAGTAAGAGGGGTAGGAATATGGTGTCTACAGTGTTTAAAGAAATCATGGAAAAGTAAATAAATAGCCAGCTCAGAAGTGCAGTGAGCCTACACAACCACTGGGGGGTGGTGGAGGACTAGACTGTGATCTTGGCTGGAGCCTCTGGACAGAAACCCAGGTGAGTATTCAGGTACCACTGGCCCCCTCACAGCACAGCCAGGGAGGATGACCCAGGGAGACACTCTCCCAAGGTTGGGAGGACTAAAAACTAGGAGAGGAAATGACCCAGAGACAGGACCCTTCTAGTCTTCCCACACTTGTAGGTATGTCCACTATACTCCATAAGTGCCTGGAACTTCTTCTGGGGAGCCCAGAAATGCAGGGGGAGGTTTTACCAAATGAGCACGTCCCCTTTGTGCCACACACAGCACTGATATAGTGGGGTCCTCTCCTTCAGGACCCAACCAGCATCATGGGGAAGAGACCATACTGCCTAAGGCCTCAGGAAGCCAAGAAAAATACCCCAGAACAGGGGAACCCGTGGTCTCAACCAAGTTTTGCTCTGAAAGCTGCTGTTAAAAACAAAAGCTAGCACCAATAGCTCCCAGGAAATATGCCCGACTGGCACTCTCCCTGCTGGTGTTCCTAACATAGCTGTCCTCCCTGCCAGCCCCTGCTCCCTCCTCTGAGCTGACAAACTGACTCCTCCCACTGGTGAGGTGGGAAAGTGGCCCCACGGGGCCCACCCACACACAGCCTCAGACAACCTTCTGGGGGAAGAGGGAGAACAGGGCTCAGGGGGTGGGTGGAGGTTGCATCACAGAAAGTGTTTCAGTATCTCTGAGTAGCTCTATTTCCTTTAGGCCTTGACCTTGGCAGGAGAGCTCCTTTCTGAGTGTTCAGAGTGAGGGCTGAGAGGTCAGGACTCCTCTGTGGAGAAGCATGATTGCAGGTGCAGGCCCAAGCAGGGCTGGTGGGGCACCAAACACATGCACTGGCCCTGCCGGCTGGACCCCGCGAGGCTTCTCTCAGGTGCCTGTGAGGGCGCCTGGGAACTGCCTCTGCATGACAGATGTGCTGCTGCTGTCCGCCTCTGCAGCCTGGAGAAGGAGCTTTGCCAGTGGCTCTTGGCAGATGATGCGGGTCGTCCCTGTCCTGGTGGGAATTCACTGCACCTCTCCCTCTCCCTCTGCTGGCCACGTGGAAGGGAAGCCAGCCCAGCCTGCCTGCCCACCTCTCTTCTCTCCCTGTGGGCCTGGCCCATTTGAATATTGTAGAATATTGTAGACCATGTTAAGTGGTGCAAATGTTTTTTGTTTTTGCTTTTGTTTTTTAAGCTAAGAAGCCACTGGAAAGCTTTAAGCAGTGAAGGCAGCGATGTGCCCTGGAGTTCACCGTGGATGTGGTGAGGAGAATGACGGGAAGCAGACAGCCACTGGTGGGACAGCTCAGGAAAGATGCCAGTGGCTGGGACCAGGGTGGGGTCAGTGGATATGAAGTAAAGGCTGGGAGCAAAGTAACTGACATATCAGCTGGGAAGAAGCTGATGTCCAGGGCCACCAGGACTCTCTGTGTGGCCCCACCCTCTGTGATTTGCCCTTACCAGGCTGGCACCAAAGACGGTCCCACTGCTGGCTCCTGGGCAGAGGCAGGATATTCTCTGAGTTCATCTTGTGCAGATGGGAGTTTGAGCTGAGTCCCCTCTACTCCTCCCTGCGTGTCTGATGACAAGCATGGGCTATGCTGTTTCTTGCTCTCCCACCTCACTCCTCACACATGCACCCCTAAATGTGTTCAATGTGCGGGCTGGGGTCTCTGAGTGCAGATGCTGACACAGACTGTGAGGTACCAGATGTTTATTAGAGAAGAGCACGTGTGAAAGGAAAGGGAGGAAGCAGCACTGGACAGAGGGAGCAGCTGAATTACGATGTAGGCCTCACAAAGCCTCAGGCAACCTGGTGGGGAGCTTGGAGCCAGCACTGCCCATCCTTGGTTGGGCAGAATGGTGGAGCCTTACTCCACTGAATAGACCTGCCCTGGAAGGGTGTGACCCAGGTGAGGTGGGCTCTGCAGGTACTGATAGCAGGAGGCATCTGTTGCCAGCATTTCCTAAGATGGGCATCCTTGAAGGGACCTGAGTGGCATCTCTGTGTCTGCCATGGAGAGTATCCAATGGTTGTGGGTTGTTCAGGCAAGGCCCACAGTCCCTCCCTCTCAGGAAGGGTTTCTGCAACAGGTTGGTTCTCTCTAGGCCTCCCAGCCAACTGGCCTGAACAAGCCATTGGCTGTGTATCAGAGCATCTCTTCAAACTCTAGGAAGTGCTTATGGATGGAGCTAGATAACCTGAAATTCATGTAGAGGGTCATTTCAGTACATTTCAGCAGCTGATGAGTCGTGGAAAGATACAGGTTTTGTGGTCAGACAGTGTTCCAATCCTGTGTCTGCCATGTATCAGCTCTATGAACCCAGGTGAGTGAGCAAACCTTCTGGAAGTACTTTCTCTTTTTTGTAAGATTCCTGGAATGATGTTCAAAAGATAGGCAACTTGAGATTAAGGGCTGTGTCTTAGTAGCCCTGTCCTCCCATTACAGGTATTTGAGGTCTTGTGGTATGCAGGCCACAGCAGCTGTAGGCTCGGGGTGTGTGGGGGGGGGGGGGGGGGGGGGGGGGGGGGGGGGGGGGGGCTATTATTCACACGTGCACAGGTGTGAATAGGAGCTGCCCCAACTCTAGTACTTCTCACATGGCCTGAAGTTTATTCGTCTGACTGCCACTTCAGCCACCGTGGGCACTGCCAGGTTCACGGCCGAGAACTTAGGCCCAACCTCAGGGCCCGCCATGTTAGCTGCCATAATTGGAACCTGCTGTAACACACTGGGGTGTGAGCAGCACCCCAAGAATTAGCTCACCACATACTCTGAGAATAAGGCCCAACCTTAACCTGGCCTCAGCCCATCTTTCTGGAACCTCATTGGTATGGCAGATAGCATGCTGCCCTGGCTGGATTATAGGTTTCTTGATGAGGGAAGCATTCGCTACTGCTGCTGGTTCACTGGTGGTTTAACTTCAGCCTGGTGAGCCCTCCTGAGCTCCTTCCTGTCAGTTCTCTCCCACACACAGATATCTGCTTTTTCTTTAGGTCGTGAGAACAAAGACTTTAGTGCCACAGAGGAATACACAGCCTTTGGTAATACTGCAAAGATCTAGGTTTCTTCATTTCAGGAAATCTCCCTCTACTTTTTCCAAGCAGAGACCTTTTTTTTGCTCCATAAAGTTTGGTGCTGGGATAAGCACCTGCTATGGATCTAGCAAGACCTGAGTTCCATTCCTGGGTGGTACTGAGCAAGTTTGCCCAACTTCTGAGAGCTTCCATCCCCCTATATGTGATGCTGATCTTGCAGTCAGTTGAGGGTTTAGGAAAGTAATTGCTTGAGACACAGCATCTGCTCACTAACACAGCTTTTATTTCCTTTGCCAAGGTGAGGGAACAAAGGGTGAGCAGTGCTGGTGTCTGTCTTACAGAAAGCCATGTGACTTGCACTGGATGTGAGAGATGGAAAGTTCTGGCATCTGTGGCACATCATGACTGAGGAGGTGAGCAGGGGCCTGGAAGGGTGCATCTGTACCCTGGTCCTGAGAGGACTGTCACAGGCAGTAGGAGCCTCTGACTAGTGACAGAAGACAGAGGGTTGTGCTTCTCTCTAGCACTGTAATTCACATGTACACTATCCTCTCTCCAGCAGGACCAGGAATGTGGTCCAGACATACCCTCTGTTTTCTACATGCAGGGGAGGATAGCTGTATACCCCAAACACTGAGAAACAAGCTCTCAGATTTCTCCAGGTAGTGAGAAGGCAGGAAGTTGGGCCTCATAAACTTATAAGCTCAACTGGAAGCTCCTTAAGAGCAGGAACCATGACTATCTGGTGACTGTTGAATTCTTAGCACCTAGCACAATGCCTGGCACAAAAGACATAGGCAATATCTGTTGAATCTAGGCATTGTGTATAGATTTTTATTCATCTATCCATCCATCCATCCATCCATCCATCCATCCAGCCAGCAACCATCTGCTGAGTGCATCCTCTGTCTTCAGAGACAAACAAAGTCAGTCTCTGGCAGCTCACAGCCTAATCAAGGGGGACAGGCACTTTAACAGACAATCCGGTGTTGGGGGGAGGGGACGGTGTTCTGCTAGAAGGAAACTGAGGGAGCTGTGGGAGTACAGGGGACACACTCCACCTGTGAGGTAAGGAGGGAGGCCAGGAAAGCTTTTTCAGAGGAGGGGACATCTAGGCCATGACCCAAAAGGAGAGTAGGCAAAGAGAATACTAGTAAGAACTTGGGGTCAGCTGACTTATCAATTCAAGTAGTGCTTCCATCAGATTTGACTCTTAATGACCTTTGCCTATTTTCCATAATTTAAATCTATGCTCCGTAGACAAAGATTAGGCATCATTGAGGAGATATCAAAAGAATGTTCCATAACCTTGGGAAGTAATTTTGAAGTTGGAATTAGCCAAACATTTTAACAAAAGAAGCATTTTTAGGATAAGAATCAAGTCTACCAAAGAGACTACTTTGAAGAATAACCCTCATTTTGTCATTTGATTTTTTAAAACCCTCACCCAAGGACATTTTTTTCCATCAATTTTTAGAGAGCATGGAAGGGAGGGAGGGGAAGAGAAGGAGAGAGAGAGAGAGACACACTGATTGGTTGCCTCCCCCATATGCCCCAATTGGGGAAGGGAATGAACCTGCAACCCAGGTAGGTGCCCTTGACCAGGAATCAAACCAGCAATCCTTAGGTGCTCAGGCCCACGCTCTACCCCTGAGCCGCACCAGCCAGGGCTGTCATGTGATTTTTAATTCTGTGCATTAAGTTTCCAGGTTCTTGGTCTACACCTACCAGTGATACTCTGGAATAACAGGCTGGGATATACGTGGCTTCTAAAAGGCTCCTTGGGGTCTTCCATACCTTCTTGGTCAAAAGCAGCCATTGCTGGTGAGCCAGGTTTTGATACACTGCTATGTGAGACCTATGTCTCTTGGCCATATCTAGAGGACTCAGTCAAACAATGGGGTGAGGGTGGGGGACAATTTAACAAATGCCAGAAATGCCAGAGAAGGTTATTGTTGGCAGTTGCCTATTTGGGGCTATATCAAGAACATCTAGACAATCTTCCCTTTGGTTACCATAACACTTTCAGATTAAGATGTTGTCTCAAAGAACAACCTAGAATAAATGGATAAATGTCTAGAAATATACTACCTTCCAAGATTGAATCATGAAGAAATAGAAAATGTGAAGAGATCAGTTAGCAGTAAGGAGATTAAACCAGTAATAAAAACCTCCCTACAAACGAAAGCTCAGTACCAGACATATTCACTGGTGATTTTACCAAACACTCAAAAAAGAGTTAATATCAATCCTTCTCAGACTCTTCCAAAAAAAATTGAAGAGGAGAAAACACCTCCAAACTCATTTTATGAGGCCAGTGTTACCCTGATACCAAAACCAGACAAGGAAACCATAAGCAAAAATAATTACAGGCCAATATCTCTCATGAACATAGATGTAAAAATCCTAAAGGAAATATTAGCAAACTAAATTCAACACTACATTACAAGAATCATACACCATGATCAAATAGGATATATTCCACAGATGCAAAGATGGTTCAACATCCATAATTCAATCAATAGGATACACCACATTAATAAAATGAAGGATAAAAAATCATCAGCAAAATGAAAAGATAACCTACTGAAGAGCAGAAAATATCTGCAAATCATATATTTGATAAGGGGTTAATATCCAAAATATATAAAGAACTCATATAACCCAATAGCAAAGAAAAGCTATCCTATAAAAATTGGGCAATGAATCTGAACAGACATTTTTCTAAAGAAGACATAGAGATGGCTAACAGGTACATGAAAAGATAGTGAACATCAATAATTATTAGGGAAATGTAAATCGAAACCATAATGAGATATCACTTCACATCTGTTAGGATGGCTATTCTGAAAAAGATAAGAAATAACAAGTGTTGGTGAGGATGTGGAGGAAATAACAAGTGTTGTGCGCTGTTGGTGGTAATGAAAATTGATATAGCCACTACTATGGAAAACAGTATGGAGATCCCTCAAAAATTAAAAAATAGAACTAGCATATGATCCAGCAATTCCATTTCAGAGTACAGATCCAAAGAAAACAAAAACACTAACTGAAAAAGATATACACTCCACCTCCATGTTCATTGAAGCATCATTTACAATAGCCAAGATATGGAAACACCTTAAGTTACCATTGACGGGTGAATGGGTAAAGAAAATGTGGAATGGAATATTATTCAGCCAAAAAAGAAGAAAACCCTGCCATTTGTGACAATATGGATGGACCTTGAGGGCATTATGCTAAGTGAAATAAGTCAGACAGAGGAAAACAAATACTATATGATCTTACTTATATGTGCAAGCTAAAAAGATTTTTTAAAAAACAAAGAAAACCTCCCAAGTTCAAAGATATATAAGAACAGCTGGTTCCCAGCTGGGTGAAAAGAGTCAAAAGGCACAAAATTCTAGTTAAAAAATGAGTAAGTCATGAGGATATAATGTACAGCATGGAAACTATAACTAATGACACTGCATTGCACATTTGAAAGTTGCTAAAAGAATAAATTTTATAAGTTCTCATCACAAGAAAAAAATATGTAACTATGTATGGTGAAGTTAACTAGACTTATTGGTGATCATTGAGTAATACAGTTGGCCCTTGCACAACACAGGTTTAAACTTTGTGGTCCACTTATATGCAGATTTTTTTCATCTTGTAAACAGACAACTTAAAGTTACAGTATCAACAGGTACATACAGTATTGTGTATTTTTACTTCCTTGTGATTTTCTTTATTCTAGCTTACTTTACTGTAATATGCTATATGATACTACAGCATATAAAATATATGTTAACTGACTGTTTACTAGTATATTATCAGTAAGGCTTCCAGTCAACAGTAGGCTATTAGTAGTTAAGTTCTGAATGAGTAAATAATTATATATAAATATCTGACTGCATGTGCGGTTGGTATCCCTAACCCCTGCATTGTTTAAGAGTCAACTACATATGCAAACATCAAATAATTATATTGTATCCCTGAAAGTAATATAATGTTGTATCTGAATAATACCTCAATAAGATGAAAGTAAAAATAAATAAAATAAGAACTTCATGATTTAAAAATAATCAATCAATCAATTAATTAATTAGACATTAGTGGCAAAAACCAAGAAAGATGTGGTGAAGAATTAAGAAACAGAACCATATATCAGATCATACATATTTTAGGTTCCTGTTGGGAAGAATTTTAGTTAAATTGATACTTCCATGCAGAATTCACAGGAAAGGATCAATCACATCAAAGAAAAAAAATGAAAAATGATTGCTTTAAAGGAATGGTTTTAGAACTATAATAATTTGATCTACAGAAGGGAAAACTAACATATAAAGTTAGTTTTAATTATCCTATTTAATAAAAGCCTAATATGCTAAATGTCCGACTGTTCATTCAACCGTTCAACCCGTTGCTATGACGTGCACTGACCACCAGGGAGCAGATGGTCTGACCAGTAGATTAGCTTGCTGCTGGTGTCCAGCAGATCAGGACTTGGTGAGAGGAGCCGGATACGCCCTGGAGCCCTCCACGGTTCCTCCCCAGCCCCGATCATGCACTGGTGAGGTCCCTTGACCTGGCTTATGCTCTCTGGCAATCCAGGACCTTCGGGTTGGAGAGCCAGTTTTGGCTGGATCCCTGCAGGCCAGGCCAAGGGACCCCACCAGTGCATGAATCCATGCACCGGGCCTCTAGTAATATAATAAATAGTTTGAATTATAATAACATAAAAACCCCAATGATTTCATTCTTTTATAAAATTTATCTTAGTCCAAGTAATACATCTAGTTAGTTTCAAAAGGCAAAAAAAATAAAACTGTTGTCTCAAGGAGCCCCTGTTAAAACAGAAATACATACAGTACCTGGAAGTAGAACACACTAAGATCAGCTACTAACAGTTATGCAGGAAGTAGATCACATAGTCACCAGGAAGCTGCTTCAAGATTCTGTGGAGTGAAGGTTGGGAGGAAGGCAGCAAAGATGGCAAAGGTCTAGCAGATGGGGCTCCGCTTAGCAGGGCATTCCTGGAGGCAGAAAGGGAACAATGAGATACTTTAGGTAGAGCCCAGAAAGGAGGCCTCTGGCAAACTGTTCTCCTTACTTATCAAGGTGTGGCCTTGACTAATTTGCAACATCACTGTTACCTCTCCTACCAGCTTACCTGGGACAGCTGCAGAGGACAGCTGCTAGGTGGGGATTAGGTTGGAAAAAATTCTACTTCCTATTCTTTCCTAAGATAAATCCAAGTAATCTTTCTCTAAGGGATGATGCCAACCTATGATTTGAAACTGCAGTGTAGTGTTGCTAGAATGCTGTCTTTTATTCAAGCCAGGAGGTGCCTAGAGCCAAAGGGAAATCTTGTTTGTGTCTTTTCAACTTTGTCTTGTGATTTCCGACAGTGCTATGGTCCCATGCAAGCTGCCTTCTGCAACAGCGACCCTTCAGCTGTCAACAAAGCCCTCTCCTAGAGAGATGAGAGCAGGACAGTCAGGCTGGGCACAGCATTTGGAACTCCCTTTGCCAATACTACTAAGCTTTTTTAATGCCTTTATTTCCAGTAAAAACTTTCTCAGTCATCCTGGTGTGCAAAATTCCAACTATATTTTTCATTCCTACTGGCTTTCAGAATCCAGTGTCATCGCATTCAAGAGAGACCCTTAGTTGTGCAGGTGGAATAACAGCTCTGGCTCATAGAGAATGAAATGAGGGGCTCTTTCTAGAATCTGGAACCTGGAGTCTGGTCTCTGTGGCTATCCTGCTATATGATCTTTGAGTAACCATTTCTGGCTCACTTTTCTCAAAGGCAAAAAAATAATTCAGAGTGGTGCCATTTTGTTTTATTTCATTTTTCAATGCTTAGGTTTATGTAGTGTTTTCAAGCTTCTCAGTGTTGAGGGAAATAAAAACATTAAAATGAGAATTGCAAAGGCAATAATAATAAAACCTTATTCAATAACAGATGGAAACTAGGAGGTTGTAGACAACTGTTGGTGAGGCTTCCTCATAGCTCATCTGGATGCAGCCCACACCAGTTCAGCATGTAATAAGACCAGATTTTAAAAATTCATTCTAAATTTCACAGCCTCTTGCCCATGTACAAATTCCATGCCAGTTCGGGGTAATTTCTGCAAAGTGACTGTGCCTTTCTCATAATTTATGTTCTCTTTCACTCTGTGGGGATGAACGCAGATGCCTGCAGGAGTATGCATTTGATTAAGTCACCACAGATTCTGGCCTGTGTGGGTGGCTCTGTGCTGCTCCCACCTGGGCTGGCACTTCCAGACCCCCCGGGCAGAGGGCTGAGGAGGAAAGCACTCAGTCTGTGCACCAAAAAGAGTGTGACAGCCCAGCTACCAACCCCAATAACCTCAAGGAACAGAGTGATCCTACATCCCCTTATCCAGAGAAAGCTCTTTTATATTCCTCCAAGGGACACCCTGGGCCTGAGCAAGCTGTTGGAAAATTCAAAGGATGATGGGTCAATGTAATGGGCCTGAAGACAGCTGGAGAATTTCCTGATCCAGAAGCATGGGGGTGGGATAAAGGGAGATGTGTGTGCGCACTGGGAAGGTAGGGATAGAAGAGTCTGCCATTGCTGAGAATCCATGTCCTTTTGGGAGTAGGTTGCTTGTATCTGTGATGATGAAGCATGTGTCCCCGAAGAGCTGAGTCCACAGCCCCCTCCCAGGGAGCACCAGGGCCAGTGCATGGACTCCCAGACATTTCAGGGAAAAGGTCTTTCCTGGCTGCAAACTGAACCTCTCTGGGTAGCTTATCTCACTATCAAGACATTATTCTTTTATCTTCAATTCTGGTCCCTCAAAAGGATGATTCTTATTGTATCACAATTCTATTCAAGTCACCAAAGAACACCAAGCCCCTATTCCATGTCTGCATCAGAAACTGAGGACAGTGCTAAACATGATTGTGCTTCTGATTTCAGGAACTTACGAAGCAACAATAGCTTCCCATACATTAGCCAAATACCAAGCTCGGTCCTAAGGCCTTAACATTTAATCCTCACTATGGCCATATGTAGTGAATGTATTACTATTTTAGTGATAAGAAAATCAAGTCACAGAAAAAGATCAGTTACCTTACCAGCTAGTCAGTTACAGAACCAGAATTTGGACCCTAGCAGTCTTACTCTAGAGCTGACACTTAAACTATTATAATTTGCTGCATTAGACTATCACAGTGTGTAGAAGGGTAGTGTCTGTACAAAGCAAATAAAATGTGTTAAGTGCTGTGGTATTAAGTACAGAGGCTGTGAGAGCAGAAAGAATCGCATGTGGGAAGATGAGGCAACCAGACACTACTTCCCAGAGGAGGTGAGGTCTAAGTGGGCTAAGGTGACTTAGTCCAAGTCGACTAAGCAGCCAGTGCCAATTTGTTTAGCACCTGCTATTGTCAGGCATGGTAAAGACAACATTAATTATTACAAATAAGGTAATGGAGATTGTAGTCCATAAAATTAAATGATACTACCTCATCTCGCTAATTAAGAACTAAAAGTAGATGAAAAGGTGAGTAGCAGGATCTTCCAATGTCAGTTGGGACACTATTAACAGATTCACGCAAAGATTTTTTATCTAGACTCATGAGTAATGTGCCCGTGCTTGATTTTGCTATTTACTATAGATATGAAATCAGACTTGTGTGAAGTTAAATGAACCACATATAGGTATCTATCCAATAGAAAAGATATAAGAGGTTATATTTTTAATGGCCTGTAGGATATTAACAGATTAGACCTCTATCTCGGTATGTTAGTTTTTTATTGTTGCCATAACTATTTATTACAAACTTAATTGCTTACGACCATGAAGATGTATTATTTTACTGTTCTGAAGGTCAGAAGTTCAGTACAGGTCTCACCAGACTAAAGCAAATTGTAGACAGACTGTGTTTCTTTCTGGACACAACAGGGGAGAGTCCTTTTCCTGCTCATTCCCGTTGCTGGAAGAACTCAGTCCCTCCAGGTGCAGGACATAGGTCCCTGTGTTCTTGCTAGCTGTAAGCTGAGGGCCATGCCCAGCTGGTAGAGGACACTGTGTCTCTGGAATCAGGGCCCCCTTCCTCCACTTCAAAGCCAGCAACAGCAGGTCCTTCTCGCATGGCACCTTTCTGACCTACTCTGCTGCCTCCCTCTTCCATTTTTAAAGTCTCATGTGATTAAAGTGAGCACACTCAGATCATCCAAGATCTCCCCATCTCAAGATCCTTCACCTAAATTGCATCTTCAAAATCCTTTCTTCCATGTAAGGCAACACTTTTCCAGTTTCTGGGCATTAGAGTGTTGACATCTTTGGAGAGTCAGTTTTCACCTACCGCATTATAACAACTGCCATTACTTAAGAATACCTTTGGGGGGCATAAACTGTTCTGCCAAATGAAACTTTAGCATTACTACCTTACTGGTTCCCTTATTAATGTCAGTAAATCTTTGACACGTGTTCATTCTATATTTTTGTATGTTTTAACTTTTTTAAAAATGTAAAAACTATAATTGTAAGTTTTGGAGGCTTCACTGAGATTGCCAAGTGGACTAAGCTGCCAGTGCCAATTCAACTGAGCAGAACAGGATGGGCACCTCATGGATGGTGCAGCCTACCATGCTATTTTGGCTCTGGGATAGACCCCAAGTGCTAATAAAACTTTGTTTCCCCTCCCCTCCATCTCTCTCTTTCTCTGATTTAATTCTGTTTTTTCTTTTATTTCTGGTCCTTGAAATAGTTTTAGCTGTGGTTCTGATTTAAGCATGCCAGCATGTCATTCCACACTGGTGGCTACAATGACTGGGGTCAGTGTTATGGTCTGGTCATTTGGTGATTTTTACTAGGATGATGGAATCTGTTCTCTGTTGGGTGGGAAACAGCAGAAAATCCAGTTTGTTAGTCTTTTCAGCCCTTGGTGAGCTCAAATCCACTAAGAACGTGTTTTGTGCTTCCTGGAATTAAGAATAGCCCTGTGAGGTCTGACCGGTGAACATGTGTCTGTTCTTGACCTGGGACTGAGTTTGCAGAACTGACACTGCAAGTTCTCTGTAGGTTTGTGTGTCTGTAATAAAGAAAGTTCTCATTATATGAAGTGTTTTCCTCCTTCTGAAGGATATTAATAAATTAGATTACAATGTCTGTCAAATTTAATTAGTTGGTTCAGAGAGATTTTAAGCACTTACATAAATAATATTCCAAGAATTCCCCCAAAAGAAAGAAACTGAATTTCTACTATTTTAAATAGACTTAATACTGTAAATGATTTACAAAAATTCTTTCTTACAATAAATGCTAGCTAAGAGGCATTTTTATAATCAACATTCAAGTAATCAAGTTGAATCCTTAGGCAAATTAGATTGATTTAATTAATTCTGGCATATATATGTATATATAGCCTCTGGTGTTATCAGATTATAAGTATATATACTTTTGCTTTTTATTCTCCTATTTTATTGAGACACTGCATCTTTGGGTCATGTTAATGGATGTGTTCCTTTTTGCCACTTTGAGAAAGTATAAAGGTATGTGGGTCATATTGTATGTTCTTGTGAGCTTTTTGGTCTGTTTAAATGCTTGTGTAAAACAGGTAATTCCCAATTATCTACCTGCCTCTAAGTTGTGTCTTTAAATTTGGTTATTTTAGCTAAGTTTTATTGGGTAAGACTATATACTAGGAGTAATAGCAATGAAATTCAACTATTTGCAAGACAATGGGATGTTTCTCAAGGGAAGACAGGGAAGTTTTGACCTAAAGTGTCTGGCTATTTCTGAATGTAAAAAGGAATAACGGAAACTTGGATTGTGTTGTAGAAGGTTTGTAGAAATGAAATTTTATTTACCTTAGTTTATAATACTTGCAAATTCGGAGTCTGAATAATTTCAAAGGAGTGTGCTAAGATTTTGGAAAAGTTTGCTCAGTGTTAATGGGCTTATTCAGAAGATGTTTAATAAAACAGCAGGAGTGTCTGGAACAGCCTTATTGTCCAATCTGTCATTAATGTAAAACTGGAATTTTATTTCTCTGTTAAAATGATAAAGGGATCTTAGCGCATTTAGTGTGCCTTTACAAGAAAGAACAAAAGATCATTCTTTATATTCTGTGTTATCCATCTGGTCAGCAAGGATTAATTCTCACCAGAATAATTTTCTGTCCTTGTGCTGACTTTATGCCCTCGATTCTAAAGCTAAGCTCCCATGAAACTGTGTCGTTTTTTTTCTATGTTTAGAATATTATATTGCCACTTTGATTAACAGCTAACCAAATTATTGTTTCTATCTTAACTGAGTGCCCAAGTTTCCTTTCATAGCTTTGCTTCCCTGAAATTGGCCTCTTTTGGTGCTATCACCAAATTAGACAATAAGTTAGAAAAAAATTGGAATTTCGTTTACCCCTAAACATCGTTGCAGTGTCCCAAAACTCCCACCGGGACTCACTAAAAATTATTCTCTAATCTTATTTTTAAAAGGGAGAGGTTAGAAATAATTAGGTTTGTTTTACATATTTCTTAATTAGCTCCACCAGTTGTAAAAGCTGAATGATAAAAACTGTTTTGTAAAATCAAAAAATAGTTTTGTAATGGTAGAATGTTATTAATATGAATGTTTCAAAAAGTGGCCATGTCACAGAAGGGGTTAGGAGGTGTAGAGATTTGCCATTGCTCTCATTGTCCTTCAGGCGTTCTTGCCCAAGGAGGGGACATTACTTGAATTCTCGGGGGAAAAAGTTAAGCATTATATCCCAACAAAGAAATGAACTCTCCTCCATTTTGATATTATTTACTGTACAAACGAGCCACAGACACACAGTCTCATCTACAGGTGGTTTCCACTCTCCTCTGCATTTTCCCAAAGGCCCCCGGGCTAGAATCCGGACCTTCAACCAAGAACAGCTTCAGTCTGAGGAAGGACTGGACTGCGTGTCCACTAATACTGAAATCTCAAGGACTAGACACTTAAGGATGAGCTCTGAAGCCTGAAGCTGAGTGATTTAGACAGCGGCCAGACTGTGTTGGGGAACTGGGCACAATGTCCAGGATGTTTTCCATTCACAAGAGGCCAATTTCAGGGAAGCAACTCCTGACTCCCACCCCAGAGGAATGAACTTAATGACCAAGGACTGAAAGTCATTTACTTTGGCATATTGTTTTTTTAATATTCTGTTTCTGATATGTTTATGAGGAAATCATTTTTTCTTTCTTTTTAATCTATCTCTAATTTAGCAGGCTCTGCTTTGGCAAACTGAAATATGACACTTTCTGATTCTTACTGACACCTGATAAAACAGAAACTAATACCTCTACTGAGTTTCTTTACTTTGCACAGCAATATAATTGTTTGCTTAGGTTCAATGAAAATCTGGTCTCCTTTCACCAAGATATACTTTGACAAATCAACTGTGCAACCCAGGCCATATCTGAAGTATCATGTTAAAAATTAACCTCATTTAATAAAGTGTGACAAGCTCACCTTTAAAACGGTATACTTAACATGCAATGTCAATATTTACAAAGTGCTCCAGGAAACCTGGCCCAAGACCTGCTCTATGGCTTACAGGGGTCTCTCTCTCACTCTCGCTCTCGCTCTTGCTCTCTCTTCTCTCTCCCAGCCTCAGAGGAGGTATAGAAGGGCACTACCTGGCATGCCAGTGATCTTAATAAAACTTGCAGGATCTTGAAGAGAATTCACCAATATCTATTGTTACTGCATGTGAAGTCTGGTAGTTTCTTGGGCCTAATTTCTAGCCTCGAGTTACAAGAACAAATAGTCAAGCCTTTTAAAAAGCCCAGCCCGAGATTCCTTAATGAAATTTCCAGACAGAAATGAATTATCTGGCCTTAGTACTTTGTCAATACTATCTGCTCAAGGAGTTTTAAATGATTAATTGATACCTCTTGCTTCACCTTTGTTAAAAAAAAAAATGGGACCAGCCTTTTCTGTTATCAAGAATAATATCTGAATATTATGTATGATCAAAATAAGTAGGCTGTTAGGAAAAATCTTTTAAAACTTGGAAAAGAGGGGGGCAGCATGTGTCTTTAATGTTCTACTGGAGAATCATTTTGAAGGATTCTGAGGATTAATTAACTAACGGACTATACCTGCATTTGGCTCTGCTATAAAGGGATTAGACTCACTGAAGTTACATGTAAAATGTAGATTTCTCTCAGGTAAAATGATAACCTTATAGCATATATGTTATTGTCCTATAGGAAATTTCAGTTTTACTTCTAATGCAGCACATGTATTTCAGAGGCCTTTTCTGGTAGACTGTATAACCCTGTTCTTCAAAAGGGTCTTTGAATCAGCTTACAGGCCCCCTCATTATTTCATTGATAATCTTTGACACACATTCATTCCATATTACAAGAGAGTCATACTTTTGATTGTTTTAAAATTATAATTGTACACAGCTTGCCTATCGGGATAAAAGCATGGAGAAGAAACAGCCGCTTGTTCGTTCCCAATGCCCTGGCTTCTGAGTTAATGGCACTTCCACATCTCTTCCCATCTCCCTCTTCCCTACCCAGAGCTGTGCCCTTGTTAACTGCCACAGAGAGTCCCAAGCCTGCATTACAATTTATGCCTCACTTCTCTGGGAGTAAATCAGCCGCTGCCCTAAACTGCTCCAGACATAGCCAGGCAGGCACAGGTCATCTCACCCACATGACAGGGCTTTCATTTATTTATTTATCCAATGATGTATTTATTTATCCACTGTTTATCTCTGCAATGATTTACTCAGTATGCATTCACTAAGACCTCAGAAACTGGCATCAGAACCACAGTGGATGGTTGAATTAATTAGGTAAAACCTTAAAAGCTGCTAATTAACTGTATGTGGTGAAGTAATCAATAAAGCAAATAGCTTTTCTTGGTATATAGCCAGACATTTTTATATGCAACTGGCAGTTGTGAGAAACCCCAAGTTTTCTGCAGCTGAGCTTGGAAGTTTATTTCTTACTCTTCAGGGTCCAGTCTGCAGTGGGGACGTTCATTCAGGAATCCAGGCCACATGTTCAATGTGTGGCTTCTTCCTAAGTTGCCCTGGACACTGGCACTCAGTTGAGAGATGGGTGATGAGAGAGACTTGAAGACTGGGTGAGAGGTTTGCATGAGCCGGGCTGGAAAAGGTATCTTCCACCCACATCCCATAGGACAGACCTCGGTGACGTCACACCTACCTGCAAGGGAGGCAGGGCACTTGTCCAGCTGTGTTCCTGGGTGGAGAGGGAAAAGGCCTGGTAAACACCATGGAGTCTCTGCCACAGCTTCTAGTAATATCCCGAATCCCAGGGCCCTCTCAGCCCAGGGGCACTGACTCTGCGGGTCACCAGAAGGAAGCTGAGGTCATGTCCTTTGAAAAGCTCATCTCCCTCCATGGAGCTGCTGGCTCAGCAGCAATTAAAAAAATAATTGCTACCTTTGAAAGCACATAGTGAAAGTGACTTACTTCTCACCTGCAGATCCTGAAGGCAGAGATAGTGCTCTCCTTCTTTCCTTTATCCTCGGAGACTAGAGCTTCCACTGCTCTCTCAGAACTCTGTCAGTAGGTACTGAGACCTGACAGTTCTGGGGAGGGGACTGACATGATCCCTTGAAGGTAGCTCTGCTGATGGCACTGGCTTCGCCTGCAGTGCCTGGCGGATGCTTCAGGGCACCTACAACTACAGGATTTCAGAGAGTCACTATTTGGCACCTTAGTTTCCAGTTTAGCAGAGGTTGAGAGGTCTCCCTAAACCTCCAGCCCACACTCTTATGCCAGGCAGCACCTCCATCAAGCAGTGAATGACTTATTTTTTTATTTTAATGCAAAATATAATGAAATGTGGAGTCACTAGAAATATTAGTGAATATGGTATTTTCTGAACTAAATTTTTTAATTAACTCGTTTTAGACAGGAGGTCTTTTATTTCAAACTGTGGGGTTGAAAATCGCCCTAAGACAGACCAGTTGGCTTTTCTGCCTTAATAAGCAATGTTCCAAATGAGCACATAATATTGCCTTGATGTTTTCCTGCTGTCCATATGAACAATTATTATTCGGAAAGAGGGAGGAGATGGCCATTTTCAATAACTTAAAGCTCAACCATGGTGACCTGAATAAACTGTGAAAGTCTGTTTGCAGGTGTTTTCTCCCCTCAAGAACCTTAAATTTCAGAATTCAAATCAGAGTGCCCAAACTACTTAATGTACATTCTTGCTATTAGCAATGGGAGCCTAGGAAATTAATACATCTTTACCTCGGCCACTTCCTCACCCACAGTGGGGAAAAGGCCAATCCAACTAGGCCTCTGAATACATTTCAAAAATAATAGAGTTCACTTTGTGCTTTGTTTTTAAGTAATATACATCAAATAAGAACCATGCTAATTATGGTTCCCATAATCATATTTCGGGGTGACTTTTAGGTCATAAATCCATTCAATGAGTGTCTGTATTGAATAATAATAAAACCTTTTTCTTATAGTTATCATTGCTTCTCATTTTAGATGGATTTTTTCTTAAAAATATATTATTTTATTGTTACAAGAGTCTTTAGGCATGCTTCCTTATAGCTATGGAGGAGTTGAGACCTGGAAATGGGAGGTCGCTTGCCCAGGATCACAAGATAGAACTTGTGACGGCCCAGTGCTCCTGCTTCAAGTTCAATGTCTATCTCTCCATCCAGGATAAGGATGACACAAAATCAGTCATTTTCAGCTAAAGCCTGGGAATGTGTCACCCCTCTTTCCCTGGTACTTGGACAAAAATCACGGCCATATAACTGAGTACTGGGATACTGGGATGGAATTTCCCTTTCCAAGATGGGAACAGTACCAAGGAAGAGAGCAGAAGAGATGTTTGTCTTATTTGGGTCAGGGAGCACCTCTTTTTATTTTCACAGTGTTATAGGAGAGATGCCATCATCTCCACTTTATAGATAACAATATGGTAGCTCTGAGTTACAAACTTGCCCCAAATCACAAAATTAGTCCATAGGAAACCAGACTGAAACTTGACCCATCTGGCTACATCCTGGGTGGGACTCCTCCCTCCCCTTCAAGCTTCCAAAGGGTCCTATTCATTCCCTAGTTTACTGCTAGTCTTCTAGTCCAGCTACATTGCAGAGAGGGTCTCCTGAATATGACTCTTCCCAACCTGGCCATTGGGCCCACTGAGAAGAAATTCCCAGAGGTCCCCAAATTCTCTTACTGCTTAAAAAATGACATGGATTAAAGTTCCCAAATAGTGGGAGGACCTTCGCCCAAACCTGACATCAGGTGTGTATTGTCCAGAGAAATCACCGTGCTAAGAAAAAACTTGTAATCTGGGTATGTGTGGGAGTCTTCAAACTCAAAGCCCTTTCTTCTATTCATTCTCTTTCAAAAATATCTTATTGTGAAATTACTTGGAGCACACAGAAAAGTACTACCATCCAGCCTTTAATTTTTAGGTTGGTCTCCTGTCATGCTTACTTCAGATTTTTCTTTTTTAAAGGAAAACCCGAAACTGATGTTTATTCTTTCATTCATGTTTTTATATTTTTACCAAGAAATGCATCTATACATAGTCTTTCTTTGTCTTTTTAAAACTCACAAATATATATGCCCTAACCAGTTTGGCTCAGTGGATAGAACGTCGGCCTGCGGACTCAAGGGTCCCAGGTTCGATTCCGGTCAAGGGCATGTACCTGGGTTGCGGGCATATCCCCAGTAGGGAGTGTGCAGGAGGCAGCCGATCGATGTTTCTCTCGCATTGATGTTTCTAACTCTCTATCCCTCTCCCTTCCTCTCTGTAAAAATTCAATAAAATAATTTTAGTGTGCAGGAAGCCGATCGATGTTTCTCTCGCATTGATGTTTCTAACTCTCTATCCCTCTCCCTTCCTCTCTGTAAAAATTCAATAAAATAATTTTAAAAAAAAAAATAAATAAAAAAATAAAATTCACAAATATAGTTTTATCTTTCTGCAGCTTTGCTTTTGCACTGGACCACTGTTTCCTAGACACACCCATGTGGATCCACTTAGCCCTGGTCCCTGCTTGTTCACTGCAGTTCAGTACCCCAGTGTATGAATGAACCACCGTTTCCTGAGCCATTCCCCTTAGGAAGGACACTTAGGTTATTTCCCTTTTTTTTTGTTAGTACAAACGACCATGGTTAATTTTATGTATCAACTTGACTGGGCCATGGGGTGCCCATATATTGAGACTAGCATTATTCTGTGTGTTTCTGTGAGGGTGTTTGGAATGAGACTAACATTTAAATCAGTAGGCTGAGTAAAGCAGATAGCCCCCTCCTCCCCCCTAATGTGAGGGGGCTCATCTAATCAGGTGAAGGCCTGAATAGAATGAAAAGTCTCACCTTCCTAAGACCTTCCCTACCTGGCTGCCTTTGAACTGGAACATTTGCTTTTTCTAGGTGTGGGAGATTCCAGCAAGTGTTAACATAGCCCTGCCCTTGAGGATCTGCAAGTTCAGCAAGAGTGATGCACAGGTAAACAAACCTCATACATGAAGGTGGGGCCTGCACACAGGGAGCCAAACCAGGTGCGAGAGGCCCTGAGAAGGAGTTAGGCCAGGCTCACCCTCAGGAAGCCGAGGACTGTTAGAGCAGGATTTCTGGAAAACAAATTCTGCAGCCAGGTCTGAGGGGATGTAGGGATTTCTCAGCTGTACCCAGGAGAAGGAGAAGAATGGAAAAGACATTCTAGCAGATAGAAGAGTTAGTATAAAGCTTGGGGCTAAGAAGTAATTGAGCACAATCAATTCAAATGAGCAGAATGAGGCCTGAGAGATAGGCTGGGAGGGATGCTGCGGGCCTGCTTCCCCAGAGGAGAGGCCTCTGAAGACGTTAAGCAGGACTATGTCGGCCTCCCCCGAGCCCTGGGCCACAGTGGTTCACTGCTCACCTGGTTTGTCTAGCTTTGATTCATTGCTAACCGTGTGATGTGCTTTGATTCATTGCTAACCGGGAAGATTTATACATAACAAACACTTCAGCTAGAAACAATATAAAGTGGTTCCTATTTGGATTTTCAGATTAACCTTAAGATCACATTTCTGAGAGTGAGAATAGAGTCATGAATCTGGCCTGATTTTGCCTCATTTGTTCTACGGAGAGGCGGGGCTTGGTGGGGGGCATGTGACCTGAGAGCTGTAAGAGCGTCTTTTTGACAGGAAGGGGTCTGAGACTACTAGAGACACCAGCTCTTTTTTCAGAAACACAATTGATTTACTTGACTCATTTCATCAGCATTTTCTTGAACTAATGAGGAAAAGAAAATTCATTTTGAGAAGTGGCTGTTTTATTAGGTTTTCCTGGCTCATTCTTCTAAAAAGGAGGTTCCCCTAATTTAAGGACAGAAAGTTGGGTCTTGGCACTGCTACCGAGGGAGGGAGGGCCTGCTAGTGGGAACCTCACTGACTTCAGGATGCTCTATCACTGCAATGAGATTAATTCACTGAAGGAGCTTATTTCTACCTGCTGTTAAAAATCACCTACATTATGGCACACAGGGTAACAAATGCATTTTGTGGGCTCATTTCCTTCTTCACCACACAGCCCCTCATCTCCTTTTTCTCACTGGTAGTAAAATGGGGAAAGTAAACGGAAGGTGCCGTGACACCTGGGGACGCCACGCTTCTCTTCACATCTGTGCTCCTCTCGGTCCACTCCCTGCTGCTGGTGGCCTGTTTAGGTGAATTTGCCCGATCGTTCTGATTGTAGAAAGACAAGGATCTTTCTTCTTTTCCCTTTTCTGTCTCTACCCAGAGCCCAAAGTGTAAGAGGTGATTTTTCAAGATGCCACTCCTGACGCTGCATGATATTCTGAAAAATCATTTCTGGAAGTTGAGTTCTGCTAACAGTTGTTAGTTAAATGATGAGAATTCACTGAATTCTTACTGGGAGCTTTGTACTCCTAACAGAGAAAAGAACAACAGTTGTTGCTCTTTCCTTGGCTGCAGAAGACCAAAGCAGGCTGAGTGAAATGAATTGAGAAGAATTTACACAAAACTAAAAGAACACAATATGTCTTCATGACATAGGATAATTAAGTGGACAATAACCACTCTCTTTTGAGGGCAGCCTGTGTTTTGAGATGCTTGTCTCCAAGGGCAAGCTCATGTTGGTGCTACACCCTCAGCCTCTGGCGCACAGAGGAGCTCGGGAAGCTTGTGGAGATCATGGCAAGGAGAGAGCCTGTACAATGCAGTCCTGTTCTTTTGATCCTCACAGCTGCTGTATGCACATTTATGGTTTTCAAATTCAGTTCTATGACAGGGGCATTTTTTTTAAATTTCATTTTATCTTTTTAACAAAGTTACAGGTTTAGTGATAAGGGTCCAGTGGCTAAGCCACACCTCTGGCACATGTCTGCAGCAGGATTTGATTCTGAGTGAGCCTGTCACCAAAAATTGTGCTCTTCTCAATGTACCAGCTGCCTCCCAGCAAAGAATGGCTGCAGTGGGGGTGCAGGTGGCTGCTCTGAACAGAAGACGAGGGAGGGAAGCAGGGCTGGGTTGCATTGGGGCTTCCCCTCATGGTGGTCTTTGCAGACCCTGATGGATATTTCTGTGCGGGGAAAATGCTTGCATTAAACGAAGAGAGAGCTATTCCTCAACAAATACCTTCCTCAGTCCCAGCATCAGAGCAGGGGAATTTCTTATATGATCACCTGGTGGTTCCTAATTTAGGCTGCAAACACTGACTGTTAAGAGCATCCCTTCCACTGCCGTTCAAGGTCAGGTAAGGGCATTGCAAATCAAGGCCATTAAAATAAGGATGAATTAGATCATTCAGTGGGAAGCTAGATTGCCTACCTTTTTTCCTGTTGAATCATGTATCATTTAAAATTGTAGAAAACATCTCCTCTAGGCAAAGATATTTCACAAAAAGAAAAAATGGATAACATAAACACTGTTTATCTGGTGTTCCTGAGTCATGCAGATGGTTATCTTGCCTTTTTTGCAGGCTGTGCTGACCCTTTTTTAAAAAGTTCCTGTTATGGCTTTTGTTCTTAACCTACAATGTGAGTACAGAAAGGTCAGCCAGCCCTATGGGTCTTTGGAGAGCCAGGTGACTGGTCAGAGAATGCCAGTGTTTTGAGAAGCTTGTCTCAGTGTTTGCTCCATGGGGAAGGTCATGCTAGCTTAGAGAGGTCAATACTTACAGAGAACAAGAGGAAAGGAAGGGAAGGGGCTGCAAGCATCACTTTCTTTTTATCCACATACTACCTGGATATTGGTCATGTTTATGGTTTTAAAATTTGGTTTTAGGATCTCAGGATAAATGTCTGTTTCAAAATTGATTACAGAAAATGTAAATGTTTTTTTTATATGAAAGGCACTTGCTAATGCATCCTCCCTCAACCCAAAGAGGGGGGCTGGGGTAACCAGTTTACCCATGCTCAACAAGGTAAGGAACACGCTGTTGACATTTTCTGATTGCATCATGGGTGCCAGCACCTCAACCTACTACAAATACCGGTTTTAGTTGTCTGTGCCTTTAAGACCAAAGGAGGTAGAAATTCTAAGAAGGGGGAAATTGAAGATGGCCTTGGCCTCGCTGGCCTTCAATCCCCTAGAAGTCACTTTTTTTCCCAGCTGGCCAAGGATCTGCCCTGAAATCTGGTCTTGTCTCCCTAACAAGCTCTGCCTGCCCTTGAATCTAACTCTAAATTCTAATTTACACACACTGCTCAGATTAGACATCTCCTGTGGAGCTGCTCTAGCCTCAGACTCCAGACCCCTCCATCCTCCCTGCCCCAGCTCAGCCTCCTGTCACACTCCCAAGTCTGACATTCGTCCCACTCCACCCTCCCCCACACCTGCCCTTGGCTCCCAGCTTTGTGTTTCTCCTACCTCAGTCCTGACAGCTGATGTCACTGATTCCAATTCAACTGCTAAGGAACAGCATCTCCTTCCCACCTGGGTATAACTGAGAGTCCTGGAAGGGGAGATGGGGCAGCCTATACCCTCCAAGCTGTGCTTCTGGCCTCACCCAGATATTAGAACAGACCAGCCTGCCCAACTTAGGCCCACAGCCCCATGATTCTGTCCAAAAGTAGACCCAGAATTCTCTGCTTGGGAGGAGACCACATATGCACATATTAAACGATTCATAATATGGGATCCTACAAGGATTGACCTATTTTGCAAAACCCTTAGATTTTTTATTTTCTTTACATTGTTTTCTAGTTCTTTTTATTTTTTTGCTCATCATCAACCCCACCCCCAAAGAGGCTGAGGTATATGTGGTTCTGAATCAGAACCAGAATTCTCTAAAAAGTCATGGCTCATGGGCATGCAGGGCCACTCTGTCCTGATTCTTGTCCCAGGGTTCTGAATGTGTCTCCCCTCTCCAAGAGCAAGATATAATCAGATTCATGCTTCATAAAATCACATGGCTTCAGTGTGAGGTTGGATCAGAGGAAGATAAGGCTGGAGAATTAAGAGACTTGCAGAGTCTTATTAAGAGCCCTGAGAAGGGACATTGAGGACATCTACTGTCCTTGAACATTTGTGATTATTTAGTTGAGCATAAGTAATTAGACAAAAGAGGCCATCAGAATAGCCTGTCTATTCCTCACCTTCCACTCCCCCAGCAGCCAAGTCTTGAATCTTATTGTTATTATGTAGGAAAGACATCCACCAGCTACAGCAGGAGAGACTCTACCTGTCCACTAGAGCCTGTTTATGCCTTATGTTTGTAACTTACTGGAAAACGAGTCCCTGAAATCAGACCAATCAGATTACTACCTTCTTCAGAGTAAAATCAATGGAATTAGAGGGAAACTTTGATTTGATCTCCATTTTTTAAAGGAAGCAGAAATTATTAGTCAATTCCTAGGAGTGTTTGGCCTTAAGCGTAATTGAGGCTACTTATGCCCATTCATTGGCGTCTTGGTGGGTGTCCTGGATGGGTGTGGCCAGAGACAGCACTGGTTGAGCAAGTTCCTTTCCTACCAAGACAATAAAGAGAGATTTAGGCCAAACCTGGAAAACCAAGGAGAGAAAGGAAGTGTTCTAACAAAGGCAGGAAGGTTTGAGACTTCATTGAGAGGAATATTATTTAACAAGAGCCTCAGTGACAGCATGACAGAGCGGGGCATAAAATATTCCTGGGACAGTGGGTGACAGCATTTAGTTATAAATTAAGAGACACTGGAGTCAGAGGTACAAGTATGTTTATCACATAAGACTCTGTATTATTAACAATAAAATAGGAGGTCTAAATTACTCTTTGTTTAAACTTCCCAAAATTTGATTTATGTGAAAACTATTAAAGAATATGAGCTGATGGGGAAAAAACAAACGATAACCCAAAAAGAGAGAGGGAAGACACAGGTGAGGAAGACAAGAGAACAATGCTCTCTCATCACTGGTGCATAGGAGTTAAAATGAAGGAAGGAGAGAAGATACATGACAGAGCGTTAGGGACTCAAATCGGTAAGTGACATCTTTCTTAACAGGGTGAAATCTATGGATATGCAGTCAAGCTTAGAACAGCAGGAGAATCCAGTAGGAAGCTGTAAAATGAGGACATTACAAAGCAAGGTTCACTCATCTTCTGGTCCAAAAATGGCAAAAGGTCAAAATCTTTGTACTAATTTTATGATTAGGAGTGGCTTCTTAAAACTGTGCATTGAAAATCTGAGGCAATGTCTGGATCAACAGTAGAGCACTGCAGTTGATTAGTGAAGTTTCCTAAGGACCCAGGGTTGGAGAATGGGCACAACTAATGTGGGAGAAAGAAATTCTACTTGTATCCCCGTCTCCTTTACCGGCATTCTCCAAATTGGGGTTTAGGGTCAAAAGCCCAGCTAACACTAAAATGAATCTGGCTTTATCTTTGTTCTATACATTATTTCTCATGAGGATTCCTATGGTGGGTAGGTAGTGTTCCTGGACCCCATGGCACTGAAAAACCTACTCTGGATCCCCCAAATTTAATATGCTGATATTTTTGGATCTTGGGACCTAAACTTTTCCCTGTAGGGTCAGATAGCGCTTCCAGAGGTCTTGGTGGTAACTCGGGAAGTGGAATGGGGATGGGAACTCTGCGTGAGTTTCAGTGAGCAAGAATTGTTCCTAGGCTCCGATCCTGTCTCCCATCTGAGAAAAGTGATGCTCAAGTTTCTTGTTCTACAGTGCAGGACATGATGGATCCTGATACCCAGGCCAGGAGAACCTAGGGGGATTTAAGGATGTGAGTTGAAAGGATTTACCTTCATTTAATACACAAGTGTCCTGTGGAGGAGGTTGACATTATCTATCTGAATCTTACCATTGCCTTCTCCCTTGACAGACAGAGATGGATGTTCAGGCATCCATGTGAAAAGCTTCTTGGAATAAAAATAGATTGAGTATTGATTCTCATTTGTGGACTCAGGGGTCCCTCTCCAGGAAACAGGATAAGGAGTCTACATGGCAGACCCAACAGCACTGACCTTTCTCAGAACAACAAGGCCTAATGTGAGCACAAATAAAACCCCCTTTGGGTCAGAGCTCATTTTATTCCTTCATAAGAATATATAAATCAAAAACCTTGTCAAGTGCAAAGTACCAGGTCAATAAAACTTTGGTTTTGTTGTAATGTTTTCTCTTTGTCATCAGGAAGATAAAACAAACAAGACAAAATAAAACTACCATTTTTTTAAAATAAAATAAAAAATTGAAAGACCACATAATTTTTTGTGCCTGTATGTTAAGTTCCTTTCCTACATAACATGTTTTGAGGGCAGCATTGTATAACTCATTTCTGTATTCCCCAAAATGTCGTGAGCTTGAAGGAACTGGTAAGCTGAAAAGAGGAGTTGCATTGTTGAGTGGTGGAGGGAGCCCTCTACTTACATTTGAATTTGTTTCCCAATGTATTCCCAGCCCCCTGAATGATGTCTGGTAGAATCTCTTACCAGCAACATGAGCTATATGGTATGGGAAAGTTTGTAACCTGTCTGAGCCTCAGCTTTCTTAGAAGTAAAATGGGGCTAAGTAGGTCTATACTACTTCATGCCTTTGCTCAACATAGCTTCCTCTTCCAAGAATGCCCTTGACTCTCTCATTTCAAAACCTTGCCCGGGGTAACTTTTTCATTGAAGCTTTCCTTGACACCCTCTATTACTCAGGAATAAGTGTCATCTCCCTCCTTTGGGCTCTGCTAAATCCCATAATCATTCTATCAAAGCACCCACAGCCCTTTGTAACATTTATCTACTTACAAGTCTATCTGCCTCTGCAAAACAGTGACTTTCTAGAGGGTAGGAACTATTATATATTCTTATTCATTCCTGAATGCCAGGAACAATGGAAACCTGATATAATTTCTGAGTGAATAAAAGAATGAATAATGAAGGACTATAATCAGCTGAGTGACGTGATCCATTTGGGGTTTTAGAAAAATCCCCCTGGCATGGCAAAGTAAATGGGCTAGAGTTCAGAGGGGTTACATAAAAAGCATCAAGACTCCTTAGAGTTCAGACACTATTCCCAGGATGCTTCTGTTAATTTCATAAGCAACCCAAGATCATGCAAGCCAGTATCTGAGTCTACAGAGTGGAAGACATAGAATACATGGCATGAGGGGTCCAGGAAATAATTTCTGGAGCACAAAGCCCCTTGGGAAGGGATCAGCCTTGGTGGGTGTCCTGGGTGGGTGTGGTCAGAGACATCACTGGTTGAGAAGTGGGCACCTGAGACCCTTCATTCACTACAAAGCTCTCCCAGGGTGCCTTGAAAACATCTTCTGCTCAAGAGTAGTTGGTAAAATAGACCTGTTTCTCAAAAGCAGGGACACATTAGTCTTTTATTTGGCTCATGAGAGTTCCCAAACCAAATGGAATATAGGGGTCACCAATGCCCAACACTGCCTGGAGAAAAGGAGGGCACAGAGGCAGCATCTAATGTTGTCCTCTAGGCAGAGTCATAGAGGGGCAGATGTTAGCCCAGTATTCTATTTTTTAAAAACAACTTTATGGGGGTATGGTTTACCTACAATAAACTGCACTAAGCTAAAGCATACAAATTGATGAGTTTTGACAGATTTATACACCCATTAATATGGACTGAACCCTGTCCAACTGAAATTCATATGTTGAAGCTCTCGCCCCCAGTGTGGTTGCATTTGGAAATGGGGTCTACAAGGAGATGACTAAGGTTAAATGAGGTCAGAGGTGAGGACCTGCTATGATGGGACTAGTGTTCTTATAAGAGAAAGAGACACCAGAGTTCACCTGCCTTCCCTCCTTATTAACCCCTCCCTTTCTCTCTCTCCCTGCCAGATGAGCACACAGTCAGAAGGCAGCTGTCTACAAGCCAGGAAGAGAGAGCTCCCACTAGAACTTGATCATACTGGCACGCAGATCTCAGACTTCCAGCCTTCAGAACTGTGAGAAAATAAACTTTTGTTGCTTAAGCCACACAGCACATGACATTGTGTTATAGCAGCCTGAGCTGACTAATACACCCATGAAACCACCACTCAAGATACAGAGCCATTCCACTGTACTCTTGACTTCTTATTCTTTTTCACAATAGACTGAAAACTCTAACCTTAACACTAGGAGAGAGATGCCTGCTGTAGGAAATAGCACTAATCTTTCCAAAATACCCCTTGGAATGATTTGTTGCCTATAATATCATTATGTCAAATTTTAATGAAAAAAGAAGCCATTATGCTCAAGGCAACGAATTCATGGTAACTCAACCCTGAGCATCCAATTAAACTGGTCATAGTTTAACCAGCTCTGAACTGGTTCTGATAACCTGCAAAAATCTGCCAGATGAAGCTTTTCATCAGAAGCAACAGCTTCCCTAAGAATAGAGAATTTCAGAATGTTTTGGAGAAGGAAAGCCTTTGATGTTTTTGGCCTCTTCCTTCCTAACTTCTCAGGAGCCAAATTCCCTTCTCCTCCTTCTATAAATGTTTTCTTAACCCTTGTCATTCCTCTGGGACCTCTGCCTCAGGCAGAGTCATGCAGCCTCTACACCCTGGCAGAAAGCCTCCTGTGCTCCCTGCTGTGCCCCTAGGCCTGACACAGTGTCCACCAAGAGCTGCTGCACCGGAAATATTTGAGGAGGGAATTCCTGATTAAATGAACTGAAAAGGAGTTGACCAAAGGAATGGCAGCCCGAGGACCTAGAACTGGATGTTTAATGCACATTTACGCAGCCTGGAATGTCATCTGGTAAGTTGCCTTTTGATTTTTATCAGGTCTCTGGGCCAGCAGAGCTGGAAGAACAGAGAAGTTATTCTCTTTCCTAGAGGGAATGTCCTGACCACCATATCATGGCATGCAATGCCCCTTTGCTTGGTCTCATCCACACTTCTAGCCCCAATTCCTACCTCCTTGCAGGTACCCAGCAGAGCAGATACCACAACTGCTTATTAAAACTTAATGTATTGTATGTTCTGTTTCTGCTCTGCCCAAGTCCAAGCTCTAAGTTTCCTTTCCTTTGGAGCCTTCTCTGACCCCAATCTCACAGCACACTGCTCGCATGGCCGCTGCAGGTTCTTATGTGGTTTCCAATTTCTGCCTCTGGTTTGACTCTCATACTAAATACTGAGCCCCTGGAGGAATGCTGATGAGTCTTAATAGTGTTTTAAGCCCACGACCTAATCCAGTGCTATGTCCATAAAGGCTCTCAATAAACACTTGTAGAATTTAATTGACCAATAAGCTCTCTTTCTCTTTCCCATGTTCTAAAGCAGCCGTGGGCAAACTACGGCCCACGGGCCAGATCCGGCCCGTTTGAAATGAATAAAACTAAAAAAAAAAAAGACCGTACCCTTTTATGTAATGATGTTTACTTTGAATTTATATTAGTTCACACAAACACTCCATCCATGCTTTTGTTCTGGCCCTCCGGTCCGGTTTAAGAACCCATTGTGGCCCTCGAGTCAAAAAGTTTGCCCACCCCTGTTCTAAAGGAAATCCCCTTTAGATGATCTCAAAGTCAACCTTAATTAGACCTGTGTACAGTTCTTTTGCCATATAACATAACCTAATTATGAGTGCTGCCCCATCAGATTCATAGTTTCTGTCCACACTCAAGGGATCACTACCCACCCCACTTACTCAGGCTGCTTCCCCCATTTGATGTCAGTTTCCTTGGCTGGAACACAGTAATAAATGAATCTACCTCCTACACTAGTGGTGAAGATTAAATAAAAAATATGAGGGTCACTTGGTAACTGCAGGTATCTTCTCTTCCTATTTTGTCTGGGCTTCTGTCTCATGACTATTCCCAGGTTACCCAGAGAACACACACCAGCTTGACATTGTACCTATGAAGTGTCTCTATGAGATCCTTAGTGGCACATGCGGATTTAAAAAAGAAAAGACTAATTGATAATAACCAGTGATCTGATTTTCTGAGAGCAGTAATAGCTGAGATCTCCCAGGATTAGCCTATGACTCAAGTGATGATGATTTTATGAAGAATGAAATTCAAGTTTCGCAAGTACATTATTGCTTCAAAGGCTCAAACCATTATTTGTCTTCATAAAACAAAAACACTTGCTCATACCACCTGAGCTTTAATGAACTGGATGCCATGAGAAAGAAAACCCACGACATTGGGTTTTGATAAGCTAGATGCTTTGAGCCCAGCCATAAAGATGCTACTGGAGACAGGCCTTGCTACAAGTATCTACCGCTTATGCTGACTGCCTGGCCAGCTTCCTGGGGACCTTCACAGTAGTGTCCCATCTTGTTCTCCCCTGGACATTATTGATTCCTCTCCACAAAATTTATCACTCTTGTGTTGTAGCCCTTCAATGCCCCTCTGGGCCCCTGACTAAGTAGGTACAGGATGAATAAAGATGTCAGCCAATGAGAACAGCTGCATATGAACCAGTCTCTTCCTGGTTACATCTGTGCTCCCCAGAGACCTTCTATGTTATTCAACTAGAGTACACTTATTCCCTTTCAGGTTCAGCTTCCCCAAACACTCAGAACCACATCTCCCACCAGCTACAACAGAATCCTAATGCTTACAGAGCTCATGGGTGGTCTGGGAGAAATATGCCTACAGAGATTCTGGTTCCATCACTCCAACGCCTCACCCTAGATGGGAACTTATCATTTGCATTTTCCAAAGGGCCTTTGTCCTTTATCTCACATCTATAAGACAAGATGGCACCTCTGGGTCAGAGAAATGCAAATAAATAACAGTAAAATGCAATTTTTAAGTACAAATTGGAACCTAAACCATTTTGTACCAATGGATTTTTAGGTGAAAGAAACCTTGACTATATCCTTTAAAGTCTATATTTTACAAACATCTGTTTTATTTAGATAACCAGGAGGAATAAAACACCAGCGTTCCTCCTTTTCTGGCTTTTTATAATTAATTTAGAGACACAAAAATCCAATTAACCCTCATCAAATGTGTGCGTGCTTCAGTCAGGGACCTGTATGCTCTAAGGCTGAGCTGGGCAAAGGCAGGCTATGCCCAGCTGAAACACTGAGACACTGTATCACCTAAGACAGCTTGGCTGTCCCAGGGAATCAGTGGCCCTGGTTGGGTGGCTGGACAAGGCTAAGGCTTGACAATTGGAGCTGTGGAGCTTCATGGTCGGCTCGGGGGGGCTCTTTGGGTACAGTCTGGAAGCAGTAAGTGGCACCCCTTAGAACTCTGTAGCTATGTTGGGGTTGGGAAAAGAAAGGATGACCATAAGGACATGAGATTGACATAAGCTTTGAGGCAAAGCAGTTAGCTAGGAGTGATAAGGCCATCTGAGCTCTTGGGACATCCTAAAGGAAGAGTGACCATAGACACTCTGCATCAGCACCTCAGTGTACATCAAGGGCAGGCAGCCATCCTGGCCAACAGCATCTACCATACACTTATTGTGAGATCCTAGGCCTGTCCGTCCACCAAGAAAAGTCTCAGCTTCCTGTTGAAGAACGTGTGGTTTAGCTGGATTATCTGGCTTCTCCCGTCTATGAGTAAGAGCAGTGATACCTAACCCACCAAAGCCCGAACATCCTCTCTGCCCAAAGCTTAGCTCTCTGCTTTTGACTTAGTCTGAGGGGGCTCATGATTGAGTTAATAAATGAGCTTCTCAGACCTGAGGTTTCACCAATTAAGATGGTAGTTCTTTGCCACCCCTAAAATGACAAATTAAAACTGACTGGAAATAATCAGGAGATGTTTTCTAGGTCAGATCTGTCAGTTTCTCCATTAATCTGCTCCATCAGCAGCAGTAATATAAGGTTCTCAGAAGAAGAGTCCATGCCAGTTTCACAAAGCCACACTGGACTCAGTGACCTGGTCCTCAACTGGCACAAATGTAGGGTAGTTTGTGGGCTAAATGTGGGTTCTGGATTTTACAAACCTCTGTTTTAACCTCCTTCCCTAGTTCCACACAAACCAGGGAAGAAGGGTAAGTGGCCCATCCTTTGCTCTCATATCCCTTGGTTGAGGGATGAGGAGGCTGTAACAAAGCAAGGGGTTCATTTCACTTAACTAAAAATGCCCAATAAAAGAGAGTGACAAACTAGGAACCATGCTCTCAGATTATATAATTTACTTTGGACAATGCTACATAAAATAGGGGAAAATGATTGTATAAGATAATTTAAGTGAAAGAGCAAGATGCAGATTTGTATTTGTAATGTGGTCATAATCATGCAAACAAACAAAAGCAAATTCCTCAGAAACGTATATATAAGGACAATGGTAGAATAATCATCATTGAAAATTATTTTTTCTCTACTTTCCTGGTATTTCTGAAAAATGACTATATTCATTTATAAGAAAATATTTTAAAAATGAGGAAGGATCTTTAAGGGACATTTCGTCCAGTGGCCCTCAAACATGGTTTTTTTTGCTGAGTACCCAGCTGGCTGCCTTTGCATCCCAGGGAAGCTTATTAAATATGCCAGTGTCCAAGCCACAGCCCTAGAGGTCCCGACTTAGCAAGCCTGACACTGGGTCCAGAGATCTGAATTTTTAAAGTTAAAACTAAAAAAGCTTTCCAGGTACTTCAAAGTGGAACCAGGTTGGAGGTGGTTATTCTAATGCACAATGAGGAAATGAAGGCCTCAGAGAGTGGGGTCACCTGGCAGGTGACAGAAACAAGACAACAGCTCAGTACCCATTCTGGCACAGCACAGTGGACGCTGGGTAAGCAGATAAAGAATTGTGTGCTCTGTGGACTCTATGACCCTTCTGTGCTTCTTTTTGTTGTGTGGTGTGCCTTTCCAAGGGCAGGCCCTTCTGGAGTAGCCTGATCCTCGAGACTGCTCATGAATGCTTTTCTGAGTCAATGTACTCTTCTTGTAACCTTTCATGACAAAGTCATTTGGCTGTCTGAATCTGAAATGTTAATATGGAGGAACTGCATAAAGGGGCTCTGATTTTGCCCCTCTCCCTAAGGGCTGGCATTAAAATGCCTGTTTATTTTGACCTTCAGGGCAGAAAGTGTAATTGCTCATAAAATGGGATGTGAGTAAATGGGGTGCTGGGAGGGCAGGCTGGCCCCAGCTTCTGGCCAGACCTCTGCTCAGTGAGGGGCCAACCTTTGGCCTGGGGGGGGGGGGCAGCGGCAGTCAGAGCTGCTTGGTCATTGAAATATAAGAGATGATGAGTGCCAATCTGCATCTTTCTGCCTGCCGTCAAAACAGCCGCACCTGGGTGGTGTTTCTTTCTCATCTCCGCAGCAGCAGCCGCCCTGCCCACTGTGCGAAGATGAGAGGGTTTGGGGATGAGCCCATGTGCTGGCCAGAGGCTCCCTCAAGTTACTACAAAGGGAGAATGGCTTTATTGTTGGGATACCCAGGGTCTGAAGCAGGGACAGAAAAGCAGTCAAGAAGCATGCAGTTGTAGGTGCCAGCAATAATAATGATGGTGATAACAAAAATAATAATTAATGGGGCACCTTATGCTTCCTTTCATCCTCCCATCGTCTTTCTTTGCACGCCTCCCCCTGGTGAAGAGGGTGTCTGTGATGAGACAGAGACAGACGCTTTCCTGAAAGGTTCACAGGGCTCAAGGGACATCTACACTCAGTATCTGATGACCCGCCGTGGACAGTCAGGAAGAGGTTCAGTGTGACCACAGAGCAGGCACGCCTCTTGGATGAAGATGGGGCCAGAGGAGAGGATGGAGACTTGGCTTGACAGGATAAAGAGACAGAAAGAGTTAAGGGCAGGGGGAGTAGAGAACACAGGGAGGAAAGGGTCTCCTACACAGCCCTCCAAGACAGCAGACTATTTATACTGCAAGCAAGTCAGGGGAAGAGTTAAATATTCGCATTATTTTTCTATTCTCTTTACAGAAATTTGAATTATGAAATCATTATCATATGAAGGAGGAAAGAGAATACAAACAAAAATGTAGGAAAGGAGATGATTCAGGCAGTTAATGAACATGGTCATTATACAACAGAATGTTATTTTTCTATTTTTTTATGTTTGAGATATATGTCAGTCTTTTAAATTTTATCATTTCTTGTGATTTATTTTCTCATTCTAAGTAAATTTTCTCTCCCTGTGTCTTAGTATTTATAATTTAATGTTACTTTTCTTAAATACAGTCTCCCAAATTGTGTAAGTTTCATGCCCAAATCCCTCCTGGTTGATGTCACCAGCCCATTCAGATCTGAAGAAGATCTTGGAGCTGGACCCGAGCATGTCAGCTGAACAAGGCCTAAGTTGTCCATGATTGTGTCAAGATTGTTGAAGTGTGTGCAGAAGATGGATGTGAGTATATGCTGGGGAACCAAAAAGATGACTAAGTGAACAGTACTGCTTATCCACTCAGCAGCCATGTCCCCTCTTCCTTCCTTCATGTCAGGCAGTGGGTAAGTAACCCTTCTCTCTAGATTCAGTGATGGAAGGCCCGGACAACATTAATTTCTTTCTCCTTCCTCATTTATATCCCATATGGTCACAGAATTTGTCTTTTCCTCTACATGTATCTTTATACTGTTTTTTATGCTTAATATTTTCGTAAATATTTGCCCTGTGATATTAGGTATTTTATATTTAAAATCATTTTGCAAAGGTGCATCAGCATCCATCCTGAGCATGTATCATTATTATTTAACATCTCCCCAATCTCCAGCCATTATAATGTTGCCATGTACATATATGTGCACAAATCTTTCCCTAGATTTCTGTTTTCCTAGCACAGACTCCAGATGGTGCAGTTTCAATTTCATAGGAAGCAGAAGCTTAACAGCATGTTGTCTGCAGCTACGGGTTCTGGAATCACAGTAGGGACCGGAATCTCAGCTTAGCCATTTTTAATCAATGACTTTGCTCTAAGCCTCAGTTTCCTTATCTGGAAACAGATGAATGCAGTGTGCAGGTCACAGAATTTTGGTTAAACTTAAAGAAATGATGCATGTGTCAGCAGAGCTTCCAACACACCAGCGGCATTCAGTAAATGATGTAGAATCATTACAGAATAAGAAAATAGTAACAATACATATCTTGAGAATTTGAAAAATGCCCAAGTAGAAAGAAGAAAATGTCACCCATGTTATATTAACTTTTCATATGTTAACATTTGCTTCAAATTTTTGTTTCTGGAATTACTCAAATGAAATATGAATACCCTCTCCCTTAAGAATTACATTACAGATAGATATAAAGCCAAAGTATCACTTTCCCAATCTTAGCAAAATCACAAGTTCAGTTATATTTGTTTTTCTTAATCCATCTTTGTGCCAACAGTTTGCCAGACTTTGGAGTCACTTCTGCTGTCGCCTATACCTGAAGTTACTCATCCTAGGCTTCAAATTGTCAATTACATGGAAATGCATGTAAAGTCTATTGCTGCCCTTCACTTTTGCTCACACTCTTTTGTTCTCTTGAAGCATTCCTTACCATTCCAGCACTGGAGCACATCCTTCTCTTTGCTTCTCTCAGAGTACATGATATCTGTACTCTCTGCTGCAGCTGAATGAACAGGGAGCCACTGGTCGAGGTGCAAAGGACTGTCACCTGCAGAGCTGTCAGGAGGGCTCCCTAGGGAACACTCGGTTTGTGCAGTTAACCACAGTGCTCAGGCTGTGGGCTGGCCATCAGCCTCTCAGGTTCAGGCACCTGATTTTGTCTCTTGGGACAGACTCATATCATTTCATCTCTCAGAGCTTGAAGTAAACTCATTGGGCCAATTTTAAAATTTATGGTGAAAAATATCACTTTCCTGGTGCCATGCCATTCCCAGTGCCATCTCTCCCTAAAAGAGATAAACATACTAATCCAAATTTAAAGGCAGAAATTGCTCATGTTTACAAAATTAGGATTAAAATATCTTAGAACATATTGCCAAGTCTTTCTAGGAGGGTGGTGCCAACTTAGGATCTCCATGGTTGTAGATCAGTGCCCGTTTAATACACCCCCTCGCCAACACCAGTTATGACTGAAACAGTTTTAGTTAATTTGCAGGCCAACACCATTCTTGTGTCAACTGGCATCAAGTAACATTTGAAAGCTCTTCATATCTTTGGGGTATACTGTGTCCTGACAGTACCACGTCAATCATGGTTATGCGCAGCTCTGTTGAAGAGGCTGTGTGGGTCTTTGGAAAGTTCCACAGTATTGGAAATAATTTTTTTGCTAGGAAAAAATATGAAAACATTTCTGATTCTGATGCTAGAGCACTAGGTTGTAATCCTTCCCAAACCTCATGCACATCCTATGCTTAAACTTCCCGAGCACAGAGCATCGCTTGAGTCAGCTTTTATACATCCATAAGAAGTTCAGTTATAGCATATAACTTCTAGCTCTGTCATCATAAAAAGAATAAATTAGGGCTGAAAAATAGAAAAAAGTGAAATAGAATGGAGATGTTTATGACAAAGACTAGGGAGGAGGAAGACAGGCTGACGGGGGTGGACCAGAGCTCAGAGTGATCCCTGACCCCGCTGGGAAGAGAGCCGAGCGCACAAATCTCTGAGAGGACACTGACAGGCTCTGTGCTTAGGGCTCCGCCACTGGGACCACAGTGAGCCAGGCAGATGGCAGTGAAGAAGTCTGAGTCATCTAATAAAGAAGAAATTAAACATTTGGAATGAAAATCAAGGAGGAAAAAGTAATGTGATATTTATGACAAAGTAAAATGAATTTCCAGGCATTATTCTGAAGCTTCAAGGAAGAATGATACAGAAATTAAATACAATACCAGTTACTATTAATTTAAAATATACCAAACACAGTCAGTAGTCTTTTAACTGTATCAGGTTGTATTTATTTTGTGTTGATGAATGTAAAAGTATTATAAGGGCATTCATAGGGTTTTCTGTGATGTTGGTGCTGGTAACTCTTTTAATTATGGTTTTAAGATCCTTAGCCATGTGTTTTCCTTCAACCGTGGAAATTTTTAGAGAAGAGTCTATATATAGTGAGTGGTGCTGGGACACCATGCTTTCTTCCTCCTGCTGTGGTTCCATTTCCACAAGCATCACCTGCTAGAACCCAGTCAGCACAACACAAGGGTGTTTCCATTTCCATGTAGGAGCCAACAGAAGCCCTTGAGTCCAGAGCTGCTCTCAGAAGAGCCCTGTTGGGTGAATTGTTAGGGGCTTCACCTCGCCTTCTAATCCTCTGATTTGTCAGTTCATTATTTTCCTGGTTTCATGTCAGTGTCCTAACACCCCTATCTATGTCCCCCCTCTGCCCACATTCAGGCACACACCCTCTTGTCTGCAGTCATTTCACACAGAGCCATTCCAACAGAGACTTCCTGGCACCATTAACTTTTCTCTCTCCCTTCTCCGGCCTCATTGGAGAAAGTCCCGCAACAATGAGATAGGTCAAACTGACAGGTCAAATTCATAGGCTTGAACATTAAACTGATAAGGCTTCAATTTAAAAAATGAGTATTTATTAATTATGTGACCTTAGGCAAGTCAACCTGTCAGAATTTTAGTTTCCTGAATTTTATCTATGTCAAAGAGATACAGTAATAGCACCTACTTAGAATGTTAAGCTAAATGCTGGGCATACAGCTGGTGATCAAAAAGCATTAAATGTTATTACTAAGCCATGATGCTGGTGATGAACTAAGTGGCCTGCTAGGAATTGTATTTCATCTAATCTTCACAGCTATTTTTTTGAGATGATGATGCTTCCACATTATAGATGAGAAGGATGAGGTTCCCAGGGTAAACGAAGAGGGTTACTTTATAAAGTAGTGTCTCTGAATCACAATTGTAGGACTCCAATGCCCATTTTCTTTCTCCCATATCACACTGTCCTCTCAGTGTGCATTTTAAAATAAATAAAAAGTTATTTTTTAAGGTAGAATTTACTGAGCTAAATACCAGGAGTTGTGTTTCCTGCTTTCCTTCTGTCATCTCATTAAACCCTCACAACATCTAACTACTAGTGCAATTGTTAATTATACACAATTTTGGAAAAACCATTCCCAAGTCCAGTAAGCACTGCAGGCATGAAGGACAATCATTTTCCTCTTCCACCAGGGGAAGCTCCAGGGTCTGCCTGTGCCACATGACCCCTGCAGGCCCAACAGGTTGCTGAAAGCCCTAGGCTGCAGCTCTCGTTCTGTTTTCCCATGGCTTCTCTGCCAGCTTATTTTGAGCTGTTTTTCCATCCCCCTCGAGTTGGAGCACTTTGAATTACTGCCAAAACAGATGCCAATGTTTCAGTGGTAAGACAGTGCAACTAGAATGAAATTAAAAGTGTGTCAACAGTGATGCATAATGGAAGCATTACTATTGTTTTCTGGTTAGATGTTGTATTTTGTTTCATTATAGGATTCAAATTAACTCATAAATATTGGATGGTATGTGATAAATATCCCATCTAAGTGAAGAACAGAGATTCTTCAGGAGTGTGACCTTGAACCTACTCGGGAGGACCCACCCAGGAGCTTGCTGGGTGCACGGCTCACTCCAGCAAGTCCTCAGCATGGCAGATAGGCTGTGCTGAGCACAGTGGTTTCGCTACCACTCAAGTAGGTTCCTAGTGAACACTGAGCTGGGGTACTGCAAGGAAGGAGACCAAAGTCCACTTGCTTGAAGGACTGAGAACCCTCATGGGGAAGTACTCCTCCCAAGGATAAGAGGAACCTCGCCCTTCAGCATCACCCAGTTACAAAGCTCTGCTATCAGAGTGGAGAGCTACTGTGGGCATGGCATGGTAGCTGCCCTACACTGGATGTCCCTAGCTCAGCCTCACCCCCCTGCACTCATGCCTGGGTTTTAAGGAGAGAGGACACTGTCAGCAAATACTGAAAGTGCCACACTGCTAAAATAAAATAAAAATAAAAAACAAAACCCAAGATGGGTAGCCCTTCTAGGATGATGTACCACCATAAAGTGGTGGAGACATGCTCCCTCAGATCAACCCAGACACTGTGCAGCGCCTGGATGGTGCTGGCAGCCCCTACAGAGGTGGGGGAAGCAGCAGCAGTGGATTATGGGAAGTGGTAGTATTTGATAGAAAAATAGAGGTATGCCTGGCAGAAGTGTCAGTGGTTTAGAGGTGGTTTAGGTCTGCCCAAGGCAGTGGATTTCACTGGACTTGATGGTACCCAGTTGACTGGGATGATGGTATGTGGCAATCAACTATAGTGGCTGACTGAACTTGCCCATGAGCATATGGGAGGCCCCCTAGTGCTTCCAAGAATGGTGTCAGGTACTTTATAAGAGGTTGTAACAAAGGGAAGAAAGAGCCTGGAAAATTTAGTTCATTACTATAACCATGACTCCATGCGTGGGTGACCAGATGAGGCCGGGCTGCCTCAGACATCAAGAAACTATGTCATATAATGGTACTAATTATAAAAGTGTGTGCCACAATTGAATCATAAACATAAATGTTAAGACCTGAAACTATAAAACTCTTAGAAGAAATTATAGGAGGAAAGCTTCATGACATTGGATTAGACAATGATTTTTGGGAGATGAAACCAAGGTCATAGGCAACAAAAATAAAAACAGATAATTGGACTGAATCAAAATTAAAAACTGCACATCAAATTAACTGAGTGAAAACTTATTTTTAAGTTGAGTTAGAAGTTGAAAAGTGCCTGTGGAGGAAGGCAGGCACGGGAAGGGTATACAATGTCTGTAGAACACTGCCACGGGCCTGCTAAGTTGTTGTGAAACATTTCCTAATTAATCCAGAAAGGCACTGATCCACTTTCTTTGACATTTAAGAGCTGTGATGTCCCTGGAACCTGGTAAAGGTACATGAGAAAATAGCCATCGGAAGCTACACTATCAACTTGTGACCAGAATAGGTGAAAATGGAACTGGTCCTCCTCTGCCTCTTATCACTGAGGAAGGGACCTTCAGAACTGAGCAATTGACAGTGTAGAGGCAAAAATTGCAACTGCTTTTACCCTGGCTGAGAAAAACGTCTAGCTCTCTATTCCTTTAAAACACTAGCTTGCACAATTGGTGCTATAGAGACAAAGCAGGATGAGAAGGAAGGTAGGCATCCAGCTGTAAAGAACACAGTGACTCATTGCTAAACTGATAGTGCTTCCTGAGGGTGGCGAAGCCAGAAAAGAATTTCAGGTGCATGTGTCCAAGTGAGCTCAGTGTCACCGAGCCCAAGACTAAGATGAGCAGTGACGTGAGGAACATGCCACAGTGTCTACCCTCATGGACCATGCAGTTGGATGGCAAATGTAATGACCGAGGCTAGGAGTGAATAGCATAAGGAATGTACTCTTGTCCCTCATAGGAGGGATTACACTATTCTGACAGGCAGGACCAATTTCAAAGGCAAGCTAGGAAACCAAAGGCCATGGTGCCAGAAGGATGGTCCTGTTGATGTTTGATAGTCTAGGGAACAGGACATGAAAAGGCAGAAATACTTAAGAAACTTGAGTGCAAATGAAATAACTTCAGTTTAATTCATTCTGCAAAGCTGAGCCAAGGAAAAGTCAGCAGAGTGGTGTACTGAAAACAATGGTCTGGAAAAATGAGTCAGAGTTCAAGGTAGGCATGATTAGCAGAAGATATTGGAGCTTCTAAAACCAGCTGCAGGGAAGTTAGAGATCCACTGCAGCAAGCCAGGGAAAAGGAGGTCAGGGCTGAACGCAGACATCAGCACAGAGGCTGGAACAAAGGCGATAGGCAGGAGAGATACTGAGGGCAAAATACCGCATCACCAAAGGGCAGAGACAGGCAGTCTCTTCCCAAGGGCAAGAATCCTGTAGGCCAGCGGGAAACAAAGGCCTGCAACTCTGCTGGCCCCCAGGCCACTGTCACGCCAACCTCCACCCTCCCAGCTGCCTCATCCCTCAGACACAGAAAACAGTGCTGATGTGCAGCAGACACCCTTCCTGCTCCCTCCCCCTTGGGATACAGACAGGAGGAAGGTGAAGTTGGTCAGGTGGCTGAGAATGCTGAGAGCCATCCCCTCTCACCTTCACTCTGGTATCCTCCATCCATTTCTGTTTCTTCCATCCTTTATCCTCCTAGAAGACAAAGGATGATCATATAATCCCCAGACCCACCAGGCCCCACTTAAACCACTGCCCAGGCTTCCCACAGGGCTCAGGATAAAATCCAAAGTCTTCCCCTTCCAAGTCTCTCAGTTGACTAACCTTGACCTACCTCTCCCACCTCTCCCACCTCTCCTAATAGCCTTAATAGCCTTCTTGGCCTTGCTCACTGGCTCTGATCATGCTAATTCCTTGAGGAATGTGTTAAGCATCCCCTCCCCCACACAGAGTCCCCTTCCTGGAATACCTTTCCCCAACCACATCTGCCTCATCCCTTAGATCGAGGTGGTTGCCCTGATCCTCTCCCACAATCCAATATCAAGGAGATTCCTTCTATTTCCTCTCATAGTACCCTTCTATCTCACACCCCCTTATCACCATTTGTAATTAGTTATACATTTATTTGACTTTTATCATGTCATGTCCATCCTCATTTGGCCTGTGAGCTCCATAAGGCAGGGGATGGTCCCAGGGCCTGGTAGAGGCTGGATAGGTGCTCATGATATGCTCATGCTAGTGGAATGGATGGAGAGTGAGTCCTGAGCTCTGGTTTTCCATGGCCACCTCACCTCCCTCAAAAGCTCATCTGACAGCTCACTGGAACCAGTCTGCATTTCAGACTCTTTTCTGAGAAGGGGCTGGCCTTCCATAGAGAGAAGCCAGTCATTTTCCTGGGAGTTGTTGAGTCTTCTCACAAGACATTATGCATGCTCATCCACTGTGATTTTACCTGGAATGTAAATTAAACTTTTCCTGGCCCTGCTAGGGGGGAAAGGCTTCCCAGAAGCATGGCAGGTGTAAGACAGAGATAAGTAAGTGGGCTTTATCTTTGCTGTAGTTGCACAGGAGCTGTGTGTATTCCAGTTCCAGTTAGCACAGACTTTAGAAGATTAAAAACACTCTATTTTTAGAAGAGCCCTTCATATTACAATGCCATTTATGAAGTGGCAGCCTCAACAGCTGTAGGGATTAGTATAAACAGTCTGAGACACGGTGCCAAGACACTACACCTAACACACGCCCTTGGAGGAAGCACAAGAATAGGGGTCTGAGCTACAGGCACATGAGCAATGCTGTGTTACGCAACTGTTATATATGTGCAATACACTTGCCAATCACACCACAAAGGAGGTGGGTGGGAGCAAAGCTGTATGGGTCCAAGAAAATCACTAGAGACGACAGAGCAATAATTACAACAATGTATTCTTGGATTTATAACATGAATAGATGTAATATGCATAACGATAGTACCACAAACAAAGGGGAAAGAGAAGAGCCCTAGAAGAGTAGCATTTATATACAGCACTGGTAGTAAGCTAATATAAACTTGAAATGGATTATCTTAAGTTAATAAATATATAGTAAATCCTGAGCAACCACTAAAAATATAACTAAAAATATAGAGTAAAAAGAACACTAAAGAAATTAGAAATGCTAGTTTCAATTTATAATGTTTAAGAGATAAGATCTTAAAACTTGAAAACAGGTAAGGAGTAACATCAACTTAAGTTTGGGGGAGGTCACCTTAGGCAGGAAGAAGAGGCCGGGACTCCTCCTAACTTGGCTGAGTTTCTCCCAAGACAGCAGATTCTAAAGGCGGCTGTATCTTCAAAGTTCCTCCAAATAGAGCATTTTATCTTGTGCTATAAAATAGTCTTATTTTTATGTAAAAAATGTCAAGTGGGACACTGGCTTACTAATGTTATTAAACAATTTAGTAAGCATAGTTTTATTTATATCGTACATTATTTATTTACAATATAAAGGTTAAGTGTGCAAAAAGGGGATGTTTCATTTATCTAGTAATTGGTATGATCGTCTGAACCTGTCCAGCCTTTTGAGAGAGTTTAGGCTTATGGGATGATAGTATCTCTCTCTCCTAAAATAAGACTATTTAACACTCTGGCATTAGCAGAAAGTTCATACCACTAAGGGCACTAATAAAAGCAAACTGCCTTCTTTGTTACTGCTCTTGTCTAATACACATCAATATTTCTTGAAAGATGGAGACCTGCATGATCACCTGACTATATGCAGTATGGAAGAGTGACTACTGACATCTGAATCATACAATTTTTAAAAAGCATAACCATAGAAGCAAATGTATCACTTTTTTAAAGATCTAATCGTTTAGGGGAAAAGTTAAAAATAATGAATAGGAACTGTATACAGAAAATCAAAACAAAAATCAAATAAGACTTAAAAGATATGGCAGATGAAATGTAGTCCTGAATAGGAAGTCACTATGTTATAAATATTTTATTATCTTGGCATTATTTTATAATTTTAATGTAATCCCCCCCAACAAAGCACAACCTAGGGAGACTTGGGGGGGCATTTCAACATGATTTTAAGATCCATATAAAAAAAGAAATCAGTGAGAGTAACCAAAAAATGTTTGCAAAGTAAGAATGAAATTGGGCTTGTATTGTAAGATAATAAAATATGTTAAAGAGTTACAATTACTAAAATAGCTAGTATAATTCCAATATAAGGAGACACAGATAAGACATTCGTGAAAAAGAATAGAAAACTCCAAATTGGCGCATGTATAGTATTAATATAGATAAGAGTACTAAGAATTAATGGGGAAGTTTTGTCCTTTACAATAAATAGCATTAGGATTTGCATACATTTTTTAAAAATTGGGTCTTTATTTCATATTATTCATCAAAACGTGTGTTAAAGAATTAATATTAAAAATAAAACCATAAGCCCTAGCCAGTTTGACTCAGTGGACAGAGAGTCTGCCTGTGGACTGAAAGGTCCCGGGTTTGATTTCGGTCAAGGGCACAAGCCCAGGTTGCGGACTCAATCCCCAATGGAGACATGCAGGAGACAGCTGATCAATGATTCTCTCTCATCATGGATATTTCTATATCTCTCCCTCTCCCTTCCTCTCTGAAATCAATAAAAATATATTTTAAAAATATGTATAATAAAATAAACTATGAAATAACTAGTATAGATAATATCTGTCTTCTCTGTGACGAAATACTTACTAAGCACAAAGCAAGGAAGAAATCAGAAAAAAAATATTTATATGTTAAATACAGAAAATTTTCAACATGTTGAAAAGTTTGGAAATAGAAAACATATTTGTAGCACTTACAACAGAGGGTTAATATTTTAAATGTAAGATATTTTTATAAATCAGCATAAAGGCAATATCCCAACAGGAAAATGGCAACAGACATAAAAGGCAATTCTCAAAAGAAGCAACATAAGTGGCCAAGTTGAAAACAAATTCAAGCTTGCTGTAATCAAGAAAACGAAAATTAAAACCATTACATATAATTTGTGCTTATTAACCAGGTGGGGTTTTTTTTCATTGCAATTTACAGAAAACCTGACTACATGTAGCTCAGAAAATCAGAACATTATTATCTCACACAAAGGAGTCTGGTCTGGAGCTGGCTCCCGGTGGTTAATTTGGTGGCTCACAGTGCTGTCAGGGACCCATTTTTCCATCTTTCCCTCTGTCATCCTCTGCACACTCTCTTGTCCTCCATGGCCCCTCGTGGTCACTCTATGGGTGCAACAGCTCTAGTTTCTAGACATCCCCTTCCACTTCAGGAACTAGGAAAATGGACAGTGTTCCCTTCTGCATCTCCTTTCATCGAAGAGGAACCCATTTCCTAACAGCCTTCAAGGGGATGTCCCTTTCAGTTCTAGCAGCCAGAATCATGTCATGTGCCCATGACTAGTCACTGAAAAGGGATATGGATTTACCACCATTGGCTTAGACGACCTAAGATATATCTGGAGGTGAATTAAATCTTATAGGCTAGTGGTAAAATAGAAATTGATTACAAACCTCCCAGGTAAAATATATATCAAAATCACTAGAACTATATATACCTATTATTCAACAATTCTTATTCTTCCTGAAGAAATACTCTTAGATGGGCTCACAGATGTAGCTAGAAGGCTGTTTATCACTTAGTTGTTCATAGAATAAAAAAAATCAGAAACAAGCCACATGTACAAAAATTAGATGCTGATTAAATAACTAAGAACAAGGTGGAACCACAAAATTATGTTTTATATACAACTATTTATGTGGACATATGTTCTATTAAGTGGAGAAATAATGCTAAAATACCCCATCTTTTAAAAATATATGTAAAATTTTGGAACTATACCAGTATCTTAATAGTGACCTATGAGTGGTGTGATTACAGTAAATTTAATTCTTCTACTGTATTTTTGGGTGTTTTCCAATATTTTGTGTAAATATGTTATTTTACAATTAAAATGATGATAGCATTAAAAAGGAAAGATACTCCATTTTGTTATGCCCTTTCTTTCCTTTTACAGCTGAGAGAAGGAATTGGCCACTATACAATGATGGTCTGGGATGCTTGCCTCAATGAAGCAGAGACTGGTTCAGCTCTGTGCGGCCACATTCCTGGCGCCAGAAGCAGGGAGGACTCAGGCTCCCTCTGAGCCTGGGCCATATCATCGTTGTCACAGGAGATTGTCTCTCCCTCTTTCAGTTCTTAAAGTGAAATAGGAAGGTGGTTTTGCATTATTTTTCAGGAAATTTAAATAAGTATACATGCTTGTTCTGAGAACCAGCTAGTAACAAGAGAAAAGAGCTGAGGGAAAGGAATCTATAGAGTGTCTGGTAATTTTGTTTTATCATTAAACAGTACAAATCTCCATCCTTTTACCTACTTTCTGAGTGAAGTTTGGTACCAGGCTTCCAAGTTGCTGCCAAATCTCTATTTGGAAGGGTTTCAGTAACAACCACAGTGAGGCCTTACTGCTGCACTTACTCTGTCTGCCTTGCTAAATTCTTTGCACATTTATTGCATTTAATCCATGTAGGAAGGTGATGCTGTTTTCAAGCTCTTTTCCCAAAAAAGGAAGCTGGTAACTTTTTACAGTCACTGTGCTAGGAAGTGGCAGAGGCCATAGTGTGTCTTTATCTGTCAGGCTCTGAAGCACAAGCTGTCCACCTCTTTACTGTGTTGGTGTTTAAACTCGGGGAGAATGAGTTTAGGGTCGTGACATGCAGCTGAAGAGCAGGGTCAGAGAAGGTACAGTATGTGTCCTAAATACCTCCAGGAAAGGGTGCATTAGAGAGTTAGCTGTCAAACTGGAGGCTTTATGTTGGGGAGGGGGAGGTGTTCCTGTGTATGCGTGTGTGTTTGTGTTTGTAGCACACTGGGCCTGTCTCCCTTGGGCGAAACATACAGCATTTCACTTAGCCTTGGAGTTTAGAAGCAAATCAATTTCAGCTACATTTCTCAAAGGCTATGGACAGTCTTATCAGCTTTAGTATCCAGGTCTATAACCCCTTGACCCTTGGTTCATAAAGTTGTAAGATGTCACCCTATTACCAACGATTTTCCCATATGCTCCTGTTAAAAGACACATATTCTCACACATACTCACTCACATACCAGGACTTGTCAGTTTAAATTTTTTGGGTCCAGGAGAGCTGAACATGTAAGCCTTAAGGAGATCTGGACATGGGACTGTCTGATCTCCTGAAGACATTACCTTACGGAAGAGGTCTCCTTCTGGGTTTTTAACTTTGAATGCTAAGCCTAGGGACACCTTAAACACAAAAATCACCACTAATGCAATGACATTTGTACAATGCTCCAAAACAGAAGAAACAGAAGTGATGTAACAATGATCTTATATGTCACCTCTCCCCCTCTCCCTCTCTCTTTCTCTCTCTCTTTCTCTCTCTCTCTCTCCCCCCCATATATAGTATCCTATCTAATAAAGAGGGAATATGCTAATTGACCCTCACACCATCATAAAGATGGCGGTGCCCACAGCTAATAAGGAGGTAATATGCTAATTGACTACTCTTCCCTCAAAGATGGTGGTGCCCACAGCCACAAGATGGAGGCGCTTAGTCCCCTCAGCCCCGCCGGGGCGGCAGGCGTGCGGCAAGGCCTGCCCGGCCACTCCACATGCCTGACTCTGGAGTCCCCCAGTCCCAGCTGCCCAGGGCTGGCCCGAGGCACAGGCAAGCCTTGGATGGCAGCTTCCCACCTGCCCAGGGCCGCCTGAGGCTCAGGTAACCAGGGCTGGCCGAGGCTTGCCCTGCTGGCAGTGGCAGGAGCAGAGGTGTGATGGGGCGTCACCTTTCCCTGATCACCTAGTTGCCTCCCACCTGAGGGCTCCTGGACTATGAGAGGGGGCAGGCTGGGCTGAGGGACCCCCCCCCTCCATTGTATGAATTTTCATGCACTAAGCCTCTAGTATATATACAGTTGTGAATATGTGAAAGTTTATTCTTGTATTATCATTGTATTATTTTCCATATGAACAACTATAAACCTATTTTGTCCCACCCTGTGTGACCTTTATATATATTACATATCTCTGAACTTCTGAGTTTCTTTGTATGAGTATTACTTTAGTGTTCTGTACATATGACTTCTAGAAATGTCTTTCCAGATTCCTTGAAAAATTTAGGAAATTGGTTCAGGTAGCATTCTTCAGTGAGCTGTGATAAATCTTCATATTTTAGGATGGAAAGATTATCATTCACTATCTCATGATAATAATTTAGGGCCTAAAACTTCAATTATCATCAAGTTTACATTGGAATTCCTTGTTCTCACCACCATCAGATGTCCACAGTGCTCTGGGCATCTCTAAGGCTGGCTGTGTTCTACTGTGGATAGTTTCTACTGTGAAGAAGTAATTGTCTATCATTGTTGTTGTATTTAGTTTACTTTTAGTCCTGAAAGCCAATGAAATGTGTTAAGAGCAAACATAGTCACATCTTTGTATCACACCATCAATTTTTATTTTTTAAAAGTTTATAAGAGGCAGGTCAATAAAGAGGAAAAGCCAACAAATGTGTGGAAATGTTAAAAATATGTAAATCAAAAGAAAATTAAAATAACCATTTTTATATTTCAAATTGACAGGTTTTGTAAAATGACTATACCATGGTTAGCAATGGTGAGGGGAAACCAGAATTCACCTGACAAGAGTATAAATTGGTCTAGAATTTCTGGTGAAAAATTTGACAAGATGCAACAAAAGCCCTAAAAAATGTGCATATTCTATGACTCAAAACTTCTTCATCTAAAAGTTCTTTTTTAAAAAAATATATATATTATTGATTTTTTACAGAGAGGAAGGGAGAGGGATAGAGAGTTAGAAACATCAATGAGAGAGAAACATTGATCAGCTGCCTCCTGCACACTCCCCACTGGGTATGTGCCCGCAACCAAGGCACATGCCCTTGACCGGAATCGAACCTGGGACCCTTGAGTCTGCAGGCTGACACTCTATCCACTGAGCCAAACCAGTCAGGACTAACTAAAAGTTCTTATAAGAACAACTATAGCAATATGTACACATATGTTTCGAGATCTTTATCCAAACATCATTTAGAATATTTAAAAAACTGAACTAAGTATCAAACAATTTATGAAGTTTTAACACCATACAGATATTAACTAGACAGAATAATCATTACTAGTATGGAAATACAATATTTTTCTCAGTGAAAATAAAGGGCTACACATATTCTGCACATTATCCCACTTGATTTTATGTAATACTATGTGTGTATGTGTGTGTGTGTGTGTGTGTGTGTGTGTGTGTGTGTGTGTGTATAAATAGAGGGATAGAGGGTGGAGTGGACAGAGAAACAGAATGAGAGAACATATGTCAGATTATTACGCTCTCCATCTAGTCGTATTAGAAGCAATTTAAGGATTGGCCAAGAGAAGCTTTAAGGTCAAAAATGTTATTTCGTGGCACAATTTTCTGTGTTAAAATAACCAGTTGTGCTGTGACTTCACTGACCCAGTCAATACCTTCTGGAAAGCTGATATTTAATTTCCTGAGACTGCAAATCCAACTACAGGCTCACACAAGTCCCAATGTCAGGGTCTCAGTAAATAATGGTCTATAAGACTGGACAGCATTCTCACTGAAGTCCTTTTTATTAATAAAAATTATCTTGTGATGAATACTTAATATATCCTGAGCTCAGTACTCTGTTTGGTATATAAATTCATACTATCCTTTCACTAACCCTGAAACACAGATAAAACCAGTTTCCTTATTACTGAAAACCCCAAGCTTGAGAGAGATTAAGAGGTTTGCCCAGGCCACACAGCCAGGCATTACCAGAGCAGGCACTGAAATCCAGCTCTGTGGCTCCACACCTTTCGACATAGCCCCTCTGCAAGGCAGTCTTCCCATCCAAGGTCCACAATCAGAATTTAAGGTTCCTTCAGGGCAATCATCTCATTCGCCCTTCAACTCCATCACTCCCCCCAGACACACCAGTTTCCTCTGTTCTTCTGGCCAACTGAAAGTCAACTGGACACTTTGCTATAGATAATCTGGTAAATATCTAGTGAACAAATAAGAAAAGGGACACAATTAACAAAAATTCTTTAGATACATGTTTATAAGAACAGGTTTGGAAATAGGAAAGAGGCCCAATGAAGCTAATGTGATTTGCATAATTATCATTATTCTCATACCTTGGAGCAAAGCAAATATTGGTTTATATGTTGCCTGGAGAGTGTAGGAGAGAAATTAGTATGAAAAGCATTTGCTTCTTAAATACAAAACTTACCTCACAAAATCTGGCTGAAATAAAGATGGCACTGTGACATAAACGTGATAGTAAGGATCTCTGAGATGACTCAGGAGGACAGAGGGAACCTAGAAGAGTTGGTCAAATTGTCCAGTTATCTGGTGGTGGTCCCCTGAGGCCTGATGCTTTGCTCCTCACTTTATTGACTTGTCCGGCAGGGAGATGTAATTAACCTAGGCAGGGGAAAACAGTGATCTGATGGGCTGCCTCCAGAGCCAATGTATGTCACAGGAGAAAGAGGAAAGCACACTCAACCTAGAAACAGCTTGCCAAGGGTCGGGGGGAAAGACTGGAATGCGGATCATTCTTGGTGCTGGGTCCTGTGGCATTCACTAAACTTGACCTGTCCCAGGACCTGATCTTATTATTTTTTTAATCCTTACCAAAGAATATGTCTTATTGAATTTAGAGAGAGAAGAAGGGGGGGGGAGAGAGAGAGAGAGAGAGAGACATTGATGTGAGAAACAAACATTGGTTGCCTCCCTACACACCCTGACTGCGCAACCTAGGTATGTGCTCTAACCTGGAATCAAGCCCACAAGGTTTTGATATACAAGACAATGCTCCAACCAACTAGAGCCACTAGTCCAGGGCTCAGGACCTGGTTTGAGATGATATAAGAAGAGCAGCCTTGATGTCACCTGGCCGATCTATAACTGCTCACTTTCCTGAGGTGCAGTTGTGTTGTAGAGCTGTAGACCAACCAGTTCAAAGGAAAGAAGCCGTTGGGACCTAGTTCTTCTCTGAACAGCCCACAGGTCCAGTTCAGGTAAGGAAGTAAAGGCAGGAGTTGGGTTGGGGATCATATTCATATTTCTGGCCAAATTCACTAGGGATCCCCAGCCTTGAAAAAACCCTCTGGCCTTGCTATGTTACTCACTGTATCCTTTCTTTTTGCTTTGTCTTTTTACACCAGCACCTCATACTACTAGGGGCTGGCCAGGAGCTCTGTTCTGGCTTTTCATCGTGTCTGACTGCACTATTGTCCCTATCCTGTGATCAGCCAAAGAGCAAGGCACATAAGATGGGATGACAGAAATTTCCAGGTCCTGCTCTAATCCATCATCCACTAGGGAGCAAATGTAGCGGGTTGATCACAGGGTTGGCAAAGAGATGCAGATTAAGAACCAATGCTCTGTATCTACCACCAACAACCTGGGAATAATACTCAAATAGCAACATTTACAAAAGAACTAGCAAACGACCCTTTCCGGACATAGCCAGCAGCCTGTCACAATCATCCACATGTATCATTCCAAAAATCACTCATTTCATATGTTTTGTTTTCTTCCTTAATGATGTTGCTTGGATAATTGAGATTTTAGAATTATGATGAATGCCTTAAATACTCTAAGATATCTTTGTGTGTATATTTCTGTGGTATGCTGTTATAAATAATGCTGTGTTAATCTTTCTGGCTTTAAAAACATCTTTACTCCACTATGCTATTGATCAACAAGCCCAAGGAAGCAATTTATAATATATAGAGAAAACAAGAATGGAATTTATCAAACTTCATTTTTAATGTATTGTGAAGGTGATATAATATGGGTATTCTATAAGACTTTTGTAGAAAGAATTGATTTTCAATTAGTTTAATAATGGAAGAAAATAGCTCTGGCCAGGTGGTTCAGTTGGTTGAAGCATCATCCTGTACACCACAAGGTTGCAGGTTCCATTACCAGTCAGGACACATACTTAGGTTGGAGGTTTGATCCCCAGTCAGGGTGTGTGTGGGAGGCAGCCAATTGCAGGTGGACTGATGGATCTTGTGACCACCTATTGCACATCTAGACTCAGGGAAGTGATTTGTGATCTGGGGGAAGTCCAGGTGTTCCCATCAACCCACACTTCTCTATCTGAAAAGATGCCTCTCTCTCAGGTAAAACACAAATTGGTATTGGAAAGTCAGATAAGTATCTGAATTGGGCCCTTTAACTACCATCTGTCCATATCACAGAATGAAGTCTTGAATGTTTCATTTTCACTGGGTAAAAACGAGAGAAGAGCTTACTCTGGAAGATAATATTTATAAATGGTCACCCAAATCCCTTGAAACTGCCTGTTGCTGTGTTGTGATTGAAGTTATTACCCCTTCACAAAAAACCTTTCAGCTCTCACATGGGGATTCTCGACAACATTCATTCGTCTACCATTTTATTGAGTTTTTTCTCTGAGTCAGGTAGAGAGCTAATCGTTAGACCTATGGACTTATGGTGATCAAGGAATAGTGCCAAAAATTCACTTGGGGGGCGGGGGGAGGAATACTTCATTACACTTCTTTCTCAAGGAGATTATTTCAGAACCACTGGTCCACTTATGCCTATAATCACATGTAGCTCCTTGTGAATGTCCTGGCCTGGATCCTGCATCCCTCTGTCCTATGAGGTAAAATGAGAGTTAAGTGTTCTTATAAAGTAGGCTTTTTAACTTCTCAGGTAGAATGTACAGGTGGTTATGGTACCCACTTATTAGGAATTGGCAGTTTTTTGCAGGCAAAGCTTTGAAGGCCTGTTGGTTCATACCATGTAACTAACAGTAGTGGTGGGATAGAGGATTTGCATAGAGCTTCCTGCCTTCAGATGTGTGGTGAGACCACGTACTTCTTGAGAGATGGGAACAGGGGGGTGATGCGAAAAGGACACAGCTTGGCATGGCCATTAACTCACCACAAATAATTGATAATGATGGCACCAGCAGCTTCATCATCCTCATTACACATTTGTGGACCTTCTTGGGAAATGATGTCAAAGCTTATCCTTTTGCAAGGCTAAATTCTTGCATAAAAATATTTATCATAAGCTTGTAGAGCTGGAACTGGAGAGTGATTGTTAAAAGGGGAAAAATATTTTTAAAGATGTGAAGTGAAATTTGAAACCTAGGTTCACTTTAACTGTTAGAAACACCAAATCCCTGCTTGGCAAGATCATAGCTGGTGAGCCATCTTACAAGGGCGCTGCTCACACCATAGCAGGTGAAGGATGAGAGTCACCATGTGAATTCAGTCACTAATGTGGCTCCTAAAATAATCCTTAGAGCAAAAAGACTAGAACACTAAAGAGGGCAATTAAACTGGCAGGTCTATCAAGACCAAATTCTATTGCTTGACAGAGTCACCTTACTGGTGTTTTTAGTCATAAATTACATTTTACAAAACAAGCCCTTTTCTATGCTAAAAGAACAGCTACTATAACTTAGAAATAGCCTAATGTTAGAGTGAATCTGGTTAATCCAGATAATGCATATAGAGCCCTTACCATGAGGCGAGTACATAACAAGCATATAATATATTGCAGGGAGTGGTGGTCTTACTATTATCATTCATCTTTTGTTATCATTTCCATTTCATTCATGTGTAAGTCATGAAAACAGAGCCTTTACAAGTATTATGAGATTAAAGGATTGGATAGAAAAATAAAAACATAGAAGTGGGCACTAGTGACTCAGAGAAAGAGTCACGCGCCACACCTACCTGACATACTGGTGAGGATGGGCAAGTCAGAGCTTGTAGGAAAATATAAGAAGTCATGTGTACCTGGACACTACAAAGGTGGAAGTCTTGGAGAGGCCTAGGAACTCCTGTCTCTGTGGTATTTGTTGCCCCTTTGGGATCCACTTTAGCCTTTGGCCAAGCACCTGGCAGTGGGCGTTAGGTTGCCGTTGGGTGGCAGAGACAGATGACTTACATGAGCACAGGGAGACACAGGAGCTGGCTGAGGCTTACCAGCAGCTCTGTGCTGGCTTGTCATCGTGCCTGATTGCTCCACCTTTATGTGAATGGCCTACGCCTCACTTCTACTTCCCAGATCTCACGTAAGTTCCTCCCCTGGCCCTAACTCAGCACCATAAGAGGAAGAAGTCCTGAGAGATATTCCCTGCCTTAGACAAGAGAAGCAGTGCCATGTTAACACTGTCTATCTCAGAGTCGTGATGTCATGCGTGAGCTCTGGAATCAGACTGCACCTTCCACGCACACCTCAACCACTTACCGGCATTGTAACCATGGCAGGTGTCTTCCCTTTGTGAAGCTTCAGTTCTTTACATGGAAAATGGAGGTGAAAATAGAATCGATCTCGTATGGCTATTGAAAGATTAAATGGAATAAGACACATCAAGGGCTTTGCTCAGGCACAAAATAATAATCAGCAGCAGCACTATAGCTTGTCTTGCAACAGCCAGCGTATTAAGTCCAATATGGCCTTCTATGGTCAGTACTCCAGAAATTGGCCAGGGCTGTACTGATTAATAGCTAGAGCAGTGCAGTCTGTTCCATATTCAGTCTCTGACAAGATGCCATGGTCTACATGATAATGTATTTTGTCCTATTCTTCTAAGCATGAGCCCTAGCCAGTAAATTACAGGAAGAAATGTGCTTGAATCCCAAGAAAGCCCTCGGGTCAGCTGTGTGCTCAGTGACATATTGAAGAAGTAGAAATGACACTCAACATGCTGTTTGGCTTGAAAGATGCCACAGAGAGACTGACTGTCAACCTAGACACAAAGAAACTGTTTTAAACATTGTGAGTTGCTTCTGATGCTATCTAGCCAATTCAATTCTACTCAATCCAACAGCCACACATGAACACTTACTCTGTGTGTGTGTGTGTGTGTGTGTGTGTGTGTGTATGTACTCAGTAAGCCAAGAATTTCCATTTATCGAGCAACTACTAAGTGTCAGGAACCAAGTTAGGCACTGTCACTTCATTAAATGTCACAATAAAATTAAAATTTAGTTTGGCCAGTTTGGCCCATGAGCATGGTTGAGCATCTACCCATGAACCAAGAGGTCATGGGTTTGATTCCAGGTCAGAGCACATGCCCAAGTTTCGGGTTCGATCCCTAGTAGGGGCCATGTAGGAGGCAACCCATGGATGTTTCTCTTTCATCACTGATGTTTCTATCTCTCCCCTTCCTTTCCTATCTCTCTAAAAATCAATAGAGAAACATATTTTAAAAATAAAATTTAAATGTATTTCAATGTAAGGGGTTAAATAAGATAGTTCTTGTCCTCAAAAAGCTCATAACCTAACAGACTAAGGCAAAAGAAATATCACATAGATAATGAGAAGTATTCTGCAAGTGGTACAAATACATTCTTTCCCAGATGAAGGAAAGAACACACATTCAAGTATTCTAGTGTTGGTCCACATTACCCTCTCAAAAAGGTCTCAGTCTAAAGTATTCTATCTGCATATGTCACAATACTCTTTATTTTTCTCATAGCCATTATGGCAATTGGTGATTTAAATAGAAAAACTTTTTCTTTACTATTGTCACCTTCAATTACTAGACAAACTCCACAAAATGAGAGAATTTAGCTATTTTGGTTGCTGATAATTCTTCAAGGACTAAGACTGTCACTGAAAAGATACTCAACAACTATGTTAAATGAACATTGAGTTGATAAAGCAGAGAAGGCTTCATAAAACAAGTGACATCATTCCAAATATCTTTAGAGAGGAAGGATTTCAGAAAGTAGGCTTTGGAGTTAGAGTAGAGGGGTCATTATGGCAGAAAGGAAGAGTGGGGGCAAAGCTCCAGAGGTGGGTCTCTCAGTTTTCAAGGAAACCAGAGCGTCAGCAGAGGCACATGCCTTGGGGTATGAATGTATGAATGCATGTGTTAAAGGTGGCCAAAGTGGACTGTGCTTCCTGGGATAGCTGAGTTTGATGTCAGGAACTTACTGGCCCTGTGGACAGATTCATTCTTCTTGGGAACTCACAGGAGCCCAGAGGCGCCAGGCTGCCACAGGAGTACATGAGCTCTCTGATGGGAACAAACTCTTCCAGCTAGAATGCGACAATTAACTTACTGCCTGGGGCAGAGGCCGCTACTCCTCACTAAATATTCATAAACAGCTTGGTGCAGGCATCATCCGACTAATTATTTACTATGTGTAACTCCATCTATTGAAAAAAATATGCATTATTAACCAGTACACCTAGTATCCTAAAAGATCTGGTGCCCTTAGTAATAGGCAACTAAGAATGGGAACACTTTCTTTTTGGTCCTTCTCTTTCTTCTATCGCAGTCAGAAGAAAAGACTCCAAGGTAGTGAACTAGCAGAATAGAAGAGGCCTCAGCCCCTGAGTCACTGCCTGGAGAAGACTCACTCAGCAAAGTCCCTGACCCACATCAGACTGATAAAAGCAAGGGATATACCTTTGTTGCTGTAAGCCTAAGAATTGGAAGTGTTTATTTTACTGCAGCATAAACTAGACTAGCCAACCTAATAAACTCTTTTAAAAAACTACTTGTCCACATTTTCCTTTTTTGTGGGGGAGCTAAGCTCTAAATTTTCATATATGCTATAATCATAATTGACAGTCATTAAACCATTTAGCCAATCAGACTAATGACCCTGTTTTAAACCTACTATTCCTAATTCAAACTTAGCACATTACAATATAACATTAGTAATATATAGTATTGATTTGATCACTATTTTCCATAATTATCATCAGTAGACATCTATTTAGAAAGTGAAGTTTGAATAGTATTTTAAGAATTACAGAATCTGATGTGGGTAAGGTATTCAAATTTCCCTACATTTTTTTGATATATTTTTTTATTGATTAAGATATTACATATGTGTCCTTATACCCACGTTACCCCCTACCCTCCCCTCGCTCATGCCCTTACCATCCCCCCCTGTTGTCCGTGTCCATTGGTTAGACCTATATGCTTGCATGTAAGTCCTTTGGTTGATCTTTCCCCCTCACCCCCACCCTCCCCTACCTTCCCTCCAAGGCCCGACAGTCCAATCAATGCCTCTCCGTCTCTGGATCAGTCCCTGTTCATCAGTCCCTACATTTTTTTTGACCACCTCCATTTCCTCCTATGATGTCTATATTGACTCCTACGTCATGGTTAATATAAACAATTCTATCTAACTGAATCATGGAAGTATGTATGATGGGAGGAGAGAGGTGAGGAGTCAAGTACAGCCAGAATTTGTGTGAAAATCAGAGCTCCCTCTCCTCCAAGGGCACTGCTCACCAGCATTTCAAAGTTAAGAATACCATGATCTCTGGTATCAGAACTCTCCTATTATTAAGCAATTACTCACATTTATTTAATTTTGTATATGTTCATTTCCACACTTGCCTACTCAGCACTCCTACTCTCAAGTGGCAAAAGCAATACAAAATAGCTAGTTAAATTTGGAGAACAGTTATATCAACAGAAGGACCCTAATTTTAGACTCCCGAGAGAAAATTACTAGTGTCAGGACATTACTGCTTTCTGGAAAACAGTTCCTGAGGTGCCTGGGAGAGAGTGCTCCGGGTATGCTGGGGTACAGGTTGGCTGTGCAGTTTGGTGGCAATGTGAGAAATGTAGCAAAATCAAAAACCCATAATGAGTTATAAATGCCAACCCCCTCAAATACAAATGGATAAAATTAGAACAAGGTCTCTGAGTAAAATAAGCTTGTCTTTAGAGAAAGACAGAGACTGATTACTGCACATACTGAAGTCTCATCTTCTGAAAATGAAGTAACATCTGACTTTAGACCCTCTGGCTCATTTCATTTGTGTTCCTTTGCATTCACACTTAACGTGATTTCCAAATAATTGGTACAATTATTCTAGATATTGGTTCAATAACTATATAAGATTTGAAGTTTGAATTTAGAGAGAAAATTAAATAAATATGAAAATTCATATTCACTTAAGTCTCAATTATTCTCCTCAGAGTTTAAGTAATCAAAGCTCTAATTCCCACAGTCTAAAGTTTCTTCTAATATGAATTTTTCAATGAATATGTATGTGTGATCCATGTTCACTAATGAAAACTTAGACAACATAGAAAAGATAAATCATGGGAAACAAATGTCACTTGGGATCTGCCATCCACATCCACCTACTGAACATTTTTCTGTATATTTTACAGAATTATGATTATATAAAAAAGTATTAGATTATGAATAAAATGTATAAATTACATTTTTCTTTGCTGTGTTTCTCTCCAAATCATTACAAACGTTTTTTAAATGTCTTTAATGGCTGCATAATAGTCCATACCGTAATGGTATCAGTATTTATTTAATCCTACATATACTAATTCTTGCATAGATTATTTTTAAAGTATACTCATTTGCTGTTACTAATAATTATTTTTATATATAATCATGTTATAAATTAATATATCTTCTTTTCATATGCAAATATAACTCAAATATAAATTATATTAAGACTAAACAATTACTTTTTATATTGAAATGTTCTGGTGCCCCTTTGATCTTAGCCACCAAACACCCAGGTGTGGGCAGGTAGGAAGAATGGAATGTCTAGCCTAAGGCTAGGACTGGATTTGTAAAGGAAGGAATGAGAGAGCATAAGTGGACCATGCTGGCTGTGCTGAAAGCAATCTGCTTTGAGCCAGCCCCCTTGCTCAGTCCTCCACAGTTAACATTTTCCTCTGAGCCTCCTAGAAAGGCTCTGTCACTTCACTTCCAAGTATTTTCTGCCAGCAGAATTGGCTTCTCTCCAGATACCGTCAACAGAAATCAATGTGGTGGTGGTTGCCCATTCCAAAAATAATCACCTTAAAGATGTCTTGAATATATAAAATCAATAACAGAGGAAGCCATTGCAACCCATACAATTAAATCACTCCCAAGCACCCCAATTTTTTTCTCTAAACAATTGTGCTAGGAGTCTGGGCTGACAGAATCTCCTTGGATGCTCAGCTGAGCTCCAGAATAACCAGGGCTGGATTCAGATTCAGCTTGTCCCTGTGGTAGTCAGGGCTTCTGGCTCAGACAACAAAGCCAGAGCTCCAGGTATAGAAGGGGAAAGTTCAGGTGGGAAAACAAACACTCCTACTCGTGAGAGTGGCCAGCGATTATCTGGTGGGGTGACTAGTCACATTGGCTTTATAAAAAGATTAGTTAATAAATTAGAAAAGCCATGACAAGACAGATCATGTTAAGAAAATGAAGAACAGTGTGGGTAAGTGGTTAAGCGTCGACCTATGAACCAGGAGATCATGGTTCAATTCCCTGTCAGGGCACATGCCTGGGTTACAGGCTCCATCCCGTGTTGGAAGTGCAGGAGGCAGCCAATCAATGATTCTCTCTCATTATTGATGTTTCTATCTCTCTCTCTCTCCCTCCCTCTCTGAAATCACTATATATATATATTTTTTTTTTTAAAAAAAAGAACAGAGTGGAATGGGAAAATAGGAAATTTACAGGGGACAGACATGGCAAACACTACCTTAATCAGGTGATGAGGGTTAGCTTCATCATTGTTATCATGTGAATACTGTTTGTCCCCTGATATGATATGACTTCACCTTCCTATATTTCAAAAATCCCACAACTCTATTCTAATAATGAGGAAAACATTGGAAGAACTCAGATTGGGGGACTTCACAGGTTACCAGGCTAGTAATCCTCAAGATTGTCAATATCATGAAAACCAAGGAAAGACTAAGAAACTTACATAGATCCCAGGAAACTAAAGAGACATAGCAACTAAGTGCAATAAGGTTCCTTGGATTTCTCTAAACCAGAAAGAGAAAGTTAATGTAAAAGCTAATGAAATCCACATAAAATCTGGAGTTCAGTAATGTGAACAGCCTGAACTTCTCATCGAAAGTCTCAATAGCAGGAAAGATGACATTCATCAAGGCCAAGCTCCACCTGGAGTTGATCTCCTATGATCACTAAGAGGCTACCTGACCTCCACTTGCCTTCTTACAATGATAAGAAGGTCACTTCCTATGACTGTTCATTAAGAAGTTCTTCCCTACATTTTCCTAAATACTTGGGATGATGATCTGTCCCGGGTGCTGATGGGCACGTAGAACTGGGTACTGAGAAGGCAACACCAATGCCCTGTAATCTCCTGGATGGATATCTTCCCCCCAGACTCTTTCTGACTCTTCCTCATAACTATTCCCACTGCTGACAGCTTGGGAGCCTGGGCATCTTGGAGTGTGTAATGGGCCAGAGCCAGTGCAGGATGCCTTCATTAGGACAGCTGTAGGGTCACTCAAGTGGTTTATGACATGTCTAAGAATATAATTTGGGCAGTTTTCTCTTTATCCTAAATGCTTGTAAGCACCTTGTGTTGTCAGACAGGAACTCCTGAGTTTTTTAATAGCGGCAGGAATAAAACATAATTTGGAAAGGAAGTAAAATTTCTGGATTATTGATACTTTGATGTTATCTGTAAGTTTTCCTTACTCCTAACGTCTTAAAGAGAATATTTTAGAAAACTGCAGTATATGTCTTAAGGAAGAATGATATGGTTATAAGATGCTAAAATTAACATATATCATTAATAGTGGCCTTGAAATTAACATATGTCTTTAATATGTATTATGTAATCTGTTAAGTTAACATGTCTTGAATATGAGTGTGTAGTGCCTTAAAATAACTGAATGAAGACTTCATTGAAATAAATATTCTGTGGGGTGTGCCCATTCTGTATGAGCTTCACATTATCAGAGAAGCAACAGAAAGAGGTCCATGGAGACAGCCAGATGCAACCATTTCCTCTTAAAGAGGTGAGACCTAAGATCCAGACAGTAGAAGGAATTTGCTGAGAGTCACACAGTGAGTTACTAATACATATGACTGGAGCATATTTCCTGCTACTCCCAGTCCAGGGCCCATTCTCAGTGACCTCTAGATATAGTAAAAGTGCTAGCTTCTAATTATATATAAATAATTGGCCACTGCCAGAAACAACAGAGGAAAAATTCCCTCCCATCCTAATCCTTTTCCTTTACCTCCTGTGATTGCTCACTTTTTCCCCACAGATTTTTTTCTAGGCCTCATAAAACAAACAAAACCAAAAAATAAAATAAAAACTAACAAACAAAACTTTACTTAAGAATTATTATAGTAGCTATTATTTAATGAGTGCCACTTGTGCACCACTTGGTACACACTTTTACATAATCCTCCCAACAAATCTTTAGATAGTATTTATCCATTTTGTGTGGACACCTGTGTTTTAAGAACATAGGTAACCAGAGTCAGATAACTGTATGTCTGAATTCCTGCTTATGCAAATTAGTTGCCAACCTCAGTCTCAGTTTTGTCATCTCTACAATGGAGGCCAGACCTGCTCTGTGATGTGTATAAAGTACGCAGGCAGCATACTCCTGGCACAGAATATCTAATTAATGGCAATTATTATTTATGTCATTATAAAAAGTAGAAATTCCATTGATTAAAGTCATGTAGAGCTGGGATTTGAAGCCAAACTTTTCTGACTCTATTCTGTGGCAACATAGGTCACACACACACACACACACACAATAAAGACTTTTTTCTCATGTAAAATAAGCCCAGAGCTGACAGTCCAGACTGCTATGGTGGCTCTGTGATGCCTTTGATGGCCCAACCTCCTTGGTGCTTGGTAACAGAATAGTCACTGTACTCTCCTCATATTCAAAAAAGGCAAAAAGAGGACAGAGCAAAGGGAAAGAATAAAATTTGTCTCTTGGATGGCTTCTTAATATTTGGGTTCAAATACACTGCCTGTCATTGTGCGTATGCCAGGTATTAAGACATTCCTAGTCCCCAAAATGAAAGCTCAGTAGGAAAGCTTTCCCACCCAGGGCTGTTTCCCTGTGTGTAGTATCAGGTCTAGTGGAAAGAGGAACAGTTAAGACCATGTTTTTAAATCATACTGTCCACTGAATAAGACCATCTTTCTCTCACATCTCAGTGTCACTACCTGAAAGGAGGGGATGAGACCTTTTTGAGCCCTATCTGGTACACTTGTCTATACCAATATTCCTTGAATTCTCAGGCGAAAGACAGAGCATTACTGTTGCCAGGTGGCCACCTGCAGCACAAAGCAGAATGTCAGTGCGAGTCACACAACTGGTCATTGGCTGTCACTGTTCATTGCAGGCCCACACCTTGCTCTGAACAATGGAGCCTGGGAGCCAAAGTGGTCCCTGGAGCCCTTCCATTCGTTCTCTTCTCTGCATGCCTTTAGTTGTCCACATGCCTCCAAGGTCCCCACTCTTCACTGCTGCAACCAGGGGTGTGCAGGTCCTGGGACCATCATTTTTCCTGCAATTTTCCCATCATTTTTTCTATTCCTCACCATTGTCCCTCACGTCCCCTGCTCTCTGATATGATGAATCTAGTGAAAAACTCTTCCTATAGTGTTAACAGTCAACTGTACCTCACAAGGAATGGGGAAAGCAACAAACATTTTCAAATACCCTACTAAGTGCCTGTCATTGCACTATTGCCACCTTCCCTCAAATGAATCTTCACATTAGGTTTGTGGCAATATCCCCGCTTTATAGATGAGGAAACTGAGACTTAGAGTGGGTAAGTAAGGTCATAGAGCTAGTGTGATGCCTGTCAGGATACAAATATAGGTCCATCTGATTCCCAAGTTCTTGAAATATTTGCAATTTTAGGAAATATTTGTATTTCATTAAGCCCTGCAGACACAACAGTAGCATTTCTGGCTCCCTCTCAAGTTTGAGGTATGCATGTTTTGTGCACAAAGCCGTTTTCTTATGCCACAAGGTCATCCTTTGCCTGCTCCTTGCTCAGCTCTGAGATTTAGCGGCAACAGATCAGCCTCGTTTATTTTGCAGATTGACACAGGTTTACAGCTCTGTGTGTCTCTTCTCTCTCCTCTTACCTGCTGGTGTGAGAATCAGGGAATGCCCAGGACCTCTTTGCCAGCTGGCATGGTGGCCTCAATGTCACTTCAGAATTCTAAACAGGACATGCGCTCTCACCACACAGGCACAGATGCCCCGAGCTGGGTCCAGGAGAATGCTGTCAAGTCTCCATGCTGTGAGGCCCATTGCATAACTCACCTGCATTCACTGCCCCTTGAAAGGGATCTTTTCTTCACCCTCTGCAACCAGATAGAATGGAAACTAGTTTGCTAACAAAGAGACCTGGAGAAATGTACCAAGAAAGATGTTCAAAGAGAGAAGAAATCAATAGCACTGAAGAAAAGCACGGATGAATGTGACACCTGCAAACATCTTTTCCCCACCAGTATTGTCATCATAGTCTAAAGAATAACCAGATGAAAGACTCCTGCCTGGGGTTGCTGAAAACAGCTAATTACAGAGAAATATTAGCTTAGTTCAGTCTCTGAAATGTGTTTAGCAGAACACTAATTTTAAAAAAGATGATTAAAAGGTCTTCTGCAGAGAAAAATAGTCTGTAGTCAGAACAATTTGGAAGAACCTAGGTTAAACAAAAATTAAATAGATTTCTTTATGAAGATTTTTCAATCTTTAATATGCTAATGAACATCGTGAACTTCCAAGAGGGGAGCTACAGTCAGCCTGCAGAATTTTCCAGGCTTCACAACCTTCCTTGACTACACAAAGTAGGTTCCACCTGTTATTCACAACAACCAAACCATGTTTATTCTTTCCCCAGACTGGATCATAATTTGTAATTTATTTCTCGGTTTACTGATCTATGGGTCTTCCTCATGGGGCTCTGTGACCTCTGGGGGATAGGGAAAGGAGGAGCACCAGATCAGTTTCATTTATTACAGCATTCTGGGCATCTAGTGCCAGGTCTGACACACAGATGATGCTGCATAAATATTATTTTCACCTTTTTCTTTTTATGTTTAACATTTACCAAATGTTTTGTACATGCTGGACAATTTTCCAGTTGATTTAATAGATTATCTCATTTAATCTTCAGTGTAGATATGATCCCTATCCCCTTTTTATAGATAAAGAGACCAAGGCTCAGAAAATTCAAGGTCACACAGGTAGTAAGTGGTGGAGACAGCATTTGAACATGGGCATTCTGGTACCAGAGACGGCATTATCATATTAAATGAATGTATCGGGTCTCTGTCCAAGCCCAGGAGAGAGGCTAAAGTGAATGGTTACAGCAGCCTTGGCTCAGAGGCTAACCAGGGTCCTTGGAATTAAGGGGATCATCTGGTAAGTTCTCACTGACACTTACTATGCAGCAGATCCTGTTTTATACATTCCCTCATTTAATCCTTACTGATGCACTTCAAGCAGCAGTTAATGTCACCTCCTTCCACTGAGAACCAAACTGAGGCTCAGAGAACTTGAAGGACCTGCCCAGTGTGACTGGGCTGGGAAGCAGCAGAACCGAGGTTTGTATGGGTGACCCAGCTACAGTTTGGAGAACAGAGTCTGTAGGGTGTTCTCACACCAAAAACTATACTCTCAGATTCCTCCCTCTTCTGTTGCCTATGCCATGCCCCCATTCCAGACATCATGTGGCATCAACATTTCAGCCCTGATGTTGCCCAGGTTCTAGCCTAGGGATAGAGAGCAGCCCCCCCTACCCCCCCCCCCACTTCATCCTCAGTTTGTTACCTGGCTCACCTAGCCTTTCTGATCTGGCTAATGGTGTGGACTCTGGAGCCTGAGGTCACACCTGCTTCTACCACCTACTAACTCTACGGCCTGAAGTAATTTTGCCCCTAATACTAGGTCCGACTTTACTAGATCATTGGAACAATGAATTGAAATGATACATAAATTACTTTAGCTCATTGCCTGTCACATTTTATATATATATATATGTAGTTGTTATTAACAAAATAGTTAATCTCTCATGATCCATATAAGTGACCCTAAATAGGCCATGGAACATCAATACTTCATTCCCTCAGCTGGGGACACAGGGATATATAGGCAAGCACAGCACTTGGTGCAAAGAAGGTGCTCAATAAATGTTTGCTGAGCTGACTTGGCTTCTTTCCCAGTATCAGAAAAATGCTCAGGGGGATAGGTTTTTAGTGAGACAGAGGCCTAGTGAGCCTGAAGCAAGTTCTATTGGAGCAAAGAGATGAAAGAGAGAAAGAACCCCAGAAGCACAGCTACCTTATCTTTTTATGAAAGGGGACTCCTCTTTCAAACAGTAACATCCCTCCATCCCTCCATGTGCCCTGTCCATGTTCAGTCATCAATAGACCTCAACATTAAAGCTGTATATATGTCAATAGCTTAATTATTAAGAATTACTCTCTGGAGTTCAAAATGGTGGCTGAATAGACAGACGTGTCCTGTGCCTTCTCACGGAACAGATAGAAGGAACAACTAAATCAAATAACATCCCCCCAGAATTGGGAAATTAACCCATTGTCACTCTAAGTGTCTATGGATGCAAGCAGCAGACCTTCCCTACATGCCATGCGTGTCTATCGCTGCAAACCTTGCATATCAACTCTGGTAGTCCAATTTTAAAATCAGACTTGTTAGTAACATCTCTGAGGTTGTAAAGAAAATTATGGTAAATTAAATTAGTAACTATTCCAGTGCATATGGAAGATATGGGGATGGTTTCCATTTTGGATATGTGGCAGTTAACTGGTTAAACACAGCTGGTGAAACAATCCACAGCCGGAAAGGACAGAGGATGCCTGGAGAATGGTGAGATCAGGGATCAGGGTTGGAGAGAGAAACATTTGACCACCTGGACTAGAGCGTCAGAAGGAACCTTCACTGCATCAAGTTTGCATCTCTTGGGGCACGTGTAACACTCGACTGTGGAAGGGGGTCCACAGGGCTGCTGGCAGCTGGGGAATCTAGATCTAAGTCCACAGCTGCAAGAGGCTGTGCCCAGAAAGGCAGCATGAAGAACTGCCAGAGCCGTGCAGTACTGGGGGGAGAGAAACTCACAGTGGCGTAGTTCCTTTGCCTTTATATTTTCCCTGCGTTTATTCGCTAACCCCAGTTCATAGAACCTTTCAATTACAAATACTCACTGAGGCTCAGGTGCAGGTAGAGGTGCAGTTTTGTGGAGCCTGGGGAGAGGCTGTGGAGAGGAGCAGGACAGGGAGAGATGTCCAGGAATCTGGCACTGGGACATTCCGAACCCTCCAACCATAAGCAGCCATTTTTCTCCTGAAGAGTCAGCCTCTCCCAGCAGCACCCACAAGGCAACTGGTGCAGCCACACTCAGCCTCGAGCTTTGCAGAGGAAATGAGGAAGGGAGCCCTGGGGGGTTGGGTTGAAGAACTATTTGATCCGGGGAAACACCCCCAATCTAAGCCAGTGTAAGAAATACACACTTGTGTAAATAAGTCTGAAAGCAGGCGGACAAACAAAATGGGCAGATTGGTCCTGCCTGCCTATAACCAAGGCTGAGGAAACAGACACAGAAGAGTGGTGGATCACTGGGAACTTCAACATGTTGATATCAACAGGAAATTGAGAAGTTGCAGACAGAACAGTAAAGAGGGGTCTTAAACCAGCCCCAATGGGACATTAAAATTTGCCTGAAGCGACACACTTCACTTTTTTATTTTTTATCTTTTACTTAAAAATTTTTTTCTTTCTTTTTAAACCTTTTATCTTTTTGTATTATTTTTCTTCATTCTGTTTTTCTTTTTCCCACCCTTTTCTTCCTCACTTCTCCCTTTTTCATCCTGTTTCTCTTCTCCTGTCCCTGTTTTAGTTTTTCTCTCTCCTTGCTTTTTACCCCTTGTTAAAAATTGGTCTTCTTTATCTGTTTTATTGATGTGTTATGATTATTGTAGTCTTTGTTGGCTTACTCATATATCTAATTTCCTCTCCTTTACTCCAAGTCCATTCACCCTTCTCTTTTCTCTTTCTTCTCTAGCCATTTTTTATGCTTTTGTTTTTCCTCTCCTCTCTTGCTCTCTTCTTCTCATAATTGCTTAATTAGTTTCACTCCCTATACTCAAGCCTGTCTGCTCGCTCCTGTTATCCTTTTCCAAAAATAGATGAGTACACACATAAATAAATTAACAAAAATTTTTTTAAATATATTTTTTAATTTATTATTTTGTTTTTAATTTTTCTTCTTATCCTCTCATTCTCTTTCTACCTCCACTATACTGAACCGTGGCCATTCCCCTATTCATTCTTTACTTTCTGGTTATAAGCTCTGCCTCTACAGATTCTGAGCCCCCCCCCCCTTTTTTGGGTATTCATTGTTTTCATTTTTTGGTTTCTTTGTTTTGTGTAGTTTTCTGCCCATATATGTATATTTTTCCCCTTCGTTTTTCTTCTTTTTCTTTTCTCTTACCTTTTACCCTTTTCTCAATATCATTTTTGCTCTCTCTTCTCTTTCCTAATTCTCTTTTCTCTAATGGCCAATTTACTGGGGTTATTGGTTTCATGAGCACAGTCATGTATTGTTCCCTTTGTTTTGTGTCTTCTTAAGGTGTATTTTGTACTGTTTGGTCAGTGTGGTAGAGAGTAAGCCACATAACTAGACACCCTGAGAGGACACTCCATCCATGAACAGGACAATAACACTGAAGACCCAACTACATCAAGAGAACCCAAATATTCCAAGTAGGGGGCACCCCTAGAAAATCCAGCCCAGAAGACCTGGGAGACTGCCTCATTGGGTCCCACAAAACATCTACAATATAAGACAAACTCAAAAAAATCTGGGTGACATAGAAGTTTGATCTAATACATAGAAACAACCATAAAGGAACAGCAAAAATGGGGAGACAAAAAAACAACTCCCAAATGAATGAAAAGGAGGAATCATCAGAAAAGGAAGTAAATGAAATGGAAACAAGCAATTAGAGAAAGAATTCAGAGCAATGGTTATAAGGACGCTGAAAAGAACGGAAGACAAATTCAACAAAATGTGTAAGAATGAAAAGGAAATGAAGAAGAATCAATAAGAAAAGAATGATATACTACAATGAAGAACACAATGGAAAGTATCAACAGTAGACTAGAAGAAACTGAGGACCACTTTAGTGAGCTAGAAGATAAGGCAGAAAAAAACACAAGCAGAGCAGCAACTGGAAAAAAATTACAATTCAGGAGGAGAGCCTAAGAGAGCTTTGGGATAACATGAAACAAAAACAATCCGCATAATAGGGGTTCCAGAGGGAGAGGAAATGGAGGAAGGGATAGAAAACCTGTTCAAAGAAATAGAAAACTACCCTGATACTGGGAAGAAAAAAACCCACACAAGTCTAAGAAGTATGCAAAGTCCCAAACAAGATGAACCCAAAAGACCAACACCAAGACACATCATAATTAAATTGTCAAACACCAACTGCAAAGTAAAAATCTTAAAGGGTGCCAGAGAGAAACAGAAAGTTACCTATAAGGAATCTCCCATTAGAATATCAACTGATTTCTCAACAGAAACACATCAGGACAGAAGTGAATGGAAGGAAATACACAAAGTGATGCAAAGCAAGGGACTGAATCCAAGAATACTATACCCAGCAAGGCTATCATTAAAAATTGAAGGTGAAATCAGGAGCTTCACAGCCAAAAAATGGCTAAAGAAGTTTATTACCGCCAAACCAGCAATGCAAGAAATGCAAAAGGGACTGTTGTATAAAAAAGAAGTAGGAAGGGAAGAAGGAATACACACATAAGGAATAAAAATGGCAACAAACAAGTACCTATCAATAATAACCTTAAATATAAATGGATTAAATGCTCCCATCAAAAGACATATTTAGCTGAATGGATAAGAAAACATGACCCATATATCTTCTATCTAAAAGAGACCCACATCAGAACAAAGGACACACACAGACTGATGGTGAAGGGATGGAAATTTTTTTTTAGGCAAATGAAATTGAAAGAAAAAAAAAAGCTGGAGTAGCAATACTTATATCTGACAAAAAAGACCTCAAAGTCAAGGCCATAACAAGAGATAAAGAGGGCCACTTCATAATACTAAAGGGAACAATTCAACAAGAGGATATAACTCTGGTAAACATATATGAACCCAATATAGGAGCACCCAAATACATAAAAAAAAAACTTCTAGAAGATATCAAGGGTGAGTTCAACTGCAATACAATTAAATAGGGGACTTCACTACCCCATTGATGCCACTGGATAAATCCTCTAAACAAACAAAAAAAAATCAGCAAAGAAACATCAATCCTAAATGATTCACTAGATCAGATGAAATTAATTGACAACTTCAGAACATTTCACCCCAAAGCCACAGAATATACATTCTTCTCAAGTGCACACTGGACATTTTTAAAGATAGACCACATATAGGGACACAGGCAAAGTCTCTTCAAATTCATGAAGATAGAAATAATATCAAGCATCTTCTCAGATCACAATGACATAAAATTAGAAATCAATAATAAAAACAATGAAATAAAATCAAACACTTGGAGGCTAAATAGCATGCTATTAAACAATGATTGGGTTACCAAAGATACAAAGAAAAAAAAAGCATCCTGGAAAAAAATGACAATGAAAACACAACAATCCAAAATCTATGGGACACAGTGAAAGCAGTCCTGAGAGGGAAATTCATAGCTGTACAGGCCTACTTCAAAAAACAAGAAAAAATGGTAATAAATTATATTACCCTACCACTTAAAGAATTAGAAAGAGAGCAACAAGAAAGGCACAGAATAAGCAGAAGGAAGGAAATAATAAAGATCAAAGTGGAAATACAATGCAAAGATCAATAAAACCAAGAGCTGATTCTTTGAAAGGACAAACAAGATTGATGAACCGCTAGCTAGGCTCACCAAAAAACAAAGAGAAAGGACCCAAATAAACAAAATCAGAATGAAAGATGTGAAGTAACAACAGACCCCACAGAAATACAAAGGATTATAAAAAAAAATACTACAAACAACTCTACTCCAACAAACTGGACAATGTAGATGAAATGGACATATTCTTAGAACAATACAAGTTTCCAAAATTCAATCAGGAAGAAAAAAAAACCTGAAAAGGCCAATAACTACCATGAAATTGAAGCAGTAATCAAAAATCTTTCAGCAAACAAAAGCCCTGGTCTGGATGACTTTACAGGAGAGTTTTACCAAACATTCAAAGAAAAACTAAAATCTATCTTCCTCAGACTGTTCCAAAAAATTCAAGAGGAAGACACACTTCCAAGCTCTTTTTATGAAGCTCATTCCAAAACCAGATAAAGACACTACAAAGAAAGAGAATTATAGGCCAATATCACTGATGAACATAGATGCTAAAATCTTCAACAAAATTCACTCCCCCACCCTGAAGGGGCTGTGGGCAGCCTGAAAACAGCCATCAGCCCCTCACCCAGGCTGGCCAGGCACCTCAGCAGGACCCCCACCCTGATCCGGGACCCCCTTCAGGGCAAACCAGCCGGCCCCCACCCGTGTACCAGGCCTCTACCCTATATAATAAAAGGGTAATATGCAAATGGACCCTAAAGCAGAACAACTGGAAATGACTGGTCACTATGACACACACTAACCACCAGGGGGCAGACGCTCAATGCAGGAGCTGCCCCCTGGTGGTCAGTGCGCTCCCACAGGGGGAGCTCTGCTCAGCCAAAAGCCAGGCTGACGGCTGCCAGCACAGCGGTGGTGGCGGGAGCCTCTCCCACCTCCTCAGCAGCACTAAGAATGTCTGACTGCAGCTTAGGCCTGCTCCCTGCTGGCAAGTGGACATCCCCTGAGGGCTCCTGAGCTGCCAGAGGGATGTCTGACTGCCAGCTTAGCCCCAATCCCCCGGGGGGGGAGGGCCTAAACCAGCAGATGGACATCCCCCAAGGGGTGCCAGACTGCAAGAGGGCAAAGGCCGGGCTGAGGGATGCCTCTGAGTGCACACATTTTTGTGCACCGGGCCTGTAGTCTTAACTAAGGATGTAAAAGACCTGTTCTCAGAAAACTATAAGACATTAAGAAGAGATAGAGGAAGACATAAACAGATGGAAGAATATACCTTGTTCATGGATTGGTAGAATCAACATCATTAAAATGTCCATACTACCCAAAGAAATTTATAGATTCAATGCAATCCCAATTAAAATACCAATGGCATATTTCACAGACCTATAACAAATGCTCCAAAAATCCATATAGAATAAAAAAGACTCCGAATAGCCACAGCAATCTTGAGAAGGAAGAACAAAGTTGGAGGGATCACAATACTAGATTATCAAGCTATATTATAAAGCCACTGTTCTCAAAACTGCCTGATACTGACACAAGAACAGACATATAGACCAATGGAACAGAATAGAGAACCCAGAAATTGATCCAAGCCATTATGCACAGTTAATATTTGACAAAGGAGGCAAGAGCATACAATGGAGTCAAGACAGACTCTTTAATAAATGGTGTTGGAAAATTGGTCAGATACATGCAAAAAAATGAAACTAGATCCCCAACTTACACCATATACAAAAATAAACTCAAAATGGATAAAGGACATAAATGTAAGATGGGAAACCATAAAAATCTTAGAAGAATCCATAGGCAGCAGAATATCAGACATATTTGTAGCAATATCTTTACTGATACAACTCCTAGGGCAGTGGAGACAACAGAGAAAATAAACAAATGGGACTACATCAAAATAAAAAGCTTCTGCACAGCAAAAGAAACCATCAGCAAAACAACAAGAAAGCCCACTGCATGGGAGAGCATATATTTTCCAATGTTATCTCTGATAAGTGTTTAATCTCCAAAATTTATAGAGAACTCTTACAACTCAACGAAAGGAAGGTAAACAATCCAATCAAAAAATGGTCAAAGGGCCTCAATAGACTGGTGCAGCCACTGTGGAAAACAGTATGGAGTTTCCTCAAAAAGTTAAAAATGGAACTCACATTTGACCCAGGAATCCCACTTTGAGGACTATATCCCAAGAAATCAGAAACACCAATCAGAAAGGATATATGCACCCCTATGTTCATAGCAACACAATTTACAACAGCTAAGATTTGGAAACAGCCTAAGTGCCCATCAGCAGATGAGTGGATTAAAAAACTGTGGTACAGCTACACAATGGAATACTACGCTGCTATAAAAAAGAAGGAACTTTTACCATTTTGCAACATCATGGATGGACCTGGAGAGCATTATACTAAGTGAAATAAGCCAGTAGAGAAAATAAATATCACATGATCTCACTCATTTGTGGAATTTAATGAACAACATAAACTGATAACTAAAAATAGAACCAAAGACAGATAAACACTGAATGGACTGTCAAACCTCAAAGGGAAGGCAGAGGAGGGTGTGTGTGGGAGGGAGGGGCCGTGGGGTGTAAGAGATTAACCAAAGGACTTGTATGCATGCATATTAGCATAACCAATGGACAAGGACACTGGGGTGGTGGGGGCTTGTCCTGGAGGGTGGGAGTGGCCAGGGAGGGTGGATGTGGGAAAAAGGAGACATATTTAAAACTTTAAACAATAAAAAAATGCACAGATAGGAGGGTGTATATATCCATGGCAGAACCGGAGCAGTGTGGAGCAGTTGCACAATGGAATAGTCACCTCTCTTCCTTCGCTGTGTAAATCTCAAGACTTGGCTGACACACAGGCCCCGGTGGGATTGATCTACAACTTTTGGAGCCCTTTTTCAGGAAGGCTTTGCTGTCTCTGGGAGAAGGGTGTTTACTTTGCTCCTCAAAGGGGTTGTACAAGGTCAAAGGCTTCTCAGGCAGTGGATCAGCTCATTTAGTTTTGCCACCTTTGTGGGCTCTGTCTCCAATTATGCTGTGGAGCAACCATCTAAATCCAAGGCCCCATTTTTCACACAAATGCTGCACCTGGGGCCAGAGTGATTCTGTCTGCTTGTCCAAAGACAGACTAATCAGTAGTCCATGTACTGGCACTGACTGTGTCCTCGGCTGCCTGCTGAGACCCCACATGGTACCTCATTTAATTCTCACAGTCTCCTATGAGGCAGGTGAAGCACCTTCATTATATTGTGAGGGAGACGAAGCTTAAAGAGATTAGGGAATGTGCCCAGCCATGTCATTCCTGAGGGCTAGAGTCCTCTAACACTCATGCCTGCCTTTTAAACATTATGCAGTCCCTTTCCCATCACACATTCTTTTTCTCCCACTGATGGGCATCTGGCTGGCTCTCAGGAGTCTTGACTTCCAGTCCTAATACAGCCTCTAATTCATGTATACTTATCAAGCTTTTTCACTCTTCTCAGCCTCAGCTGCCCTATCAGTAAATTAATAGTGTTAGTAATAATAACCATTGGTTGAGTCATTACCAGGCACACTGCGAAATATTTATTTAATCCTCACAACCGTGCTTTGAGGCAGAATCAACAACTTCCCTCATTTTATGGAAAGGAAAGGAGGCCCGCAGAGAGGAAGTGAATGAAGTTTCAGGGTCTGCAGGTGGCTGGGCCAGGAGCCAACCTGAAGTCTGTCTGATCCTGGAGACAGGTTGTCAGGCACTGCCTATCCAGCCTCCCACTCCCAGCACAGGAGGGGTGGTGCTGCTACCACTGGAGCCCCTTCCAGGTCAATAGCTGGAATTCTAAGAAAGGAACCAAGACAGTGCCCAGGTCGCCCAGGCCCAGGCCCATTGGACAATCAAGTCACTCCAGGGCCCACGCTGGCCCAGCCCATGCCTCTGCTCACACTCCGCCCTGCCTCACTTGTGCTACTTTACATTATTGGAACTCCCCTCCTCCATGCTTCCAACCAAGTCTCCCTTCCCCTGGCCACGTCAGAGACTCTTTTCAATTATTTGTACTGAGGTGATTGTGAATTGCTACTTGATTCTAAGCCCCTGGCCTTGGACATGGCAGGTACACAGTGAGTCACAGTGTGATGACTTCACATGCATGTTCCACACATGTGCCTGCAGCCAGCATGCACCTCACATCCTCAGCACATATGTAGTATGTGTTAATGTCACATTTTCTAACAAATCTTAAGTCAGTATTGCCAAACTCAGTTTCTTTTTGTAAGTTTTGCCACCTTCCACTCCTCTTCTACTGCCTTTGAGGTAATTGAGGCCCATGTGGTCCCATCAAATAAGGGTGGGACATGTCATTGGCAGAGCTGAACAACAAAGCCATGCAAACTGAGCTTCTTGCTCCAGACTCTCACACTCAGTGCTTGGGCAATCGGAAAAGCTTGGGTGTGGCACAGCCAGTAAGGATACCCTCCTACTCCTTCCTTACCAGACCCTCTCAGCCTCTTCAGAGAAGCCAGACAGAGGCAGAGACATGGAGAGGACTGTCAAGGACTGAGTGGAGGAGGGCCTGAGGGCTGCTTCCATGTCAGTGCCTCTGTCCTCCAGTGACAAGTGCTCATCTGGACAGTTATGGTTGAGAACTACCATTTAGCTTCAGCTCCACAATGAGGCTACTGAGGAAGCAAAGCATGCACCTAGGACAGATTCTCCTGTGTTTGCTTAATATTCCTCAGAAATTGCCACTCCTTACCCAGCCAGGCCTGCCCTGCGATGGGACATCGGTGGAACCTACAGATGGTGGAATCTGAGTGCAGAGGGATCTCATCAAGGAACTTCAGAAAATGTATTATGTCCTGGATGGATAATGGTCAGAAGCCTTTGTCACCCACCGGAGGCTCAAGGCTGTGTGGGCAGGGTGCAGAGTGGTCCCCTTCCCCACATAAACTTTCTGAGAAATCAATAATGGGAATATCAGGGGTACTGAGGAGGGTTTATTGGGATTAATGATTTATTAGATTTGGGGGTCAGGGCTAGGTGGGAGTCCCACAGCAAGAAGGGGACTAAGGCCTGGCTGGCATGGCTCAGTGGTTGAATATTGACCAATGAACCAGGAGGTCATAGTTTGGGGCACACCTGGGTTGTGGGCTTGATGCCCAGTGGAAGGTGTGAAGGAGGCAGCCAATCAATGATTCTCTCTCATAATTGATGTTTCTATCTTTCTCCCTCTCCCTTCCACTCTGAACTCAATAAAAAATATATTTTATAAAAAGAAGGGGACTAATGGCTTAATCAATTCAATTCAACAATTGACATGCCTTGAGTCTCTGTGCAAGGGAGAGAGGACCCAGAGCTCTAACAGAGTGCTGGCACCCTGAGGGTCTCCAAGCCACTGATGGATAGAGTTGGGAGGTATGGAGGCACAGAATTTACAAAACAGACTGCACCATCAGACTAGGTAGAGGAGGCTCCTTTGGAGGTCTGACTGAATCCCTTAATTACCTGTGGTGGCTCTTTGAACACTGTGAAATATTGCTTAAATATCATAGAATAACATCATTTGTTTTAGTTTTTCATATAATATTAAGTGATGTCTGCTAGATGCCTCCTCCGTTCATTCTCCCTGCTGCCCAAGGCTGCTTTGACCAGGTTTAGGTAATTTTGAGGAGACTCGAGTAACCTGCTCAGGCAACGCCACAGCGTCCTGAGGAGTGCCGAGGCCCGTGACAAGGCAGTGGCAGAATCTCTTACTCCTGTTGTTGCTTTGACCATCTCAACAGCCCATGCTCTTGGAGGTGCTGCTCTTTCAGTCTTTTCCTGTGTGAAAACTTTCATGTTAAGGTGGTTCTGTAATGACCAGAAAGGAGAGAGATTTCCTCAAGAGTAACCCCTGGCTGGTGGAAGCCCCTCAACAGTTTGGATTTGCTTTCGTTTTCTTTTTCACAGTCTTGGGGAAGAAGCCCCAACATTCTATCATCATCTTCACCCAAAAGTCTGACCTTCATAAAATGGGCCTGAACATGTTAGTATTTCCCTTTCTCACAATGGGATCTAAGCTTCTGCTTGCTCCCTACACAACATCCAAGCGAGGCGCTCTGCACTGTTTCACACTGTTCCACACAAGGCAAGCCATACTCAGGAATGAGGGCAGCACCATGCAATCCTGCCTGCTGTTCAAGGGCTCTAATATAGCTATGCATGTTTTCCTCTTTAGGATTTAGTGTTTATCCTTTTAAAAAAAGAAAGAAGGCACAGGCTAGGATAAACCCCAGCTGTGCTGATTATGGGCTGTATGTCCCCATACAGGAAAGTAACCCAATCTCTCTAAGCTTCTTTATTCATGTAGAATGAAGATGATAATAATAATTACCTTGTAGGGTTGTTACCAAGGTCAAATTTAATAATGTATAAAAAGTGCTAGGAGCCCCATCTGTCAATGCCCTAAGCATGGTAGCTGTTACACTTGAAGATACAAAGATTACTGATGATTCACAGTAAGGGCTGTTCATTGCGGTCACCTCTCCATAACTCTCCAAAGAAAATTTAATTACTGTAAATTCAGAATCTCCCTTTGGCCTCCTACTAAAAAAACAGGGAAATGCCTCTTTCCATTTCCCTCTCTCTGAAATCAATGCATGTCCTTGGGTGACACTGTAAAAAAAAAAAAAAGATTTTTGTTTAGGGTCAACAAGATGAAATAATATTTGTTTTTTTTCTGTTAAAAAAACAACAAAAACAAAACAAAGTAGGGGAATGCCTGTGCTGGGACAAGACTTCATGGAGGAGAGTGCACTAGGCAATGGTAACAGGACCGTTTGAGAAGCCCTGATAGGCCAGGTCTTTCAACATGTCTGGCAGGATCTCAGAGCCACCTCTTGGCAGAGCTGTGCTGCTCAGCGTTTCTGTGATCTGTCAGATGCTGATGGGCAGTGGAGCCAAGGTCCCCAGAACATGAAAACCTTAAGGTCTAGCTCACCTGTTAGTGATACCCCATAGATCTGAAGGATGCCCTTGGGGCATATGCTGGTTCTGGATCTGGCTGAGAGGGTGAGGGACATGGGAGTTTCCCCTGCATTAATGAAAAGGGTGCTTTTCATTCTTTTTTGAAAAAAATCTTGAAGGGGATTTTAGGGGCATTCAAATGAGCAGGATTCCTTCTTTCTATTTTTGACTGATGTACATCGCCTTCCCCAGTTTTATTTTATTTTGTTTTGTTTTTTGGCTATGGTCTTCTTAGTCTATTTGTCTTGCTGACTAAAAAACTAGAAGAGGAATTATTTGGAGAGAGATTCTCTACTCAAAATAATGGCAGAAAATATTTAGATAACAGCACTTTTTATATGCCAATAAGCTAAAAAAAAAAAGTATTACTTACACACACACACACACACACACACACACACACACACACATACATATATGTATACTCAGATAGCGTTTGACCTTTATCTATGAGCAGGGTATATTTGTCTGCTATGCTTATCAAAAAGGAGCTAAGAAATAGTGACAAACAAGACCAGAAGGAAAGAAGAAAGTGAAAATAAAATTCACTGGATGTCTATTATGTGCTAGAAATAGGCCAATGTTTTCCATATATTATTGTCCCCTCAACAACCCCATAAAGTAGATACCATTACTATCCCCACTTTACTACGCAGAGATTGAGACGGTTCCTAAATTATGTAATTTGTCTTAGCTTAGAGTCTATTATCTTGACCAACATTCTGTCACTAGACCCCAAGAGAATTGAGTAAAAGAATTTTGCATTTTCCCAGTAAAAAAAATAAAGTACTAGTACTCAAGTATACAAGGTCTTACTGTGTTAATTTAGACTATTTCCAACTTAACATTTTAGAAGTTGTTTAAAATGCTTATACTCTGTTGAGGTAGAAAGGAAACTGAGAGATAAAGAAAAGTTAATAAAAAATGAATTCATAAATTATTATTATATTTATTATTAATCATAGATACGCAGTTTTTATCTACCCAGTTACATGAAAATTAATCAGATGAAGAAATGTGTGGTGGACAAGAGTTTAAAACTGAATAAAATTGAGTTCAAATCTCTGTTAGTTTACTAATCAGCTGTGTCCTCTTAAGGCTAATTACTTATTTTTCTGCTCTTAAATTTGCTTACCTATTAACTGAGAAAAATGACATCTCCCTCAAACAGTTCTTATGAGGAATGAATCACTTCAAGTATGTAAAGCACCTAGAACCAAGTATAGAGGACACATAGTGGACTCTAAGCATGAAACTGTGGTTAACATTTCCATCACTGATTCACAGATATTTATTACATCCTATATACTAGGCCTTTGCCAGATAATAGGTTTCTTTTGAAGCAGATCAGTTGTTCAAAGACAGTTGCACTAAACCTGGCCAATCAACTGGTAAATATGAAGTGAGAATATTTCCACTCTAGGAAGCTTTTCTCAGAAATATCCTACTGGGAGAGATTCACAATTACCACCTTCATTTGCAAAAGTGAGCACTTTTTCTCTATGGGTGGTTGCATTTAGTTTTCTCCTCCTATTTATATATACATATACATATACTTCAAAGTTTCCAGCCACTCATAATCACTGAGTTTACAGAAAAAGAAATCAATATGAGATGTTTCAAGGAGGATACTTTGGAAACAGATTTTTTTGCAGTTGTTTCCAAGAATTTCTCCTCCCTCCTCCCTTTGATCTGAAAGCATCAAACACTTTGGGACTCTTGATAAGATATTGCCAACTGTTTTCCAAACTCTTGGCCTTATCCTCCTGGTCTGAGTGCTACTGTGAGTTGCTTGATCAACTTGGGCCTGAGTTAAGGTTTTTCAGTTGCCTGTTCAAATTTATGGAGTTTTCAAAGTGAAATTTAACAAGGCAGACTGGAAAGCTACTATGTTCCTGTGCTCAGGTATTTGTTTGTTGGTTTTTCTTCTTTTTGGGCAGACTCAAGAACTTCTTCCTGAACCTCATTAGCCATCTCCTACTATAAAATGATTTTTTTGGGCCAACTAATTAGTTATGCTATTTGTGAGGGGGAGAAAAGACTGAAAGTCTAAGCCCAAAGCCCTTTGATCACTTGCTCTTAATGAAATAAAACAAGCCAAAACCCATAAGGTATAAATTATTGAGTCTAAGAACTTAATTGAGTAATGAACAGAAATTTAATGAATTTTCATGTTTTCCTTTCCTATACTTATAACATGTTGACACATTCATTGTTTGTCAGGGTGGGAAGTACATTGGAAGTTAGGGAGGGGGGATTAGCCAATAGGAAATATGGCTGCCTGATTTAATTATTTCTTTGTGTAGAATAATATCCTCTGTAGTAAAGAACTGTAGTGTATTACCCTGTATAAGTCACTTTAGGTTAGTTTTCCTACCCAGTGGGAAAGGAAAAGTGTGCATCAGTTAGCTAACTGCCTACAGAGAGGCCATCAAGTGAATTTAGTTAATGAGATTTATTAAATGTATTTTTAGTTTCTGGACAAAGAAAAGGGATCATTGAATAAAGGAAGTCACTGTTTTGATATTTCTAATGCGAACCTAATTCCACATTTATGTATATCTTTATAATGTGGTCTCAGGACAAGTAGAGTAGGTTAATTTGTGGAGATTAACTCTTTTTACATTCATGCTTTGAAATCTTAAAACATGAGCAGGACCCTGGATCTAATATATTCATTGATCACTATTTAAATGTTCTCAGCTATGGCTGGGAAAAGAACCTGTGGAAATATGAAAACATAAACATTCATCTTTCCCACCTCACTCTAAAGTTCCTCACTGAATTCCTGATTCAGAGCGCCTGAAGGGCTCAGAGTCTGTATTTTAAAGTGCCCAGGTGGTCAGGATGATCGTCCATACTTGGGAACTAAGAATCTAGAGCAGTGGTTCTCCACATTTAGTGTGCATCAGAATCCCCTGTGGCTCAATGGCTAAGACCCATCCCTAGAGCTTCTGGTTGGGTAGGTCCTGGGTAGAGAATCTACTTTTCCACAAGTTCCAAGGTGATACAATGCTGCTGATCCTGGGGCCACACTTGGAGAATCAGTGATCTAAGGCAGCTTGCCTCCTGTTTTTGGAAATATCTTAGGCTTTTACTTGGGACTAGAGGCCTGGTGCACAAAATTTGTGCACTCAGGCCGGGGGGGTTGGGTGGGGAGGGGGAGTCCCTCAGCCCGGCCTGTGCCCTCTCACAGTCCAGGAGCCCCATGATTGATCACCCCAAAGAGGTAGGCCTTGCTCACCCATCTGGGGCTCCGCAATGGATCATCCCCGCAGAGGGAGGCCCTGCCCACCAGTCACAGCCCGCTGATCGGTGGTCTGGGCCTCCCTCTTTGGAGTGATCATAGAGTCCCCCGACTGATCAATTGCCCCACTGGCTTGTGGCCTGGGCCTCCCTCTGCAGGGCAATAATGGGGCAATGGCATTGCACCCACCTTGGTTGGCCTGGTGCCAGTGACTGTCATAGCGTGGTCGTCCGGAAGGTTGTCCATAAGGTTGTCCAGACAGTTGTTCTGCTGTTTGGTCGTTTGGTCGATTTGCATATTATGCTTTTATTATTATAGATAGGGTTGCCAGATAAAATACAAGGCTCCCAGTTAAATTTGAACTTCAGATAAACAAGGACATTTTTTTAAAATCTAAGTTTACCAAATATTACATGTATAAAACCACTCTGGCAGTTTCTTGCAAAGTTAAAGATACATGTACCATATGATATAGTCATTAATTCCTCCTAAGTATTTACCAAGATAAATGAAAGATATGTCCATACAAAGACTTGTATATGAATGTTCATAGCAGCTTTAGTTTCAATTGCCAGAAGTTGAAAACAGTTCAAATGTCTATCATCAGAAGAAAGAACAAATTGTGGTATGCAATGAGATACTACTCAGCAATAGAAAAGGAATGAACTGCTGACTCATGCAACATGAGTGAATCTCAAAATAATTATGCTAAGTGAAAGATATCTGACAAAACAGAGTACACTGTATAGTTCCATTTATGTAAAATTCTAGAGAATGAAAACTATTCTATCATGACTGAAAGCTGGTGAGTGGTAGTCTAGGGATTGGGGGAGCAGAGAGGGTTGGGAGGTATAATTTACAAAGGGGAGAAAGGAAACTTTTTGGGTAATGAATATGTTTATTATCTTGTTTGTGGTGCTGATTTCACAGGTGTATGTAGATGATAAAACAAATAAAATTGTACCTTTTAAGGATGGGCAGTTTATTACATGTCAATTATCCCTCCATAATACTATGTGAAAACGAGTCTACCACTTTACCTCTGGTTTTATTCACTCCACTACCCCAAGCTCTGATCTGAGAATTAAGGCTGGAGCAGATGCTGACACTCTGGCAACAACTGCACTTATTTGAACTCTTTGTAACTGGGAGTCTAATCTCTCCTGTTAGACTGTAATGTCCTGAAAGGCAAATCCTCATATTTAGATGCTCCTAGGCCATACCTGCTGGCTCCGTGCTCCCCGGTCTGCCACTTTCTAGTAACTCCAATCTATATTGTATTCTCAGTCTCTGCTGTGTAATTAGAATCCCACCAGATTCCACCTAGGCACTGGCTCCCTGCCCTGCCAGAAATTCCTGCTGGCTGCTCAGAATCCCCAGTTCTCAATCCTGGCTGGGCCAACCTCAGGCCGTGTCACTGAAGGACTTCCATGCCTTTGGCTGGTATGCATCTGCACCTGCCCAGAGGCTTTTCTTGGCTTTCTGGGTAAAGCCTTCCACTAGGGCCCAGAGAGTGGACTGAGTGAGCAACCTTGATCTAATCTGTCTGGGAGCGAGGTCTGAAGGTTAAAAAGGGAAAATGGTGCCATTGAATTAATGTCACTCCCCTTGGTTATCTGCCCTGATGGTTTGGCAGGATCTGATGGAAGCAGAGTGTGTATAATCAGAGAGATGTTTGTCCTGTCTTCCTCCTGAAGGGCTGCTGAGACTGCTCCACTACAGTGCTCAGTGCTCACTGGGGCAGACACGAGGCCCCTTAATGTGAGCCACCACGGACTCCTGCCTTCTCCCAGGGCAACATCCACTGAGCAGAAGAAATAAAAATATCTTGCATGTTCTCCGTCCTGCAGTAGACACTTCGTGTAGGTTGCTTTATTCAAGCCTCACAACCAGCCTGAGAATTAGGAGTTACTATTCCCACTTCACAGCTGAGAAAGTTGAGGATCAAGGAGTCTACTGGTGCTTCTCAACCTTTAGTGTGCACGTGAGTCACCTGGAGCTCTTGCTAAATGCAGATTCTAGTCTGGCTTGGAACCTGAGATTCTGCATTTCTAACCTGTGTAGCTCGTAGCCAAAGATTGGGTGGTGTCGCATGGAATCAGCCATATTTAATCAGAGCTGGGATGGGACCCAGATCTGTCTGACACCAGGCCTGGGCCCTTCTACTTGACAATAAGTCATGTGAGGTATGGGGATACTGTGATGAATAAGGACCTGAGCTGCCTTTGAGGACCACCCACCAGGTCAGGCAGGCAGACACCTCCTCAGATGGCATGAGGCATGAAGTGCTGCCTTAATACTGGGAATAAATTCCTGCTGGTGGGATCCATGAATGCTGAGGAAGGGAGCAATCCTATCTGGAGAGCAGAGGATCAGGAAGTAATTTTCAGAGCTTAGCCTTCAAAAAGAAGCAGAACTCAATCCCAGGGGAGGAAACAGTTGTCATCAAAGAATCTTACAGTCTGAGAGGGCAGCACAGGCAAAGGTCCAAAGCTGTGATGATGGTGAGTGCTTGTTTCTGAACAGTGTGAATTCTGGTGTGGCTGGAGTGCATCCTGTGCTCCCCATCTGCACAGTGTTTGGCTTTTGTTAAAAATTTCTGGTGTCCTTCAGTCCAGAGTCCCTCACACTGCAGGCCCTGAGTAAGTAGGTCATGAGGGAGGGATTGGGGCTGCAGACAGGGTATGAGAGAACTTAGGATTTACCCAGCTTTTGCCTGGATCTGGCCACCTGCTCAGGTCTACTGCCTCCTCCTCGCTGGCCATCCCAGACCATGTGAGACAGAGAGGAAGGTAAGGGCTGAAAATGCACTGAGTCTCTCTCTACCCTGGAAATTAGTTTGGGGATTCTGAGAGCAGAGGGAGGGAGCCCACTGTCTAAGGATTCTCAACCCTGGCTGCATAATAAGGTCACCTGGAGGACTTAAAATTAATTTTTTAAATTTTTTCTGCTTTAGTGGGTCTGGGGTGAAGCCCTGGCATCAGTATTTGAAACCCTCCCCAGAAGATTCAAATGCAAAGCCAGGGTTTAGAAGCCTTGATATGCACAAATTCAGAAAAGCTTGGGGCAAAAGGAGCTGGCAGGATTCCTGGGAGAGGAATAAATATTTCAGACACTGGCACAGCTGGGAAAAAACAAACTATACTTCTTTTATAATATAAAGTACAGAAACAAAAGAAGGTGAAAGGAGAGCACCTATACCACATGAAGTTTGTCAAAATTCTGTTTTTAGTAATATTTATGGGTTACATCTGATTCTATCAGAAATATACAGGTGCTGCAGAATATTTGAAAAAAAAAAGTGCAAAGAAGAAAATAAAAATCTGACTACCCAGAGATAACCACCCTATGGTGTATGTCTTTCTAGCCATAGGCACGTTTGTAATACACACACAGCCTCATGTAGCTATCAATATAGGATAACGTCACCCATACAACTCTCACTCCCTGATGCGACAGTTTCTTTGATTGTTAATTGTTCTCCTGCTCCCCCACCCTGAAAGAAATCCCTAAAGGCAGAAACTTTGTTTTTCTCTCCTCTCTGTACCCATGTCTAGAGGATCTAGCACATAGGCACTCCATAATTACTTGTTGAGTGGAGAGTACGCTACCGTTTAAGGTCAAAGACATGGAAGTCAGACCTGGATCTGACCCCAGCCAGCTCTGCCACTTACTTGGACAAATCACCTAAATATGCTAACCCTCAGGTTCCCTCATCTATGCAATGGACATAAGAAGAAAACCACCCAACACAGCTTCTATGACATGCTCAGTACAGGGCCTGGCATGTAGTAAGTGCTATGTAAAGAGTGGAGGGATGATATCCTGATGATAAAGAAATACAGAACTGAGAGAAAGAAGCCCTGAACTTCAATTGACCTTATCTATAAAGTTCTGTTTTAGAGGAAAAAAAAGTCAGAGAGTATTCTGTTTCCTTCCTACATGAAAAGAACCTTGGGATACTGCTCAATAAAAAGCTGAAAGGCCCTGGCCAGTGTTGCTAAGTGGTTAGAGCGTTGGCCCATACACGAAGGGTCATGGGTTCAATTTCAGGTCAAGGGCATGTCTGAGTTGCAGGTTTGCTCCCTGACCCACTCCATGTCAGGGATTGTGCAGGAGGCAACTAGTCAATTTGTCTGTGTCACATCCACGTTTCTCCCTCTCTCTTTCCCCCAGTCCCTTCCACTCTTTCTGACGAGCAATGGGAAAAGTATCCTCAGGTTAGGATTAACCAAAAAAAAAAAAGCTGAATGTTATTCAACAACCAGTTGTTTTCTTCTTCTATATTCTCATTCAGAGGGCAGAATGGTGCGCTGGATATAATACCCCCTTACCTGATACAGAAGGGGCTTCGCTGCAGGTCCACACTCCTGAAGGCAGCATTGCTGCTTCATAGCATGGCCTATCCCCTGCAGGACCCCCGTGTGGAAGAGGGCAGCATTGCACCTGGCTCTGGGGAAGCTGACCTGGGCCCCGTGTCACCTTTTGGTCATCACCAGTTGTCTTTAATCACATTATGATCTGAGAACCTAATAGGAGCTTCAGTAGAGAGAAAAATCCCCAGCACCTAGGACAGAGCCCTACAACAAAGCAAGCAAATTATAAATATTTGTTGAGGAAAAGACTGAAATCATGCATACTGATTTTATGTGATTGGGTTTCTTTTCATCTTTTCAACTTTTGTTTCATCTCTACTAAACACAAATGGTTGGCCTTATATGCGTGTTAGGGACCCTATTACACTCTGAACATGGCATGCTATCACATATATCTCTTCCTTAACTCGTTAAGCGCCCAGCCTGTTTTGTCTTCCAGACGGAAAGTATAGTGTCAGTCACCGGTGACTGACTGGGCGCTTAACGTGTTAAAAGTGCTTAAAACCCTTAACCTGCAAACTGAGAAAGACTGTATATTTTCCCTAGGTTAACTTGATATGGTTCTCTCTTGTGTACCTGGGAAGCATTCCTGTTATGTAACTTGTATCTTTGGCCATGGCTCTCCTATAGTAATGATCAATCAGATGCATTATCCCTGGTCATTTTGGTGGTTGTGGCCGTGGCCACTGAGTCGAACTGCCAGTGCTTACCAAGTGATGGTTAACCTGCCTCTGCAGAAGCCTTCACAGTGGTAAAGAATATGAACTTTTGAATCATACAGTCATGGGTATAAGTCATGGCACTGACAGTTCCTTTTCTGTGACTTTGAACAAGTCATTCAACATCTCTAAGCATATAAAGTGACAGCATGGGTGCTGAACTTGCAAGCTCATTGTAGGGACTAAGTGGAATAAATGCATAGCAAGGGTTTAGCAAGGGCTCTGGAATGTTGAAAACATGCAACATCATAGTAGTCATTCAAATCATAATTATAAGTTAAGGAAACTACAGCCAAGGTCCATTATTGAAATAAAAATGGTACAAAGCTTTTCAAATGGCCCCAAAGACATGCTACTTTTTATTTTTTTCCTTTTTTCAGCTGATCAATATGGAAGCTCAGCTCAGAATAAAGCAAGGAAGTGACAAGAGCTTGGCCTGGAGTGAAGAGCACTGCCCCCTCGGGCCCCGCCCCACCCTCCCAAGACAGCAGTGAGGGCCCCTTCCATATCCCCCCACCTCTGCTTTGAGTTTCATCTTCACTAAACCCCAAGGCCTCTAGAAATATGGGAAATAAAGCCCTGTATGATACTTCATCTAAGGGGAAAATAGGTTTCCTGGGATGAAACCAGTAAGACAAGCTGTTTTTTATTATAGGTTAAATTCTTTGCAGGTTCAACGTAGAATAAATTTAGATCATAACACTCAATGGCTAAACAGCTACACAGATACTAAACTGAATAAAAATCTAATATCAGGGCACTGCCGATGAATGTAGTCTTTGTGCAAACCGCTTTTTATCATTTGCAGCATTTCTTTTAGCATAGAACTGCCTTTAGGTTGCATTTTGGGGTCAGAGAGGTGCAGAGAAAGAGAGTGTTTGCTCAGCATAGAACTGCCTTTAGGTTGCATTTTGACTCACTTTTCCTCCCATATGTGAATGCTTCAAAACCAAAAGTTGGGGTCAGAGAGGTGCAGAGAAAGAGAGTGTTTGCTTGAAGGCGGCTGCTGGTGAAACAGGGTGGGACCTGGCCTAACCTGCCTTTTTCAGAATGGACACATGTTCAGTAAGTGCGCTGAGACTAATGTATACACCAGAACACCATTTTCTCACTTGCCAGTGAAATGAGCAATTAATAAGGGGGTCATACATGCCCTTCTTCTGACCTGCACACCTTTCCCTGTGCACCTCTCGTCGTGTGAAGGCCAGTAATAATCAGAAAGTGGCTACCTAAAGAGAGGATCAGAACAACTTGTTCACTCAATAACCATTTCTTGAACAGTTCCTGAGAGTGTGGCTCTGTGCAAGGCACCGCGAACAATGACTAAATCATACCTCACTCTTGCCATCCTATAATCCGCAACCTACTGAAGAATATAAAAGGTAGACAATGATGTGACATGAAAAGTGTACGAAGCTTTGGGAGCCCAGGGCAGAGGCATCTATCCCAGTACAGGGGCTGCAGTGGAGGGGAGTTAGAAAAGTTTGGAGGCAATGATCCTGTAGCTAAGTTCTAATTCTAAAGGATGGCTGAAAGGTAGGAGATGAAGAAAGAAGAGGGCTGCTGGGGAGTGGTAGAAAGAGGGAGCAAGGAAGAGTGTTCAACAATTCCTAGTTCTTTGGCTCATAAACTATGTGCCTTTTGCTCTGTAGGGATGTGTGAAGCTGGATGCTATTTCTACAGGAGAAATATAGTTTCCTCCAAGTCCCAAACAGGTATCCTTGGGCACCTTTTCCTCTGAACATTGCAAGGAAGGCTGATGTCAGTTTCTCCCTTATGAGAGTCACACTGAATAGCATCCCTTTGTTGAAAAATTAAACCAATCTTTTTGGCCTGGAATATTTTCTCTTTGACTGTACAGATCTACCCTGATCTATTATGTTTTGGTGTTTTGCTCATTTCTCAGAGGGCAAATAGACATTTTTTTATGGCAAAAGTTTTTGTCCAGGGAACATACCCATTGATATAGACATATGTATTACCTATATGATGATTTTTGAAAATTACAAGGAAGATTGGCCCAGATTTGAGGGCCAGTGAGATGTAAAAGGTCAAAAGCTCACTGCCTGTAGTTCTCTTATGTTTTAGTGGATACCACTCTTTCTCTGGATAATTATTTATTCAATCTCTATTTGCTCACTGGTAAACTTATCATTTTGGTATCCTGTCCCACAGAGTAGAGATTAAGATATTAAGTGAAAAGCAGACCAAGTCGAGGCCCTAATGGAATTCACAGACCAGTGAAGGTAGCAGATAATAATCAAGTAAGCAAGGACTTAAATGAAAAAAAAACACGAAACATTGCTAATGCTGTATATAAATAGATTATAGAATATTGGTGATGAGAAAAAGGGGAGAAGTTAAAAATAAGGAGTATATATGTTTTTCATGTGATAGGAAAGGAGTTAGTTTCAGTCCGGGTAAGGCAAGAAGACCAACTCAAATCAAGCAGTTACAATTGTGAAAGAGGTTACAGTTTCCTAAGAACTAGAAAAGGAGGTAGGGCCTGACTATAAATTAGGGCTCAATTTTTAAATCTGAGGCTCAGGTGGAATTATTCTGAACAGGCAGCCAAATCTATCAGTATGCTGTCTGAGGCCAGTGACCCTGGCTGGCCAGAAATGGCAAATCTGCTCTCCTTATTTGAGGAAGTGTCTTTCATTCTGGAAATAATACTAGAGTTTGTAAAATGTATACAAAACACACCCATAGTATTAACACTACTGTATTTGGCTTTGAAAGATTTTACAATTATAGTAATTTGTGTGTTTTTTATTATTTATGGTAATGTTCCTCACCCTCTACCAGAAATACTGGGGTTGCCAACTGGAGAAATTTGGAACCCTATATGAGACAATAGTCTCATAAAAAAAATTTAGGGTTTTTTGCATATATTTTACATAAGTCGGTGTGATAAATATAACCTTTCTTTTAAAAGTATATTTGAAGAAAATATAAAATGTAGAATTTATAAATAAAAATATGAGTCCTTAATAACGTGAAAACAACATAAATTGTAATCAGGTTTTCTTTAAAATAGAAACATAACATAAGATGAAGTAAACCTATTCTTTATAAAGCAAATCTGACATAAGGAGAAAATTCCCAAGGACTAAGGCTTTGAGATTTCACCAGTCAGTCTGGTTTCTCCAACAGCAGGGAAACTCACAAATGCCCGTAACACCAATATCACAACTCCTATTCTAACTAAAGAATGTCTTTTTAAGTACAGATCCTTCTTTCCTGTTTTTCTCATATTTTCTCCTCTCTGAGGAGACAAAGAGTTCTGAGCTTTATTTTTAATGTTCATTTTCAGAAACAGCAGCACTGATGAGAAGAGCATTCACAAGTGTGATAGAAACTTTGAACATAAAATAAAATGTGTTTAAGTACCAGTATGCCACCACACAGACCTAAACCGAGTTTATAATTCATATAGAGATACTGAATATTTGGTATATGTTTATCATCAAATCCCTGTGTATCAGGAATCTTTAGGGAACATGGTATAGTAAATGTGTTACCTCAAAAGCCATCTTGTTTGTAAAAAGTATTTCGTGATCTATCATATAACTCGAGATATGCTCAAATGTCAGCTATTCTGTCACTATGTTCAGATAATATAATCAGCAGCATGGTGAGGTTCTTAGATGTTGGCATCTAGCACCAGGGGTGGTTGAAATCCTGACTTCTTCCCTGACCTTTGAACTCTGAGGTGCCTTTCCACATCAGGAGAAGAGTGCAACAATGAAGCCTACTTCAAGGAACTATAGGGCGGCGCAGAAGTAGATAAAGTGATGTGTAAGTGTTTGGTAAAGTGTAGGATACAGAGAAGTTGCCCCCAAATCAATTAATGATAACTCATAACATTAATCCTATCTAATAAAAGAGCAATATGCAAATTAACCATCACTCCACGACAAAGATGACAACGCCCATAGCCACAAGATGGTGGCGCCCAGTTCCATCAGCCCTGGTGCTGGAGTGTCCAGTTCTGTCAGCCCTGCGGGGGAGTGGCAACCAGGAGTGAGGACTTGGTGGCTCCACTGACTCTGGAGCTCCTGGCAAGTGTCTAAACAATAGATGGATGCGATAGTCCAGTCTCCTTCGGCTGCAGGAAGGTGGATTGCTGTTGTGACTGGAGTTGTTCACTTGGGCTGCCTGGCGCTGAGCATTGCCAAACAAAAACCCGGCCAGTGCCTCTGGGGTGGCTGCTGGGTCCCAGACGCTCCCCTCTCTCTCAGCACTACTGCCGCACCCCAAAAACTCTGCAGCTCCAGCCTGTGCCCAGGAGCCACGATGCTCCCATCACTCACTGCTGCCTTTTTTTTTTAAATCACTGTCTGTGGCAGACTCTGTGGCGGCTGATGCCACCACCACCACCACCACCTCCACCAGCCTGTGTGATTCATATGCTCCCCAAATAAATAACCCCAAGTCAGAAGTTAAACCAGCACCACCGGCCTTATATACCCAGCTGAGCCCCCTCCCCTCAGCCCCACCCCACACCGCCTCCCTGAGCCCGCACCTTGCCCAGAGAGGTAGGGCCACAGCCAAGCACCAGGTAGAGGCGGCTGGCTGGTGGCACGTTCCCATGCACCAGGACTAGAGCCCTCACTCCCATGTGCAGCAAAGTTTTCCAGAGGAACCAGGTTCCCGGGTCCCCGCCCCCAGTTCTAGGTCCCCAGAGGTGATCCAGGCTTGGAGATGGTGGCTCCCAGTGGGGGAATGGGGAGAAGATGTCTTGGAAAGCGACAAAAACAGCGCTGCCAGTCGTTGCTTCTGCTGCAGCTTTTGCCGCCTGATCCTAAGGGGGCTGCTCCATGTTTGCCCGGAGCAATACAGAGAGAGCATGATTTTAAAAAATTGTTTTTAAATTCTACTGAAATATATCTGCCTGCACTCACAGACACACCCATGTGTATTTTGGGGAACTTAAAAGTTCAGAGTTTTTGCAAGTGGGAAAACAGTGTTTTCCAACCTTCTATCCAGCCTTCCCATGTCTGAAACACCCCCTTCCATTTAACCCTTTCCTTATAATCACACACTTGACAATACCATGCTCAGTTGATGTCTTGAATATATAATATGCTCACAAAACTCTAAGGGCTTGAGTATGTGTGTGATTTTTACGAGGGAAAAAATAAATTCCTAGCAAGCACATTGTACCAAAAGGAAGTTATGGATATTTTTCCCCACTATGTCTTGGAAGAGAATTTCCTGGTTTCTTTTTGTCTTTCTAATATGGTGCATGTCTTAAAACTGCTGCCACTCTCCAGCTCCCCTCACTTCACCCCCAACTAAACCAATGTCACTATTGGTTTGTTGACATATAAATCCGTCAATAACTTTGCATGAATTTAAATGCCTCACCTAACCCATTCTATCAGGGCTGTCAGGGGAATTTGTGCAAGCCCCCAACCTAATGCCAATTTCACAGTGTGATAATTATCTGTCACCCATTTGAAAGAAATAGGATCTGTCCAATTTTCCTTTTTATGTCCAACATTTAACAATAGGCTGGACACATAGTCTTTAACACAATAATATACTCAACTGAAGTTTCTCCATTATCTCCATTAACATTTTTCCTACTTGAGTTTTTCAAAATGTCTCCTCCACTTAGCCCCCTGCTACCCCACTCCATGCCCCTCCTCAGGCCTTCACGGAATATAGTCTGTGTCCATGCAAAATGTCTTTTCATAATGCCTACTTCTACCTATGTCATTTTGCCTGCCCTCGAAACCTTTTAGGGCATTTTGAGGACATTTCCAAAAACAAGGTACTCTTAGGATACTCATTTTAATGCCATAGATTTACATTGCTTGGTTCTTTAAATAATTCCAGACATTTATTAACTCTCATTTATCCTTCTAGATTTTAGCTTAAAGTTCTTAAGAAGGAGAAAGTGGAAGCCATATTCACATTTTCTTTAAAGGAACATGAGATAAAGAACAAGTACCTATCATTGATGAAGAAATTTCCCATCCCTCTCTATCCCCTTCTATTCCCAGTGAATTTTCTTTAGTCTGTACCAGTAAATCATATGTTTGAAATATGTTTACTACCACACTAAATTTATTAATTTCATAATTTTGATACCTTCTTAACAACAAGATGATTTATGTTCAACTTTATCTACCACATAGAATAATTTCTCTATATTTTATTTGCAAAAAAACAAAACAAAACCCACACATCCTGTATTCCAATATCCTATATAAATAAAAGGCTAATATGCAAATCGACTGAACTGCAGAACGACCAGTCACTATGACACACACTGACTACCAGAGATGACAAGCATGGAACACCAGAGGGCAGATGCTCAACACAGGAGCTGCCCCCTGGTGGTCAGTGTGCTCCCACAGGAGGAGTACCACTCAGCCAGAAGCCCTGAGCCAGGCTCATGGCTGGCAAGTGCAGCTGCAGTGGCAGTAGCCTCTCCTGCCTCCATGCCAACAATAAGGAAGTCCGACTGCCAGCTTAGCCTGCTCCCTGCATCACATATTCCCTGAGGGCTCCCGGACTGCGAGAGGGCGCAGGCCAAGCTGAGGGACTTCTCCCCTGCCCCCAGTGCATGAATTTCATGCACCAGGCCTCTAGTTATAATTATAAATAATTATTGGCCCCACTTTTATCAAGCTCTGCTCATGTTCCACTATCTTCATGGAAACCCATACCCCACCAAGTGCCCATGACCTTTCTCTCTGTTTCTGAATTCCTATAGGATATGCCATCTGAATTACATAATACAATTTTTTATCACATACAACCATAAATTATTCTCCAGGTAATGTTACATATGTAATCCCTGTACTGTCATGAATTATTCTCCAGCAACATTGTATGTGCAATTCCTGTCACCTCCTCTAGGAAGTTCTCCATGGTACCTCTTAGGTCTCCTCCAGGCTTACCAGGTGAGTTCTGTGCTTCCCTGGTGTCCTATGCCTTCCTCTCTACTATAGCAAGTAATACTGAATTATGAATATTAATTTTCACGTAAATACCTTCTTTATTATGTTGGATGTTCTTGAGAGCAAAGACTGTACCTTACTCATTTCTCCATGCCCAGGACTGGCACTGAAAAAATGTTATGTCCCATGCTCCTAAATTCTTAGGGTATGGATACTACATTTTTACTATGTTTTGGCCACTCGCTAGTAAGGCCGAGCTACCTGTTTAATGATGCCTCTTCCACTGGCCATCCTATCCATGTGGTAAGCATTAGAACACTAATTAGGTGGGAGAGAGAGAAACATCCTGTGAGAGAAACATCAGATTGCCTTCCCAAACACGCCCTGACTGGGGATTAAACTTGCAACCTTTTGGTATATGGAATGACACTTCAACCAACTGAGCCACCGAGCCAGAGTTATGTTACATTCTTTTCTTTTTTTAATTCTCACCTGAGAATATTTTCACATTGATTTTTAGAGGGAATGGAAGAGAGGGGAAAAGACAGAGAGAAATATGTATGTGAGAGAAACAGATTGATTGGTTGCCTCCTGCACACACCCCTACCAGGGCCAGGGCTGGGGAGGAGCCTGCAACAGAGGTACATGCACTTGACCGAAAACCTAGGACCCTTTGGTTGGCAGGCCAATGCTGTATCCACTGAGCCAAACTGGCTTGGGCATGTTGCATTCTTTTAGAAACACTAGAGATACCAACATGGCCACAGCCACCAATGAAATAATCCATACCTGCTGGGTTATCAAAACCTCTGACCTTTAAAACCACATGACTCTAATTTGTATGTTCCCCTGAACTACAGTTGTGATATGCTATGTAAACAGTATGGTTTACACACATATATCCTGTATCTTTTTTGTTTCCTTCAGAGTTGTTATTGCTCCTTCCTCCCTTCCTCCTCCCCTCCTTTCTTTTTATCCTTCCTCAATTATTGGGGCTTTTGCTTTCTCCTCTGTTTTCCTCCCTCCCTCTCCCTAGTTCCTTCCCTCTCTCCTTTCATCTTTCTATATGTGAATTTATTTGCTATGGTTCTCCCCCAACATACATACCATGAGAGAAGGAATTTAACTTTTCTTTAAAATATGTTTTTATTTATTTTAGAGAGAGAGGGGAAGGGAGAGGCAGAGAAGGAAACATGGATATGAGAGAAACTTTGATTGGCTGTCTCCTATACGCTCCCTACTGGGGACTGAGCCCACAACCCAAGCATGTGGCAGACCAGGAATCCAATGGCAATTTCTCAGTGCATGGGATGATGCTCAACCGGCCCGTGCTTATCTGACTGTTTTGCCTCCAAAACTCCAGAGCCTAGACAGTTATGGCAAACCTATGACACGTGTGTCAGAGGTGACACGCGAATTCATTTTTTTGGTTGATTTCTCTTTGTTAAATGGCATTTAAATATATAAAATAAATATCAAAAATATAAATCTTTGTTTTACTGTGGTTGCAAATATAAAAAAATTTCTATATGTGACATGGCACCAGAGTTAAGTTAGGGTTTTTCAAAATGCTGACATGCCGAGCTCAAAAGGTTCGCCATCACTGGCCTAGAACATCACCTAGTGCAGTGGTTCTCAACCTTTGCACATTAGAATCACCTGGGAATCTTTTTAAAATCCTGATTTCTGAGCCTCATCCTCCAGAAATTCTTTCTTTGTTATGGGGTGAGGCCACAACATTAGTAACAAAGAAACAGAATTTCCGGAGAATGAGGCCTAGAAATCAGGATTTAAAAAAGATTCCCAGGTGATTCTAATGTGCAGCCAAGGCTGAGAACCACTGACTTAGTGTAAACTAAGCCCTTGATAAATATTTAGAAATGAAAGAAATGTCCCTCCTTAATTGTGCAAAATTTAAATACTGATCAGACACAAGCCCCAAATGATCTGCTTGCTAAACTGACCTATTGACTTTTTAAATTTTAAAGAAAATCACCTTGTTGTTTAGGCACACAGCATAACAGTAAATATCCTATTGAAACACCAAATCAATTCCTAGACAAATTATATTTGCCAAAAAAGGGAACCCCCTGAGGCCTCACGTAGGGTTGAAGCAGAGCTCAGTAAAGGCAGGGCCTTGGTAGATGAACCAACTGCTTGTCTTATACAGAGAAAGAGGTACCTTTTAATGGAGACATAAAGCTGTGATTGATGGGCCCAGGAGCACTGTGGGGGATTTCTATTTTGCTTGAATTCCTTTTTCCAGTTTCAAACTGCATTTTGTCTTTTTATAAGATGATTGATGGAAAACCAATGTTTCTCTTTTTGGTAAGTCATTCAGTATTTGTATTTATCACTATTACTTAAGATCAAAGACCTAGTCAATCAGTGGAGGAAAACACAATATGCGATGCTGTTCATATTCTATCACGTTGCAATAAACAAATAAAGTTTCAGGCACAGAACCCACTGCCCTTTCAAGAGATTTCTCCTAACCTGTGGTTGTAAATGATAGCATCTATTCTAACATCTCAGGAAACTAGCCAAGGTAATTTTTTTGTGTCTCTTATTACAATAGTTTGAATGGTCAGATACTAAAACATATATGACTTAGGTTAAAGAAAATGGCAGCATTATATCACAATGCCAGAGAAGCAATTATTGTGAATGAGGACATTTACTAAAAAAGGCCTATCTTAGAATTCACCTTGGCAGGAAAAATGATGGAAGACCTCCTGCCAGATTCCATTCTTTTTTAATATTGCAAAGGGAGAGAAAGCTTCTGAAGCTCATTACGAAAGCATATTTCTATACAATACCGCCAGGAAATTTGTATACACAAATGCAGTGTTGTTTTTAGGTATTCTTATTTTAATAAACTAATGCATAAGCAACGTAAACACTTTGAAGGGAAGTAAGAGAATGAAAAATAAATTATAGTGTCATGATTCAGAAATTTTAAACTATTAATATTTTGGTATGTTTTCCAGGTATTTTTGTGACCACCTCCATGTATGTGTGAGTATGAGACTTAGTATTATATTCATCTTAATTTTATAACCTGTTTTTTTTTTTTCGCTGAGCATGATGATATGAATATTTGTCTCTATCATTCATTCTGACCTCTTGTAATATCCCAATGCTTGGAAGTGATGTGTGGCTCACAGTGGTATCAATGTAGACTCACACAAAGCCTTCCTCAAACTATATTGCCACATTCAAGGCCAATGGTGATGTGAAAACCTAGTGGAATCTCAAAAGAGTTCATCCCAGGATGCAAATCCAAAATAGCACTTTAGAATGTGAAGGTCACAGCTTTCTACTCTGACACATCTATGATTTCTGCATGTGCCCCCATCATATCCCTATCTTGATGAGTTCTGGGCTTGCTTCCATTTTCACTCTTCCTTTCATATTACCCTAGGCAGGTCATCCCAGCTTCTTTCTGTTCTTCTTGTAATGGGATCATTATTTTATGAAGAGTGGCTAAAACTGTATTCAGAAATTGTCCCATACTTCACTAATTAAATCCAAACATAAGTTACAACAAATCCCTTTTCATATTGAGTTATGACATGATTACACTACCCACTATATGTGCCGGGTCTTTTAGGCTGGAATCTTGGTACCGATCTGGAGAGCAGAAGAAAAAAAGAGGAGGGACAACAGTGCAAATAGTTTATTTATATAAAAACCCTGGGTGTAACGTCACGTCTGGAGCTTGACCAACCGGAAGGAAGTCAGTTCTGCAGGGGTCGTCTTGGAAACAGCTGCGTCCTCCCCGAGCTGTTTCCTGGAGGGCAAGGTTTCAGGCAGGAACCCACCCTCAGGGTGAGGTTTCAGGCAGGAACCCGCCCTCAGAGTGTGGAAGTACTGAGTCCTGGGTTGCCTTGCCAAGGTCTGTGATCTCCTGGAACTGTTTCCAGCGAAGCTTGAGGGAAGAATCCACCCTTGGAGTGCCAGGAGCACCCAGCAGCAGTCAGTCCTGGGTTGCTGAGGCGGAGGCCACAGTGTGGTAGAACTCTGGGTCTGGCCCAACAGGGGGCATGGCTAGCCTTCAAACCAGACCCAGACAGTAGGGAGGAGGCAGCCCCATTCCTCACAGAATCTGCTGTTGGATAGCTTGCTATCAGTGGCCTGCCAGCCAGGAACCCCATTCACCTGCACCCC
>NW_005358307.1:453199-456990 GCF_000412655.1 Myotis brandtii
AAAAGGGAATTAATTAGCAGAGATATTTTAATATTGCTATTTGCCCTTTCTCTATAATAGAAGTGTGAGAGATGAAAGGAAATTAGTAAAATGTATATGAAAATAATATATAAATTTATTAATAAATAAACAGTAACAAAAGGATATAATAGCAACAGAGGCATGATATAAAAACGACAAAAACATGATATGAAAACGACAAAAACATGATATAAAAACAACAGTGATGCACGCAATGACTGATATAGTGATTCAACTTACTCTAATATCTCCCTGTATAAGATAGAGAATTCTACTATTTTATTCTTCATTGTCAAGATCATTTTAGCTACTCTAAAGCCTATGCCTTTCCATATAAATTTTAGAATAACCATATCTATGCCTACAAAAACACTTGCTGGACTTTTAATTAAAATTTATTTAAAGCAGTGTATCAGTTTCAGGAGAATGGACATGCTTAGTATCTTGAGTTTTCCAATCCATGAACAAGATATGTCTCTTAATTTAGGTCTACTTTGCTTTCTTTCATCATCATATAGATCCTATACATAAGTACTCATAAATATTTAATTTTCTTTGGAATGATCATAAGTAGCTTTGTGTTTTTATTTCAGTTTTCACCTATTCCTTGTTAGCATACAGAAATGTGGTTGATTTTTCTGTGTTTATCTTGCATCCTGCAATCTGAGCTCACTTACTAATTACAGGAGGTTTTTAAAAACTAGTTTGGGGGATTTTCTACACAGATAACCATACCACCTACAAATAGGCACAGTGCAAGTATGGCATTCCTTTCCAATGTCTTCCACTTATTTTTCTCACCTTATTGCAATGGTTAGAATTTCCAGTACTATGTTGAAATAAAAGTGGGGAGAACTGACTTGTCTGTCTCATTCCTCAAGCAAAGGGTTTCCCAGTCCAGGACAACTGGTCTCTCTTGATTGGGAAGGGGAGCTGGGCCTATGGAGATGAAGAGACGGCCCTGACTAAGTACTGTGGTGGTCATCCCTCAGCCGCCAGGTGTCTCTGGATAGGGGAGGCACATCTCACAGTGATTAAGGCTCACCAGGCTCAAAAAGCTTCTCAACCAGGCCACTTAGGGTGGAGGGGCCTCTTTGATGGGTGGGTCCCAATGAAGTTGGTATCCCCAGTGGGAACAGGAATCTCAGGCCCAGCAGGGAAGGAGAATACTTTTCTTGGCCTCACTGTTAGTGGAGCCAAGGTGCTGGTTTGGGGTTCACCTAGTGTTGTTGAAGGGACTCCTGTGGTATCACGGGAGGGCTAATCCTTGGGTACCTGGACTGCTTTCTGATCCTAAGTTATAGGTCAGGAAACAATGCCTGAGTCACCTTCTTCTGTTAAGCTTTGTGGGGAGAGGACGTAAGATGTTCTACGCTGTGCTGTTCTTCCACTCTGGGGTCCCCAACCCACTCACCTTCCTCTCGCCACCTTTCAGAGTTCTCCTCTGCTTACCTCATGGGCTATTTCCAGGAAGTATTGTCACACTTAGTGGGAGGAGCAACTCTATGCCATTTTGTCCCAAACAGAAGTTGCACAAAATACCTTTATATCTTGCTAAAAGTTGGAGTAAGTGAAAAGTCTTTTTAGTAGAATTCCAAGTACCCCATGTATGTATTGCTCTCTGCTGGAAAGAAGCTTAATTACTGGCCCCCCTCCCACTTGAGGAGGGCTAAATGTAGTGACATGCTTCCAAAAAGAGAGCAGGGAAAGGGAAAAGAGTAGCTTTGCAGGAGGGGACTGGAACATCCTACTTTTACCAAGTGATGACACGCTGGAGCTTACTGAGCAAACAGGTCCCAGGGCCAGTTTCTAGTTCTGACAAATACAATGCCATCCATGGGTGAAACCGGGGAATGGGCAAACAAGAACTCTCTGTATGTGTATCTTTGCATCTTTTCTGTAAATATAAGATTATTTTTATATAAAAGTCCATTTTTAAAAGTTAAATCAAATAAAATATAATTTTATCACTAAATCCCAAACATATTTTCAACAAGAATTTCTCGTCACGCAATTGAACATCCTTTACTTTGACATTAACGACACTGACAGTGAAGGGCTTCTGCCCAAATTCTGAGGACCTGGAAGTGTTGCACTCTGCACACGCTGCTCCATCACAGGGACAGTACTGCCGTGGGAGTGAATAAAGGAGGAAGCTACCTGTATCGGCCTTGCAGTGGGTGGTGACCCAGAATCAGGCAGTCAGGGCTGAATCACTGGCTCCTGGGAGCTGAGGCCACGGTCACTCAGTCTTCTCGGCATGAGCTTCTCTGTGTCAAGGGGACTATGACATGGGATGCTAGGAGGAATCCTGAATGCTTCTCCTAAAACATCCAGAAAAGAGAGCCATGGCCAAGCACTCTGGGGGAGAGGCATCACGTACAGAACACGGCAGATGTGTGGGGGCTTGTGTCCAGGTCACCGCATAGTCATCAGTAAACGCAATGTGATCAGTATCCACTTAATCAAATAACTGCATCTAAAACTCTAAAGACTCATTTTAGCTGCTAGATTCAACCTGATCCTTGATAACGCCAATGATGATGACTGCTGACGGGAAAAACATCCCAGATGAAGCAAGTGCAACTACGCATTAAAGAAGTAAGTAAGAGCAGAAAGAAGGCTAGATTTGGAGGCATGCATGCAAGCAAATGTGTGTGTGTGTGTGTGTGTGTGTACACATGTGCAAGGCAGGTAGGTACACGTGTCCGTGTAAATACACCTGTGTGTGTAAAGACTTATGACAGGTATATGGATGCCACAGTAGGACAGGCCAATGACGGTGACAATTTCCAAGCGTATGTGTAAGAGAATGTGGATATGTCTGCAAGGAGTGTCAGTATGAGTGTGTAAGGTGGAACATATATGTATCATATGAAGCTCATGCAGACGGTTCAGTTTGTGATCATTAGGAAAGTAAATGTCAGTGTGGGGAGATGTAAAAGTACATCAGCCTATGCTTAAGGCCTCCCCTTTGACCGAGGCCCCGGATAAATGAAACGCAACTAACATTTCACAAGGTCAGTACTATCCTTATACAGCCTCATCTGGCTGTACCTATCGCGGGGTGGGGTCTCTGGGGGCTTAAAGAAGTGCCTGCAAGATGCTGGCTTCCCCTTTCTTGGCCAGGTCCTCAGTCCCTGAAATCAGAATTTGCTGCCAAACTGGCCTTGAGCCAACTTCCAGCACCTATCTGGGTCTTTTCTCCAGATCTCTCCTTTCAAGGTGGCCGAGGCTGCCAGGGAGGGCTTTCTAGGTCTAAGAAAGTTTGCAGTGAGGAGGGGGATTATGATCAGAGTTCGGACAAGAGGGCTGGGTGTCTGCAAGCAAGCAAGGCCCTTGGTGGAGAAGAATGAAGCTAAGATTGGAAAGAGAAGGGGTGCCCTCTCCCCGGTGTCACATCCCATGTCACTGTGAAGGTTACAGTCTCACAGTGTGTTTGCTTGGTTCTATATAACTTATTTAGGATATGTGAGCCTCCATTAATACCCTTGCCACAGGTCCCACAAATGTTAGACCCAGCCAAGGCACAGATGCGTGAATGTGCAGCCATCCCAGTCTCCAGCCCTCAAGGTCTCTTGTCAGTGGAGACATGGACTGTGGGTAAGGTCATTTCTGACCTAGGGTGGGGGCTGAGGGGCGGAGTGGTTTACTTAATAGTCAGCTCACACAGAGGTGCACATCTTGCAGTCTCTAGGAAATGTTTTATTTAGCACATCAATTCGCATGTGCGCGCACACACACACACACACACACACACACACACACAC
>NW_005358307.1:458130-459281 GCF_000412655.1 Myotis brandtii
TGATGGGAGCCTCTCCTGCCTCCTCAGCAGCGCTAAGGATGTCCAACTGCAGCTTAGGCCTGCTCCCCGCTGGCAAGTGGACATCTCCCAAGGGCTCCCGGGCTGCCAGAGGGATGTCTGACTGCCAGCTTAGGCCCAATCCGCAGGGGAGCGGGCCTAAGCCAGCAGGTGGTCATTCCCCGAGGGGTCCCAGACTGTGAGTGGGCACAGGCCGGGCTGAGGGACGCCCCCCTCGAGTGCACAAATTTTTGTGCACCGGGCCTCTAGTATATACATAAAAGCCTAAGCGCGACCATTAACTGAACTACTGGCTAGTAGCTATGACGCACAATGACCACCAGGGGGCAGACACTCAATGCAGGAGCTGTCCCTGGTGGTCAATGCGCTCCCAAAGCCAACCTCCCGGAGCCAGCCAACCTCCAACGGTCCCTCCTGCCACGGCCGGCCGACTCCCCCATCAGCCCCAATCACTGGCCAGGCCAAGGGACCCCACCCATGCATGAATTCATACACAGGGACTCTAGTATATAAAGAAAATCTTGGTGGACATTACAGTCATAGTACGGGATTTTAAAACTCCACTGTCATCAATGGATAGATCTTTCCAATAAAAAATCAACAAGGATACAGCCACCTTAAATGACACACCAGATCAGATGGATTTAATTGATATTTAGAGAACAGTTCACCCAAAAGTAGCAGAATATGCATTCTTCTCAAGTGCATATGGAACATTTTCAAAGACAAACCATATGTTAGGACACAATAAAAATCTTAACACATTCAAGAAGAATGAAATCTTACCAAGCATCTTCTTGACCACAATGGTGTAAAACTACAAATCAACTAAAATAAAATAAAAACTGAAAAATATTTTGACAGATAGAGGCTAAATAGCATATTGTTAAAAAATGAATGGGTTAACAATGAGATCAAGGAAGAAATAAAAAAATTACTTGGAAATAAATGAAAATGAACACATAACACTACAGAATCTATGGGACAGCATGAAAGCAGTCCTGAGAGGGAAGTTTACTACAACAAAAAAGATGAATGATACCACGTTCGGTTCTTTAAAAAGATTGACAAACCTTTAACCAGACTTATCAAGAATAAGAGAGAAAGGACCCAAATAAATAAAATTAGAAATG
>NW_005358308.1:0-589 GCF_000412655.1 Myotis brandtii
CCCTCTCACAATCCAGGACTGCTGGCTCCCAATTGCTGGCCTGCCTGCCTGCCTGCCTGATTACCCCTTAACTGCTCCAGTGCTGGCCTGGTCGCCCCCAGCTGCCCTCCCCTGCTGGCCTGGTCGCCCCTAACTGCCTTCCCCTGCAGGCCTGGTCGCCCCTAACTGCCCTCCTCTGCTGGCCTGTTCGCCCCCCCAACTGCCCTCCCCTGCTGGCCATTTTGTGGTGGCCATCTTGTGGTGGCCATCTTGTGATGATGTCCTGCATGACACCACCTAGGCTTTTATTATATAGGATAATGTTCATTTCTCCATCTGCCTATCCTCCAAATCATTGCCCTTTAGATCAAGCTTTATACCCCTTCTTCTGTGGAACCTTCCTTTTTCTTCCAGAAAGTTCCCTCTTCTGAAAACTTATCACTAAATATTGCTTGAAAAGAGAAGAGAGCCAAAATCTTACAATTATTGAGTTTATGTCATTATTCTAGTGTTATGTTTAATTAAGATATTTGACTCTCGAATCAAATGCCCGAGGCAAACACACATATATACAAACAAACAAACGAAGCTTTCCTCTACTTACTGTCAG
>NW_005358309.1:0-233 GCF_000412655.1 Myotis brandtii
AAGACAGTTCAGAGATGGAGATGGTGAAGACGCCTTGGATGCTGGCAGTCACCAGCAGTGCATCACTGCAGGGTGCCCAAGACCAGACCAGAAAGGACCGGACCTGCATTTTCCACCATCCAGAACCAACATTTCATTGCTGGCATGTACACATGAACTTTTGGACATTGAAACTTGGACTCAGAACATATGGACATTGAAATTGGGACTTGATTATTTTTTAAAGAAAAAAT
>NW_005358309.1:499-795 GCF_000412655.1 Myotis brandtii
TAATCAGTTACTCTGCCTACACTTGGAAATCTATTGATGAGTTAATCAGATACTTTTGTCTACTCCTGGAAATGGTCTGCTGATCTGTGTGTCATTGAAACTTCCTTACCCAAAGGGCTACTCCAGATCAATAAAAGATTGGGGCAGCCTGAGCATGGGTGGAAGTCCTTCCGGACTTGCCCGCCTAGTCCCCAAATATTGCAAAATTAACTCGTGTCTTTTTCTTTCATTTGCTGTGCAGCTCCCCTTTCAGATACCCAACCCTATTCCACGCAGAACGTGGAGGGAGTGTTACT
>NW_005358310.1:0-731 GCF_000412655.1 Myotis brandtii
GAAAAAAACTCTTGCCACACCTGAGGATGATAGCCTGAGGGCAATTCAAGTCAGAATCCTTTCAGTCTACAGGCAGAGGCAGTCTCTGGAGGCTTTAAGTCTTTGCCTGATCTAATTAGTCAGAAACAGCGTTTGACACTGTTGTGCACTAGAAATTGAGAGACGTAGCAGATCTACGAGCGGTGTAGCAGATCTACCTAATACGCAGTCACAAACCTAAACATGCAGCCAAAATGAAGACAAAAAAAAAATACCCCAAATGAAAAACAAGAGAATGCTCCAGAAGAAGGGATAAATGAAATGGAGATAAAAAATTTATCTGATATAGAGTTCAGTGTAATGATGGTAAAGATGCTCAACAGCATGAGAAAAGATATATTAACAATGAAAACAGAAATAATGAATGACATAGCACAAATAAAGAACACATTGGAAGGAATACACAGCAGATTAGGGGAAGCTGAGGATCGAGTCAGTGAATTAGAAGACAGAGTTGAAAAAAAATCACTCAATCAGAGAACCAAAAAGAAAAACAATTAAAAAAACAGGAGGACAGCTTAAGGGAACAGTGGGACAACATGAAACGTAACAATTTTCACACAGTAGGTGTGCTGAAAGAGGCAGAAAGGGCGGAAGGGACAGAGAACATGTTTGATAATGGCAGAAAACTTGCCTAACATGGTAAAGGAAAAATCACACAAGTCCAGGAGGCACAGAGATCACCAAGCAAG
>NW_005358311.1:0-872 GCF_000412655.1 Myotis brandtii
TCTGTGAATTCTTTTTGAAAGCTGCCCGTGGCAAAGGGGGCATGTGCCCTTTTCGCCACATTAGTGGTGAGAAGACAGTGGTGTGCAAACACTGGCTGCGGGGACTGTGCAAGAAGGGGGACCAGTGCGAGTTCCTCCATGAGTAGGACATGACCAAGATGCCCGAGTGCTACTTCTACTCAAAGTTCGGTCCCCTGTGTAGGCACCGGCACACGCGGAGAGTCATCTGTGTGAATTACCTCGTGGGATTCTGCCCGGAGGGGCCCTCGTGTAAATTCATGCACCCTCGATTTGAACTGCCAATGGGAACCACCGAGCAGCCTCCACTGCCCCAGCAGACGCAGCCTCCGTCAAAGCAAAGTAACAATCCGCCATTACAAAGGTCGTCCTCCTTGCTCCAGTCAAGGAGCCAGAACTCTTCTCCCAATCAGCAGAGAGCCCCGCAGGCCATCGGGGTCATGCGGAGTCAAAACAGCAGAGCAGGCAACGGGGGACCCCGCCCATTGGAGCAGGTCACCTGTGACAAGGTGGTGAAAAAGGACACTACGCCAACAGATGCACCAAAGGGCACCTGGCCTTTCTCAGTGGACAGTGACAGCAGCTGGAGACAGCTCAGAACAGCCCAAAGGGCCCCATTTCGCGGACCACTCTGGGCCATCCTTGGGATTGTGCATTTGACTGTTCAATGCCAGTGTTAGTGCAACTCTGGCTGGAGCTGGTAGGCAAGCGCACTGGCGCTTATCAGGCTGAGCGGCAACATCTGTCAGTTTCCCTACCATGTTGCTGTAGTCTCTTTTAAAAAGGGAACATGTGCTCCGGTTCTGTCCCTCAAATCAGCATCATGTGTGTCTAGGCATCAACATCTGTCTGGG
>NW_005358311.1:5197-5592 GCF_000412655.1 Myotis brandtii
TCTATAATAATAAAAGTGTAATATGCTAATTAGACTGGACAGCCGAACAATCTTCTGGACATCCTTCCAGATGACCTTCCAGATGAAGCTGCGGCTGCGAGGGCTGAGCCCCTTGCATGAATTTTGTGCATCAGGCCTCTAGTAATATATAAAACAACTACTCACAGAACTAATGGGAGAAACATACCAAAACACAATCATAGTTGGGGACATTAATATTCCATCCACAGTGCTAGATATACTATCTAAACAAAAATTCAATAAAGAAATATTGGCCTTAAGTGACACACTAGACCAAATGGATATAATCGACATTTACAGAACCTTTCATCCCAGAACATCAGATTATACATTTTTTTTTTCTCCAGTGCACATGGAACATTCTCAAGGATAGA
>NW_005358312.1:0-284 GCF_000412655.1 Myotis brandtii
CGTTTGCCCCACAGATTGGCCCTGATCGCCAGCCAGGCCTAGGGACCCTACCTGTGCATGAATTTCATGCACCAGGCCTCTAGTCTAAGAGAAAAGAGGTCTGTGCCCCTGACTAAATATCGCATGGTTAAAAATTCTTGTGGCGCACCAGTTGAAAATCACCGCCCTAGACCATAACTTCATGCTCTTCGCACAGTGAACCTTCAGAAAGGCAGGTACGCTGAGTGGAGAAGCAGGTGGCTCCTGTTTTATTTACCTATCGGTTTTACACTTAGTTAGAAGAC
>NW_005358313.1:0-878 GCF_000412655.1 Myotis brandtii
ATTTGTAACAAACAGGAAGGGGTCCTCGGGCAACCAAAGGGCTTGTAGGGGTGACCAGGGAGCTCTGACAACACTCTTCGCCTCCCCTCCCCACCCCAGGTTCAAGCTCACCACAGCCAGGACCCAGCGGAACCCAGGAAGCTGTGCCAGCAGCCAGCCAGGTGAGAGCCTCAGCAGGCCTGTGAGCAGCCTCAAGGTGGGGGGCCGAGTCCAGGCAGCCTCAGGCCCCGGGAGAACGAGGGGACGTGTGTGTGGTGTGTGGGAGTGTAAATGTGTGTGCATGTGACTGTGTGTCAGACTGTGAGCACGCGGGCAGTGTCTGTGAAGTGTTCTGTGTGTGACTCTGTGTTGAGTGTTCTAGTGTGAAGGGAAGGGGCACCGAGAGCTTCATTGCCCACGCGTCCCGTGACCTCCCTATAGCGCTGGGCAAAGTCAGCAACAAACCTGGGAGGGGAAGGCCGCTCAGGAGGAGGCAGGTGATGGCGGAGGCAGGGACATGTTCGGGGACAAGACTGCGACCACGTTAGGTGTGAGCCTGAGAGACAGGACGCAGGGTAAAGCCTGGAAACCCCTGGTTGTTCCTCGGAGCCCAGACAGAGCTGCGGAGTGAACTGGGGGTGAACTTCTTCCCCCCACCCCCACCCCAGGAAAGCACCTAGAGAGGACAGGAGGGGCAGGATTCTCCAGCCACCCCTGCACCTGACCTTGCCCAACCTCTCCTGTACCCTCTGACAGTTGTAACTCCCAGACAGGTTGGCTCAGGGCAGAGGGCACAGGCCAGCCTCAGCTCCTTTTATAAGGAGAGCCCAAGCTGGCCCAGCCCACAGGGCGTGGTGAGGGCGCTGTGCCTGTCCTGTCCTAGGTGCCTGTGTGGTGAG
>NW_005358314.1:0-537 GCF_000412655.1 Myotis brandtii
TCCATTGACCTAGGAGCTGTATCAGTAAAGATATTGCAACAACAAATGTGTGCTATTTTAATGCCTTTGGCTTCTTCTAGGATTTTTATGGTTTCACATCTTATGTTTAAGTCCTTTATCCATTTTGAGTTTATTTTTGTGTATGCTTTAAGTTGTTGGTCTAGTTTCCTTATTTTTTTGCATTTATCTGCCCAATTTTCCCAACACCATGTATTGAAGAGACTGTTTTGACTTCACTGGATGCTCTTGCTTTCTTTGTGAAATATTAATTGAGCATAATGGCTTGGGTCAATCTCTGGGTTTGCTGTATTGTTCCATTGGTCGATATGTCTGTTCTTGTGACAGTACCAGGCAGTTTTGAGAACAGTGGCTTTGCATAGCTTGATATCTGGTATTGTGATCCCTCCAACTTTATTTTTCTTTCTCTGGATTGCTGCAGCTATTCAAGGTCTTTTTTTATTTCGTATGAGTTTTTGGAGAGTTTTTTCTAGACCTTTGAGGTATGCTGTTGGTATTTTAATGGGGATTGCATTGAAT
>NW_005358315.1:0-721 GCF_000412655.1 Myotis brandtii
AGATATTCCAATGATTCTGCATCTTCTTAGTAGGATCAGCAGTTGAAGCAACGGAAAACACCGAAAACAGCTGGTGGGACCCCAAGGAGATCAGTGGAGAACAGTGTTCTATTTGAGGAAATCATGGGAGAGGACCTAAGGGGATGAGAGTTTTATCAGAGAAACATGGAAGAATACGTTCCTATGAGCTGGCCAAGCACATGTCATATTACCAGGATCCTGTGAAGCACTAATAACTTAACATAGGCCCAACGTGGTAGGATCCTCAAGAACTGAACTTGAGGTAGAGTGCAGAGATACCCAGGCAAAGACACCATCACATCCATATATTTACATAGCCAGAGTTTCCCATTCACATTCATCTCAAACAAGACCCCTTTACTGTCACTGTCCCCATTATTCATTTCCCTACAACATTCTACATGCATCTAAATTCTCCATGCTTGATTTTTGTCCATGCCATGCAAACCGTTATAATTTCTGTGGCTCCTAAGATCTTATATCAGTATCCTTGTTTTTTGAATTTTATGGAAATACAAAGGCACAGTATATACTTTGTGTCTAGCTCCTTTCACTAATCAATATATTTGTGGAATTTATCCATGTTGTGTATGATATTAATTTTGTTCCTTTTTGGTACATGTATATTATTGCATGAATATTATATTTTCATTGACTATAATAATCTGGTCATTATGGTTGCTTCCAGTCTGAGCTGCTT
>NW_005358316.1:0-858 GCF_000412655.1 Myotis brandtii
GTCTCCTTTTTTCCCCGCCCTTGACAATCCCCTGGCATAGGTGTAAGATTTTTGTCCAATCTCTTCCCCACCCCCCACAAACCCCCGAGAATTGTCAGTCCACTCCCTTTCTATGCCCCTGATTCTATTATATTTACCAGTTTATTCTGTTCATCAGATTTTTTATTCACTTGATTTTTAGATTCACTTGTTGATAGATGTGTATTTGTTGTCACTTTGTTGTTACCTTTTTCTTCTTCTTCCTCTTCTTAAAGGATACCTTTCAGCATTTCATATAATACTGGTTTGGTGGTGATGAACTCCTTTAGCTTTTCCTTATCTGTGAAGCTCTTTATCTGGCCTTCACTTCTGAATGATAGCTTTGCTGGATAAAGTATTCTTGGTTGTAGGTTCTTGGTATTCATCACTTTGAATATTTCTTGCCATTCCCTTCTGGCCTGCCAAGTTTCTGTTGAGAAATCAGCTGACAATCTTATGGGTACTCCCTTGTAGGTAACTGACTTTTTTTCTCTTGCTGCTTTTAAGATTCTCTCTTTGTCTTTTGCTCTTGGCATTTTAATTATGATGTGTCTTGGTGTGGTCCTCTTTGGATTCCTTTTGTTTGGGGTTCTCTGCGCTTCCTGGACTTGTAAGTCTATTTCTTTCACCAGGTAGGGGAAGTTTTCTGTCATTATTTCTTCAAATAGGTTTTCAATATCTTGCTCTGTCTCTTCTTCGGGCATGCCCATAATTTGGATGTTGGTACGCTTGAAGTTGTCCCAGAGGCTCCTTACACTACCTTCATATTTTTGGAATCTTTTTTCTTTTTGCTTTTCCGGTTTGGTGTTTTTTTGCTTCTTCATATTTCAAATCTTTGAC
>NW_005358317.1:0-821 GCF_000412655.1 Myotis brandtii
GGTCGATTTGCATATTACCCTTTTATTATATAGAATATACAAGCCTAAGCGACCGTTAAGACCGGTGGACTGAACGACCATCGACTGGTCGCTATGATGCGCACTGACCACCAGGGGGCACATGCTCAATGCAGGAGCTCAGTGTGCTCCACGGCCGGCCAACCTCCCATGCTCCCTCCCCCCAGCCGCCCAGCCGGTCCCAATTGGCCCAGATCAGGACTGGGCAAGACACCCTGATCGGCCCTGATCACCAGCCAGACCAAGAAACCCCACCCATACATGAATTTGTGAACCAGGCCTCTAGTATATGTAGATAATTATATATATACACATTCCACCAAGAATATGAATCAGCAGATCAGCAACATGAGCAGCAACACTGAGTGTGAGCTACCAAATGCCTGCTGCTTTCTTCTGCACCCCGCACCCACACACATACACACCAGCATCTCACACAAGAATCTCTCTGTGTCCTACTCTAAAGGAAAAGCATAAAGGAAAGCAAATTCTGGAAAATGTATTTCAGCCTAGTCAAGTTGACACATTGCAAAGCTACCAAAGTTCTAAATGTTGATCTAATCTTTTGTTTTTAAGCCCATTCACCCTATTTCAGATAGCCAATGAAATCAGGCCACAGGCCCTGCATTTATAAAGCCTTAACCTTGTAACAAGCAATGCAGTTTTAAAATACGTTATTTAACTTCACCTTCACAGCAAACCAGAGGTAATCACTGTCTCTGTTTTACTAAGGAAGAGAGGGGTTGGTAACTTGTCTAAGGCCTATCTGATTCCAAGGCACATGTGTTACCACTATAGTAACC
>NW_005358318.1:0-259 GCF_000412655.1 Myotis brandtii
TATGGAACTAATGAAATACAGTGATAGGAATTAGGAAATGCGACACTGATGGTTCTGGGCATGTGAAGGGTGAAGGACAGAGGGTATACATGGTCTTCCCTTCAGTTCTGCCGGAGAGATGAGCTCCGAGGGCCAGAGCTGCTCCATGCCCAGAGGAGGTGGGTGTGGTCAGTGGCTCTGTTTCAGAACTTCTTGCCAAGCAGAGAGCTTACCCGACCCACAGGAACCTTTTTACTCCAGAAAACAGAAACAGCCAGTT
>NW_005358318.1:733-2654 GCF_000412655.1 Myotis brandtii
AAGGCAGGGTGGGACCCGGAAGACCCATATGGGGAGTGCCACTGAGCCAGAAGCTGGCTCATGGCTGGCCAGCACAGTGGTGGTGGCAGGAGCCTCTCCCACCTCCGTGGCAGCACTAAGAATGTCCAACTAACGGTTTAGACCTGATCCCTTGGGGGCCTAAGCCTTTAGTTGGACATCCCCCGAGGGCTCCCTGGCTGCCAGAAGGATGTCTGACTGGAAGGTTAGGCCTGATCCCCCGGGGAGTGAGCCTAAGTCGACAGGTGGACATCCCCCAAGGGGTCCTGAACTGTGACTGGGCACAGGCCAGGCTGAGGGACCCCCCCACCCCCGAGTACACAAATTTTTGTGCACCAGGCCTCTAGTCCTATATAATAAAAGCCCAGCGACCAAAATGGCAGACAACCCTAATGACCAGAGACCAGAACCACCACGCCCCCCCCAGCAAGCAGTTAGGGGTGATCAGGCAGGCAGGACAGCAGTTAGGGGCAATCAGGTAGGCAGGCGAGTGGTTAGGAGCGATGAGGCAGGCAGGCAGAGCCCCAGGATTCATGTCTCAAAGAGGGAGACCTAGGTTGCCTGCCACAGCCTGCGGGAGGGATGCTCGGGGGCTGCAACTGGAGATGCTGGCAGTGGTGGATGCTGCAGGGTGGGGCTGGTGCCACTGAGGCTCCTGAGCAGGCATGGCGCCTGCAGCCTGGCCCAGGCCCTGGGGTCCCAGCCTCCGCAGTGGCTTCTGCAGGGCTGGACTGCCACTCCTCCTGCTATGATGCCTGGACAGATCCCGGGCCCTTCCATGACTGCGGGCTCTCTGCCAGCGCTCGGCCCCCTGATCGGACTCTTCAGCTGGGTCCTGACTGCAGAGGAGCTGAAATACACTGACATCCACAACACTGGGGCCATGATCGCCCCTTTGCACTTCCTGGAGGTGAAACTGGGCAAGAGGCCTCAACCTGTGAAAAGTGAGCTAGATGAGGAAGAGGAGTGGAGGAAAAGGCGCTGGGAAAAGAACAAAGTGGTGGCAGCCCGCTGCCAGAACAAGAGGAAGGAGCGGACGGAGTGTCTGCAGCGGGAATCTGAGTGGCTGGAGCTCATGAATGCGGAGCTGAGGATCCAGATGGAGGAGCTGAAGCAGGAGTGGCAGCAGCTCATCCTGATGCTCAACCGGCATCGCCCCACCTGCATCGTCAGGACTGACAGTGTTAAGACCCCGACTCAGAAGGCAACCCACTGCTGGAGCAGCTGGAGAAGAAGTGACCATGGGCTGGGAGGAGGAAGAGGAGGCGGAGGAGACGAGGAGAAGGGGGAGGAGGATGGTCCTAGAGGGCTCTTCCTTGTTGCATGAAAAACTCTTCAGTGAGGCTCAGCACAGCCAGCATCAACAAGGCTTTTTTTGCGAAACTCAGATCAGCCACACCAGGGGATGAAACCCAGGCTGATGAAAACCAGGACCAAGTGCTAAGACCAAAGTAGTCCTGAGGAGGGCTGTTCTGCCTGAGGCCAGGCTTTCAGGAAGCTGGACAAAGGCTCTGGGCCAGAGAGATGTCCAACTAGGCAGCTGTGGGCACTTCCTCAGCCTCTCCGCCAGGGCACCCACCCAAAGGACCTCCGAGCAGCCAGGAAAAGCCATGAGTTGCAACCAAAATTAGGCTGAGCATTGAACTCAGAGTGAAACTGCAATCTGCCTGCCCCCAGCCCTGACCCTGACCCTGACCCTGATCCTGATGCAAGGCTGGAGAAGGGCACAGTGCCAGGCCCTGCTGTACCCACCTACCATGGTCTAGCTCAGTCCTGCCCGGAGTGGAAGCCGGGTGCACCTTCACCGGCCCTGCTGGGGTTGCTGTGGGCACGAAGTATGAGCGTCCTTCCACAGCACATACTCAGTGAATATTTACAGACTGGCTGTCCTGGCAGGGCTTTC
>NW_005358319.1:0-1478 GCF_000412655.1 Myotis brandtii
AAGCAAACAGCAACAAAACAATAGAAAGATAAAGGAAAAAAATTGTGTAGTGAAGAAAGATAGGGGAGAGGTGTATAAGTATTTAGAGCAGTGGATTGGGAATAGGATATATAAGTAGGGTGAAATTTTGACAGGGGGTAAAAAGACAGAATAGGTACAATCTAAAGCAGGAAAAGGGTAAGAGAAACAGGACAACAAAAGGCGTGCACGTATACTGCTAAGTTGACTTAAAACGAAAAGAGATAGACAAAACAAGCATACAACACGAGTGTGGATGGGAGAGTTGGAAGGGGTCGACCTCAGCGAACATACCTCAATCAGATTGAGGGCGTTTTTTAGCAAAGGCCAGCTTAGGAGTACCCTAATTAAGTTAATAACAATGTACCTACCTATATAGTTTAAGTTTAAAAAATTTGGCTCTCAAAAGAAATTTCAGTCGTTGTACTGTTGCTATTTGGCTCTGGTTGGCTCTCAGTTTGCCGACCACTGTATTAGGCGTTTATTGAAAAGGCTAGCAAACAAGAAGGCAGGGTGCTTACAGGCATCAAGTCCTGCCTTCCAGCAAGGTGCAGAGGACAGGATTTTAAAGGGGAAGGGGCTAGGGCACGGGTGGGCAACCTTTTTGTGAGTGCGTGCCAAAACCAGCAAAATCTCTGACTCAAAATTCTTCTGCGTGCCAACCCTAATTTTTTGAGAACATGTTACATCTACTTGATATCTCTTAAAGTGTACATTTGTGAAGAACCTTGAAGAAATGATAAAAATTATATGAGCAACAATAACACAGTATATGATGATGAAAAATACATTTATTTTTAAATGTATAGACATACACTGATAGTCTGACAGAAAACTTTATGACTCCGTTTGATATTATCATTGGGACTTTTGGGGCTGCATTGCTGATGACAGAGATTTTACACCAGGTTTATATTTCATGACCTTCAAAGATATGCACGAGCTACTACTTTCATCCGTCAGGCTACTCCTATTATGAGACTCATGGGAGATGCAGGACGCTACCCATTATCTTCACTAGCAGAGAAGGGCAAACAAGGATCCCAGAAGACTGGTGACACTTGTACCCACGGCAGGGCCTGAGTTTTGCACTGATTGTCTAGTCCTGACAATGGGGGCTCAAACTATTTCCTGATCAAATAGCCTCAGAGTAAATCCTTCTAGTATTTACTGACCTTTATGATAGCCTGTCTGCTACTGCTATTACCTGCCTGACTAAGGGCTTTATGTTTAACCAAAGCTGAATAAAAGGCTGGCAACGCCTGGGCACCAGTGGAGGTCCTTCCCCTTGAGTTGGACTTACGCACCTGGCCCCCCCCAATATTTCCAAATTATCTCTTGTCTCTTCTCCTTCATTTGTGTGCGGCTCCTCTTCCAGATCCTGAACCCTAAACCACGTGGGACGTGGGGAATACACACATACAACAAGACTTAACAAAATTCATCACTGAGAACAAAGA
>NW_005358320.1:0-363 GCF_000412655.1 Myotis brandtii
GCTGCTGGGTCCAGCTGATTGGGACTGAGTGAGACGGAATGGACACGCCCTGGGGCCCTCCCACAGTCCCTTCCAGGCTGGCCAACTTCCCACATCCCTCCCCAGCCCCGATCGTGCACTGATGGTGTCCCTTGGCCTGGCCTGCACCCTCTCGCAATCTGGGACCCCCTCAGGGGATGTCAGAGAGCCAATTTCAGCCCAATCCCACAGGCCAGGCTGACGGGCCCCGCTGGTGCACTAATTAGTGCACCGGGCCTCTAGTCTATAATAATAAAAGCATAATATGCTAATTAGACTGGACATCCTTCCGGATAACCTTCCAGACAAAGCCAGGGCTTCGAGGAAAGCCCGGGTCCCGGGTGC
>NW_005358321.1:0-1460 GCF_000412655.1 Myotis brandtii
ATGTGGTGTATCACGTTTATTGATTTGCGGATATTGTGCCATTCTTGCATCTCTGGGATAAATCCTACTTGGTAATGGTATATGATGTTTCTGATGTACTGCTGGATCCGATTTGCTAGGAATTTGTTGTGGATATTGGCATCTATATTCATGAGGGATATTGGCCTGTAATTCTCTTTCATTGTGTTGTCTTTACCTGGTTTTGGTATTAGGGTGATGCTGGCTTCATAGAATGAGCTTGGAAGTCTTCCTTCCTCTTGAATTTTTTGGAATAGTCTGGGGAGAATAGGTTTTAGTTCTTCCTTGAATGTTTGGTAAAACTCCCCTGTGAAGCTGTCTGGCCCCGGGCTTTTGTTTGCTGGAAGCTTTTTGATTACTGCTTTAATTACTTCCATAGTTATTGGCCTATTGAGATTTTTAGATTCTTCCTGATAGAGTTGGAAGGTTTTATTTTTCTATGAATATGTCCATTTCCTCCAGGTTTTCCAGTTTGTTGGAATAGAGTTGTTCATAGTATTTTTTAACAATCCTTTGTATTTCTGTGGGGTCTGTTGTTATTTCCCCTCTATCATTTGTGATTTTGTTAATTTGGGTCCTCTCTCTTTGCTTCTTGGTTAGCCTGGCTAGAGGTTCATCAATCTTGTTTATCCTTTCAAAGAACCATTTCTTGGTTTTGTTGATCTTTTTTATTTTTATATATTTTTTTGTTCTCTATGTCATTTATCTCTGCTCTGATCATTATTATTTCATTCCTTCTGCTTATGCTTGGCTTTTCTTGTTGCTCTCTTTCTAACTGTTTGAGTTGTAGGGTTAGATAATTTGTTAGCATTGTTTCTTGTTTTTTGAGGCAGGCCTGTAGAGCTATGAACTTGCCTCTCAAGACTGCTTTCACCGTGTCCAATAGATTTTGGATTGTTGTGTTTTCATTGTCATTTGTTGCCATGATGCTCTTTATTTCTTCTTTGATCTCTCTGGTAACCCAGTCATTGTTTAATGGCATGCTATTTAGCCTCCAGTTTTTTGATTTTTTTTAATTGTTTTTATTGTAGTTGATTTCTAGTTTTATGCCATTGTGGTCTGAGATGGTGCTTGATATGATTTCTATCTTCTTGAATTTGAAGAGACTTTGCCTGTGACCCAATATATGGTCTATCTTTGAAAATGACCCATGTGCACTGGAGAAGAATGTATATTCTGTAGCTTTGGGGTGAAATATTCTGAAGATGTCAGTTAAGTCCATCTGATCTAGTGAGTCATTTAGGATTGCTGTTTCTTTACTGATTTTTTGTTTATAGGAATTGTCCAATAGTGACAGTTGGCTATTAAAGTCCCCTACTATGACTGTATTGCTATCAATCTCTCCCTTGATATCCTACAGAAGTTTTTTTTTATGTATTTGGGTGCTCCTATATTGGATGCGTACATGTTTACCAGAGTTATATTTTCTTGTTGGATTGCTC
>NW_005358322.1:0-909 GCF_000412655.1 Myotis brandtii
CTTAGAGGTTTTCAAAAGTCACCTTCTTTGCCCAGCCGACATGGCTCAGTGGTTGAGCGGCGCCCTATGAACCAGGAGGTCACGGTTCCATTCCCAGTCAGGGCACATGCCCAGGTTGCGGGCTCCATCCCCAGTATGGGGTGTGCAGGAGGCAGCTGATTCTCTCTCATCATTGATGTTTCTATCTCTCCTCTCCCTTCCTCTCTGAAATCAATAAAGTATGTTTTTTTTTAAGTCACCTCATTTAACAAACTAAAGTGTGGTTGAAAGGAGCTGATTATGAATACCAAAAGACACTTTTATCACTTTTATAGAAATGACCACTTAGGAAATTTCAAGGGTTTTTGAAGTTTTGTTCCAGGAACAAATATATATTTCTTGTTATAAATCACAATATCACAATGGTTCTGTATGACTTGCCACCAGACAGGATGCTCTTGAGGGTACTGGCTTATTCCTCTTTGAATCCCCAGAGCCAAGCACAGGGAATAAAGCAGGAAGAGTAATCTGTCTTCTACAGCATTAAATCAAAATGGAAGAAGGCCCGGCCAGTGTGGCTCAGAGGTTGAGTACTGACCTATGCACCAGTAGAACACAGTTCCATTCCCGGTCAGGGCACAAGCCCGGGTTGTGGGCTCGATCCCCAGTGTGGGGCATGCAAGAGGCAGCTGATCAATGATTCTCTCTCATCACTGATGTTTTTACCTCTCTCTCGCTCTCCCTTTTTCTCTGAAATAATTTTAAAAATTTTTTTAAATGGAAGTAGTACAGATAGTTCAACAGAGAGTAGCAGGCAGTTAGGACACTTGACATCACTCACATCCTTACACAAATTCTAGAACACCCAACAAACTGCTGGAAATCCCACAGATTTAAAATACTCATTTCTGTTTTAATTAACATTTCCAC
>NW_005358323.1:0-508 GCF_000412655.1 Myotis brandtii
CATTATATACAAACATCTTCCCAAGTACAAAGACACCAGTTAAGTAGGCTCAACATTGCAAAATTGAATAATCATAATTTTATATAAAACTAGAGGCCCAGTGCATGACATTCATGCATTGCGGGGAGGGGAGGTCTTTCAACCTGGCCTGTGCCCTCTAACAGTCTGGGGCTCCTCGGGGGATGTCCTTAGCGCTGCCACCGAAGCAGGAGCACCTCCACTGCGCTCGCTAGCCATGAGCCTGGGTTCTGGCTGACTAGAGCTCCCCGTGTGGGATTGCACTGACCACCAGAGGGCAGCTTCTGCATTGAGCGTCTGCCCACTGGTGGTCAGTGCACATCATAGCGACTGGTCATTCTGCTGATCTTTCCACTATTTGGTCGATTTGCATATTAGCCTTTTATTATTACGATTGCCAGTGCACTTCATATGTACCGGCCGGTTGGATGGACAGACAGATGGTCGGTCACTTAGCCCTTTATATATACTGTATAGATAACATTTTCAT
>NW_005358324.1:0-1168 GCF_000412655.1 Myotis brandtii
GAACTTGGGCAAAAAATAAAACAAGTAGTAAAATAGACAGATTTAAAATAATACTAGAGGTCTAGGGCACTAACTCGTGTATGGGTGGGGTCCCTAGGCTTGGCTGGTGATCAGGGCCGATCAGGACTGGGCTAATCGTGGCTTGCCTGCTGGGTGGGAGGTACAAGGGGAGGGACTGCAGGCCTATTGGGGCCTGCTGGCCAGCGGGGAGGGACAGGGTGTGGGAGGTTGGCCATCAGCCCCAAGGAGGGAGCCAGCCCTCAGCCTCCTTGGGAAAGGGGCCTCATCTGCCACCACCCACCCCTGGTTTCCTGTCCCAGCCCAGTGCTGAAGGCCCTGGTGGGGTCGGGAGAGGAGGCGCAGGTTGCTGGGCCAGGCACAGAAGGAATGGACGCCAGATGCTGACGCTGCCGGAAGGCTGCAGAAGGTTGACTGTGGGAGCGCACTGACCACCAGGGGCAGCTCCTGCATTGATCGTCTGCCCCCTGGTGGTCAGTGTGTATCATAGAGACTGGTTGACCGGTCATTCCAGTCGTTCCGGTCATTCTGGTTATTTAGTCCTAATGGTCGCTTAGGCTTTTATATAGATGTTTCTATGATTCTTCAGATTTATCTTTATTATAATCATTTTGTATCTTGTGGACATGAAAATATACAAATACAAGACTAACTATTGTCTACCCTAGGACTAATATAATAATTAAGAATTTTGAGTATTTCATATGCACTTTGAAGTGAATAATACAGGTGGGTATAGTTTCATTATATAGTATTATCTCTTAATACTACAATTAAACTATTCTTGAATACTTGGCTTTAGTCTGCTTTATAAGTAGATACATATTTTCATTGAAGTATAATTGACTTATAATATTATATTAGTTTCAAATATACAACAGGCCTTTAATATTTATATTCATTAAAAGTGATCACCACAATAAATTAGTTATCTTCTGCCACTATACAAACTAGATAACTTCATTCTGTTCTTACACTCCTTCCCCAAAATGCTTCATAGTAGGCTAATATAAATTGAAAATGCATATGTTTCTGGTATTTTATTACAATTTAAATCCTTGTAACTATTGTGCTAGGCAGGTATACCATCTCATTTTGTAGATTAGACAAGTGAGATTCATGTGGTTTTGGTCTCCTACCCAGTATCACA
>NW_005358325.1:0-799 GCF_000412655.1 Myotis brandtii
ACATATATATATATATATATTAGTTTCAGGTGCATAGTGTAGTTTACATAATTTATGAAGTGATCCCCTCCATAATTTATCATATATAGTTATTACAATATTATTGACTATATTTTCTATGTTGTACATTGTATCAACTATAATTAAAGTATTTAAAAACAGATAATATACTTATTCATGATTTACCTTCACAGCATTTCATTTCAAAGTTAGAAGTTTGCAAAGAGCCAGATAGCGATGACCCCCCAGTTCTATTGTAACAAATGAAGTACATGGGAAAGGTTCCTATTTTAAGAAAGAGAATTCAGCCATTAGTACCATCACTACCAAAAAAAACAAGCATTTTGTAGAATGGAAATATCCCTTAGGATTTGTTGGTCACAAGAAGTCACTGCAGGGAGAGCAATTGTAATAGAGGTGGAAAGACTCCAGATGAGTTGGTTGAAGGGAGAGTGAGCAGTGTGGAAATTAAAGTAACAAGTATAGACCAACTCTCCAAAAGTTTGGAGCAATACTGAAAGGGGAGTGTGGTTCTAGGAGTGCGTTTCATTTTCATTGTCAGAAATGGGAATGTGGGTCATTCTCATAATATTGAACATGATACATTGAAGACATTGGAATATCTAAGTGAATGAAAGGATAAGTGAATGTGTAAGTTCCTTAAAAGTTAGAAAGAGATGGGATTCAAAGCTCCAGTGGGGGTATTAAGAGGCAGTCATTAATAAAATAACTATACACATAGTTTTTTAATTACAATGGTTATCAATGTAAGAACATCCAAACCTGTAGAGAATTTTTA
>NW_005358326.1:0-1684 GCF_000412655.1 Myotis brandtii
TGTTTACCTATGCCGCCATCTTGGTCTCTCCTCTTGACTTTTTCTTTACAATAGCTTTTGAAGAGCAAAAGTTTTAAATTTTTTTGAGGTCCAAATTATCAAAAATTTTTAAATAGTTTGTACTTTCTTATGTCCAATGAAGAAATCTTCATATGAGCCTATTTTTCTTCTTCAACTAAAACTCATAGTTTTCTCTTATGGCATTCAGCCTGTGGTCTAGCTGAGTTACTTTTTTATGTAGTGTGAGGTCAAGTTCAAGGTTCTTTCCCAGTTCTTCTAGCACAGTTTTTTGAAAAAATTCCTTCAATTTTACATTTCATTTTTCTCCTTCTTCCTGCCTTCTTTTGTATTAATTGTTATAATTCAGTGTTATCTTCTTATTTAGCTTAGGCACCATACCTCCTATGCAACAATGGTTTCTCTAGGGGTTATAGCACATGTTAACGCACCCTGGTCCACGTTTAAATAATTTCAGAGCATTTCACCTGTATCGTAGGGACACCACCATGCTGTCCCTCCATGCCCACTCTTCAGCATTTATATCATTGTCACCTATTCCTTTCACATATGTTTTAAATCCTGGCTGACATTGTTACTATCTTTTAATTAAACACTTCTCTTTTAAAGACATTAAGTGACAATAAAATGTGTATGTCATTGACTCACACACTAACCAGGGGCAGTGCTCTTCTCTCCTTTGTGTTGATCCCAATTTCCACCTGGTCTGATGGCTTCTGCCCAAGGATTCCTCTAATATTTCTTGCAATGCTGATATCTTTGAATTGCATTCTTCTAGCTTTTATTTAAAAAAGTCTGTGTTGCCTTCATTTGTGGATGATATTTTTGATGGTATAGAATTCTTGGGATGAAAGGGAGTTTTCACACTTGAACAGTGACACTCATCTGTCCGCTGGGTTGCATAGTTTCTGACGGGAAGTCTGCTGTCATTCTTACACATGTTCTTCTGTTTTTTCATTTTCTCTCTCTTTTCTGTGGCTTCTAAGTCTTAGTGTGATTTTCTTCACATTTCTTCTGCTTGGGGGTTATTTCGCTTTAGGATTCTGTGTCTTTACAGTTTTGATCAAATTTGGAAACATTTTGGCCACTGTTTCTTCAACTATGCATGTATTTGAAATACATATTTATATCGTATGAAATATTTATATTACAACTAGAGGCCCGAAATTCATGCAAGAGTAGGCCTTCCTTCCCCCGGCTGCTGGCACTGGCTTCCCTCCTGCACCTGGGACCTGGGCTTCCCTCACAGCCCCGGCTTCGTCCAGAAGGTCCTCCGGTCTAATTAGCATATTATGCTTTGATTATTATAGATTATAGATTATATATACAGGGTGGGGCAAAGTTGGTTTACAGTTGTGAGTACATGAAACAGAACTTATTTTTGTATTATTATTAATTATTGTATTATTTTCCATATGAACAGCTGTAAGGCTACTTTTGCCCCACCCTGTACATATATAAATTTCCATTTCTTCTTTTCTGGACTCTAGTTAGACTCCTGTTGACTGTTTCCTACTTTCATTGCTCCCCAGTGGTTCATTTCTTGTTTTACCTTTTTGCTCTTTTTATAATGCTTTGTATTTAATTTTGGATAGTATCTGTTGCCATGACAAGTTCACCGATGTTTCTTTTTTCTGTACTGCCAATCTGCTGTCATTCCCAATTA
>NW_005358327.1:0-2541 GCF_000412655.1 Myotis brandtii
AGGGTCTCACTAGATTTCTTGAGGATCTCACTACATTGATCTGTGGTTTCTACAAAGTTCTTGAAAAACCTTAGAAGTGTGGTTTTGAATTCTATATCCAGTAGTTTGCCTTCCTCCATTTCTGTCATTTGTGTCCTGTTTCTTTGTCTCGGCATTTTTTATGCTTCGCTGTGTCGATTGAGTGGCTTTCTTTGCTAAGTGTCCTATAGGGCCTGGTGGCTCAGCCTCTCCAATTACCTGAGGTAGACACTCTTGGTGCAACCCCTTGTGGGCTTTGTGCACAGTCTTGTTGTAGTTAAGCCTTGATTGTTGTATGTAAAGCTGGGAGGATTTGACCTCCAGGCCAATTGGCTGTGAGAGTCAGCTGTGTCTACGGTGGGAGAGCTTCTGTGCTGAAGACACCCTTATGGGGCAAGACTTGCTTCAGTGGGGCTTTGGTGCTCACTGAGTCTGGCCCCTGAGTGTGTCCCTTATGGATCTGTGGCGTTATAATTGGATGGTCCCACTCTGACCACTGGGTACACTGGCTCTTGGATCTAAGGAGGTGCTAATCTAGCCTCTGCCTGAGGCTACCCTGCAGAAGCCAGCTATAAAGCAATGCAAGTTGCCCTGGGGCCTTGGGCAGCTGCAGTTTGTTAAGTAATTTTCATATTACAAAGGGCCAGGCCTTTCATATGCAAAAGCCTCCGAGCAAGGCTTGGGCGGGTGGGCAGAGCTAGCAGTATGGCTGCTCTCAGTCTTGTCCTCAGAGGTTCCGGCAATCGCTGCGTGTGCCTCCGAGAGAAAGCTGCCCTCGAGTTCCGACCGATGCCAGACAGTCCCGCTTCTCCTGTTTGATTCTGGGCCCCCAGAGCATTGCCCGGAACTGTATCTCAGAGCCTGAGACTCCCTCCGGATTGAAACAGACAACCGCGCCCTCAGCCACCGCTCCGCACGCACCTCTGCACCTTTGTATTTTCCGCACTGCGCCTCCTCTGAGTCTCAATGTGCTTTTCTCTTTCCTTCTAGTTGTAGAATTTCCACTCAGCCAGCCTTCCTGTGGTTCTGGATGATGTCCATTCTGTCTTTTAGTTGTATTTTTGAAGTGGTTGTGTGACGCAGCAATCTACAGTGTTTACCTATGCCGCCATCTTGGTTTCCAACCTCTTATTGAGTCTTTAGAGCTCAGACAGGGCTCTTTGAAACATGATACTCCAGTCAAAGTTTTCCGTTAATAAAACCACTATTAGGAACCAGTCTTATTGAATTTATGCAAAGTTATGTATTGCCATGACTTATTTAGCATTGCCAAATTTCAGAGGAATTACATAAGGAGAAAAACACACTGATCTGCTCTAAGACTTTCTGATTTTCCTTGCCAATTTCTTTTCATGGAGTTATAACAAAACAATAACTGTTGGCATTAAACCTTCTTTCTATGCATAACCATGCCTTAGACCTTCTATTCCAAACAGTCCTTTCAAGTTTTCTACAGTTGAGGTTTGTACTATCCCTGACATGGGCATGGTCACGCAGGCCTGCAAGACAGTATACAGGCTGCCAACCGTCAACTGTCTTTCAACAGAGACCGAAACCAGTTGGGCACCTGCCCTCTTGGCAGCTAGACACCCTTTAATTTTGGGGTTCACCCCACACAGTCCCCTTCCAGGACAGCCAACATACATTCAAACCTGCAAGAGAATCAAAGGTCAATATAACATATCAATACAATGAAACATAATATTGGTATCATGGCCGCTTCAGTCAGCCAAATCCTCCGCTACTAAACATGAGATATGGCAGGGATATACAAACATCTTAGGGAGGTGACTAAAGTCCACTCCTGACCCTTCTATATAAGGCAAAATTGTCCTTGTCTCTTTGGAGCCATGTCCATGAAGACGCAGGCATCACCTGAGTCTATTATTCAGTGTTCTGCAGGTCACTGTCAGGGCTGTGCACTGTGGCCATTTCTTCTTTCTAGCAACAAACAAAGTCTGTCCAATTTCTTTAAAATGTATTCTGGCATGGGAGAAAGTTGTTTTGCTACACACAGGTAGCTCAACCCCTATACAACTGGGCTTGGATCTCTGCTCAGCAAACTGCAGTCTATAAGTTCGATATGCAGCCTCTGGTTCTCCCAAACCAAGGAGGTTTCAGCCAGTCTCTGAATCAGATTCCTCCTCTCTTGGAGAACTTCAAAGTCCCAATGGCTCCCAGGTCCAGGGAGAGTGCCCTTTTGTTAACCCTGTTTATTAGTTACAGTGCTCTGATTTCTTGCCTTTCTACCAGTTCCCTTTGTGGCAGAGCAGCAACCAGGCTTCTTTCAAGGGAGTGCGGTAGAAGGGGATATCAGCCCCTCCTTTGCTAGCGGCAACAGGTATCGAACCCTTTCAATACATTTAACCAGCTTTATTCCCAGCCATTTTTACAGATTCCAGGGCCCATTGCCTTCCTTTAACCAGCAAGCCAAATGACACTGGCCTGTATTATTTAATTCAGCACAGGCAGGGGGGCCCATAAAATCTCTGCCCTGAGGAACTGTGAGCCCCACCCCTAAAT
>NW_005358327.1:2871-10223 GCF_000412655.1 Myotis brandtii
AGCTCAAAATGGTGGCTGTATTGCAGACAAACAGAAATCTCATTAGCTGTTTATACCTTTTCAATTAAATTTAAACTGGTCCTTGCATCAAAAATCTTCAGTTGAGGTCACAAAATCAATCCTCCCTTCTCAATCAGACCAATAAGCAAAGGCATTTAGTTACCACAACTACATAATTTTTCCCAATTCAATCCGAACCTTAAACTTTTAGCTGGCAAGTCAAATATTCGGCACTTCTCAATCAGAACATTTTTAAGAATAAACTTTAAAAATGCAAGACATACTTAACCAACAGATTTAATTCTATCCTCTAGATTTTTCATGAGGCAAATTAGAGTAAACTTTACTTTTCACTTTCAAGCGGCTCTGGAAAACCACATTTGAGCCTTGCAAAACAGGTTCTGGCCTACCTGGTCTTTTCAGTTGTAAATTGACCACATTCTTTCTTTTAAGATTTTGCTACAGGTGGGAAGCGACTAGCCCCTTCCATTAGAAATTGCCTTGGGAAGTCAGCCTTAACACCCTTCGTTAGCATTTAACACATTGTATGCGGGAAACGTATTTATACATTTTACGTTGACTGGTAGTAGTAGAGTGCAGGACACGTATTGATACGTTTTTTATAGACTAGCGGGAATGCGGGTAACGTACAAATACGTACACTAAAGTTATCGTAATTTTACTGAACATTGCCATTTGCGCAAAAAATTAGCAAAAATGGCCCGCGCCACCTGTTAGCGCGCGATAAAAACTACCTGCAAACAATGTGTTAAAAACTGTTCTTTATTATAGAAATGCCAATCTTTCTGTTAGAATCTAGCTAGCATCTTTTTTCCTTTGGGTAAATAATCAGTCTTGGGCTCCATCCTGCACATTTGCAAAGAGACTCCAGCTCAAAACTCTATCCAAAATCGGACAATGTGCGCATTAGTTTTCAGCCAGCTTTTCTCTTTACATGTGCCAGAAATCCCAGACACATTTACTTTCGGAGGGGGTGACCTGTTTTCGCAGATCCTCACTCAGATGCCCGCCTGACCGAAGTTGTGGAGCCACACAAAGGAGAGGAGAGGGCAGGCCCCCTCCCTCCACACTCACACACTTTCACCAGACATTCATTCATAGTTTAAACAATCCATCCAATTTCTAACAATTTCCCAATTCCTGAGGGAGCTCTGTAGCCTCCCCTAATCTCTTTGACATGATCAATCATAATGCTTAAAGGAGTAGTTTGAGTCTGTCCTATAATGTCCATCCAGTAAGTCAACAGAATAAAACAGGAAAAAAAAAAACACAGACAACTAAGGGGCCCAAAAATACAGACTTCCAACTTCATGGAAGCAAAACCAAAACAACCTTCCGACTCCGCGGAAGCCAAACTGAAAGCTAGACGATGGCCTTACGCCAACCAGCGGGAGCGACCCGCCTCATCTCAGATCCTCGAGGGGAATACTCATCCCTCGTGAGAGGAATACTCATCTCTTGTGGAGGGAATACTCGTCCCCCGTGAGCTCACACAGGACAGAACACACGAACACACAGACACCTACCGCGGCCAGTCAGACTCTCCGGATCGGGGGTCCCTCGAGGGGCTTGGGGACCCCGGGCGAGCCCCCAAATGTTATGCCCAGATTTCAGGATCCCCAAAACACCACCAGGGAGCACCGAGTCTGATGCAAAAGGAGAGAGTCTTTATTCAAGCCAGCTTGAGCTCCCCCCACACTCGCAGACGCAGCGGCTGGGGCAGAGAGAGAGTGAGCTTTGTGGGTAGAGAGGTTTTATAGGGGGGTTGGAGTAAGGGGAGGAGAGAGGACTGTGGGCCCTGCCGATTGGCCAGGCGCAAGTCGGTGTCTTGTTACACAGGATGTGGTCGTATCTATGGCGCGCACTTCCCTTGATTATCATTGGTTAGTTTAAAGAAATCCTAGGTGTGGCTAGCAGAGGTTTGGGCTTCTGGGAAGAAGCTCCTTGCTGAGCACATGGCTGCTGCCCAAAATGGAGGATTCGGGGCAAGATGGAGGGCGTAGCCCTCGCCCTTTCACTACAATATCCAACACCCTTTTTTTGATAAAAACTCTCAGCAAAGTGAGAATAGAGGGATCATGCCTTAAAATAATTAAAGCCATATATGACAAATGTGGGAAGCCACCACTTGCCAATACTGTCAGTGCACCAAGGAATGTGGAAGACCCATGGACCTTGGGCGTTATCAGGGCTGAACTAAGCACCTTGTCTGTTGAGATAGTGGTGGCTCAAGGCAATTTACTGTTTACCAAACTTTACCTTTGATATGCCTGTATGCATTGCTAAAGGGCAAATGTGTAATCAAGTAAATAAATAGCGGACCAGGCCAGAAGTTGGGATGCCTCTTCAAGAAAGGTGTCTCCACCTGGCCCCCAATGCCTTCTAAATTCATATTTCTTGTATAGTATTTTTATTTGTGGATCAGCCCTGCCTTCAGATCCTGAACCTCCTCGCGAAGGTCGCGGCAGACAAATATACAACCAACATCACAGTCAATGGGCAAAAGCTAAAACCATTTCCCCTAAGAACATGAACAAGACAGGGATGCCCTCTTTCACCACTCTTGTTCAACATGGTACTGGAAGTCCTAGCGATAGCAATCAGACAAGAAGAAGAAATAAAAGGCATCCAAATTGGAAAGGAGAAAGCAAAAATGTCATGATTCACAGATGACATGATACTGTACATAGAAAACCCTATGGACTCCACCAAAAAGTACTAGATTTAATAAATGAATTCAGAAACGGATACAAAATTAACACCCAAAATTGTATGGCATTTTTAAACACTAATAGTGAACTCTCATAAAAAGAAACTAAAAAAAAATCTCATTTACTATTGCAACATAAAAATTAAGATATTCAGGAATAAATTTAACGAAGGAGGTAAAAGACCTGTACTCAGAAAACTACAGGCCATTGAAAAAAGGGATAGAAGAAGATATGAACAAGTGGAAGAATAGACCATGTTCATGGATTGGTACAATCAACATCTTTAAAATGTCCATACTATCCAAGACAATCTATAGATTCAATCAATTCCTATGGAAATACCAATGGCATACTTCACAGACCTAGAACTAACACTCCAAAAATTTATATAGAACCAAAAAATACCCCGAATAGCCACAGCAAACTTGAGAAAGGAGAAGAAAGTTGGAGGAATCACAATACCAGATATCAAATTATACTACAAAACCACTGTACTCAAAACAGACTAGTACTGGCACAAGAACAGGCATATAGATCAATGCAACAGAACAGAGAACTCAGAAATCTACTCAAACCATTATGCTCAACTAATATTTGAAAAAGAAGGCAAGAGAATACAATAGATCAGAGACAGTCTCTTCAATAAATGCTGTTTGGAAAATTGGACAGGTATTTGCAAACAAAAAAAAAGTAAATTAAATCACCAACTTAAACCATACACAAGAATAAACACAAAAGACTTATGTAAGATGTGAAACAATAAAAGTTACAGAAGAAACCATAGGCACCAAAATCTCAGATATCTTTCGTAGCCATATATTTACTGATACATTTCCTAGGACTACGGAAACTAAGGAGAAAATAAACAAATGGGACTACATGAAAATAAAAAGCTTCCACACTGCAAAAGAAGCCATCAAAAAATAACAAGAGAGCCCACTACATGGGAAAACATATTTGCCAATGACATATCTGATAAGGGTTTAATCTCCAAAATGTATAGAGAACTTATACAACTTAATAAAAGGAAGACAAAGAATCCAATTTAAAAAATGGGCAAAGGACCAAAATAGACACTTCTCCAAAGTAGACATAGAGACATACGAAAAAATGCTCAAAGTCACTAATCATCTGAGAGATGCAAATCAAAACAACAATGAGGTACCATCTCACACCTGTCAGAATAACTGTCATCAACAAATCAACAAAGAACAAGTGTTAGCAAGGTTGTGGAGAGGGGAACCCTAGTACACTGCTGGTGGGGATGCAGACTGGTACAGTCATTATGGAAACCAGTATGGAGTTTATTCAAAATATTAAACATGGAACTGCCATTTGACCCAGTGATCCCACTTCTAGAAATATAGCTTAAGAAACCCACAACACTCATCAGAAAGAATATATGCACCCCTATGTTAATAGCAGCACAATTTATAATAGCTAAGATTTGGATATAGCCTAAATGCCCACTTAAAGATTAGTGGATTAAAAAAAAAACTGTTGTGGAGACTTGGTTAGAAAGTTTGTAAGGTGGACATTCCAAAAGGTTGGAACCTCCTAGGGGAGTTGGCTAAAGGCAACCGCCCCTCATTGTTCCTTGACCTTTCCAAACAAGTCTGTGTACGTGCAGACCCTTGGGTGTTTACCTGAATCTTTATGCTTAATCTTTATGCTTAAAGAGCACTGCTGACGCATGTGTCCTCCCAAGAATGCTTACCCTATTGATTGCATCTAAAAGTTAAACTTTAGCTCAAACTGGCGTTACAATAAAAGTGTGAAGAGACAGGTGAACAAGGCCATCTAGTTCCTATAGCCAAATAGTCCCTTAGCCTCCTCTGTCACAGCAATTATGTGTCTGAGTAATCATTCACCTGTCGCTCAGGGTCTGCTGGTCAGCTCCGGCAAACTGTGGTACATTTACACAATGAAATAATACATGGCAGTAAAAAAAAAAAATAAAAAAAAAGAGCTCATACCATTTGCAACAGCATGAATGACCTGGACAGTATTATGCTAAACAAAGTAAGCCAGTCAGAGAAAGACAAGTATCATATGATCCCAGTCATATGTGAAATCTAATGAACAAAATAAACTGATGAACAAACATGGACTGAGAGACACAGATGTATGAACAGACTGTTGAACCTCAGAGGGAAAGCAGGGGAAGATTGGTGGGAATAGATCAATCAATGAAGTTTTATGCATACATACATGACCTGTGGACACAGACAATGGGGTGATGAGGGACTGTGGGAGAATGGGAGTGAGGAGGAAGAGGTCAATAGGGGAAAAAGGGGATCTATGTAATACTTTCAACAATAAAAATTGTTTTTAAAAGATGTAATGGAAGACCCTAAAAATATACCAATAGCTTATTTCACAGATCTAAAACAAACACTCAAAAAATTTATATGGAATCAAAAAAGATCCCAAATAGCCACAGCAATCTTGAAAAAGAAGGACAAAGTTGGAGGAATCACAATACCTGATATATCTTATACTAAAAAGCAACTATACACAAAACAGCCTGGTACTGGCACAAGAACAGGCATATAGATCAATGGAACAGAACCGAGAACCCAGAATCTGAACCAGATATTATGCTCAATTAATATTTGACAAAGGCAGCAAGAGCATACAATGGAGTAAACAGAGTCTCTTCAATAAATGGTATTGGGAAAATTGGATAGGTACATGCACAAAAATGAAACTGGACCATCAATTTACACCATATCCAAGAATAAACTCAAAATGGATAAAAGGGAGAGAGACCAAGATGGCGGCATAGGTAAACACTGGAGACTGCTGCCCCAAACAACCACTTCAAAAATACAACTAAAAGATGGAACGGACATCACCCAGAACCGCAGGAAGGCTGGCTGAGGAGAGACTCTTCAACTAGAAGGAAAAATAACAGCACACCGAGGCTCAGAGGAGGCGCAGTGTGGAAAATACTCAGGTGCGGAGGTGCGCGCGCAAAGCGGGCTGGTGGCTGAGAGCGCGGTTGTCGTTTTCGGTCAGGGGGGAGTCTCAGACTCTGAGCTCCAGATACGGGCGAATCGCTGGGGACTCGGACCCAAACGGGAGAAGCGGGAGTGTCTGGCATCAGTTGGAAGGCAGCTTTCCCTCCGAGGTTTGCAGCGGTTCCGGGGGTTCTGAGAAGCAGAGCCTCTGGGAACAGGACTGAGGGCACCATAACGGCTCCCTCCGCCCGCCCTGTTGAGCCCGCCCCGCCCAAGCCCTGCGCAGAGCCATTTGCCGGATCGCCTCAGGCAAAGGCTAGATTAGCACCTCCCCAGAGGACAGAAGTTTTCCGCGGCAGACACAGCTGATTCACACAGCCAGTCGGCCTGGTGGTCAAATCCCTCTAGTATTAACTACAACAATCAAGGCTCAACTAGAACAAGACTGCGCACAAAGACCACTAGAGGGTGCACCAAGAAAGCATAAAAAATGCGGAGACAAAAAAACATGACAGAAATGGAGGATATAGAGCTAAAAATCGCAATTTTGAGGGCTTGCAAAAATGTGCTAGAAGCTGTCAATAAACTTGAGGAGAGAGTCACGAAAACTAATGAGACCCTCGATGCTATGATAAAGAACCAACTAGAAATTAAGCATACACGGACTGAAATAAAGAATATTATACAGACACCCAATAGCAGACCAGAGGAGCGCAAGAATCAAGCCAAAGATTTGAAATGCGAAGAAGCAAAAAACACCCAACCGGAAAAGCAAAATGAAAAAAGAATCCGAAAATACGAAGATAGTGTAAGGAGCCTCTGGGACAGCTTCAAGCGTACAAACATCAGAATAATTGGGGTGCCAGAAGATGAGAGACAGCAAGATATTGAAAACCTATTTGAAGAAATAATGGCAGAAAACTTCCCCCACCTGGTGAAAGAAATGGACTTACAGGTCCAAGAAGCGCAGAGAACCCCAAACAAAAGGAATCCAAAGAGGACCACACCAAGACACATCATAATTAAAATGCCAAGAGCAAAAGACAAAGAGAGAATCTTAAAAGCAGCAAGAGAAAGAGACTCAATTACCTACAAGGGAATACCCATACGACTGTCAGCTGATTTCTCAACAGAAACTTGGCAGGCCAGAAGGGAATGGCAAGAAATATTCAAAGTGATGAATACCAAGAACCTACAACCAAGATTACTTTATCCAGCAAAGCTATCATTCAGAATTGAAGGTCAGATAAAGAGCTTCACAGATAAGGAAAAGCTAAAGGAGTTCATCACCACTAAACCAGTATTATACGAAATGCTGAAAGGTATCCTTTAAGAAGAGGAAGAAGAAAAAGGTAAAGATACAAATTGTGAACAACAAACATGCATCTATCAACAAGTGAATCTAAGAACCAAGTGAATAAATAATCTGATGTACAGAATGAACTGGTGATTATAATGAATCAGGGACATAGAAAGGGAATGGACTGACTATTCTTGGCGGGGAAAGGGGAATGGGAGATGCGGGAAGAAACTGGACAAAAATCGTGCACCTATGGATGAGGACAGAGGGTGGGGTGGGAACTGGGAGGAGGGGAGTTATGGGGGAAAAAAAAAGAGGAACAAATGTAATCTGAACAATAAAGATTTAAAAAATAAA
>NW_005358327.1:10606-14984 GCF_000412655.1 Myotis brandtii
AAAAAAAATAGATCCAGAGACATAGAAGCATGGAACAGACTGTCCAACTGTAGAGGGAAGGTAGGGAAGGGTGGGTGGGTGGAAAGAGATCAACCAAAGAACTTGCATACATGTATGCATAACCCATGGTCACATACAATATGTTGTGAAGGCCTGCGGTACGGAATGCGTTCGGGCTAGAAAAAGTCAATGGAGGGGAAAAGGGGGATATATGTAATATTTTCAACAATAAAGCTTTTTAAAATAAAAGAAATCAATGAAATTGAAAATAGAGAAATAATTGAGAAAAATTAATGAAACCCTTGCAAGAAACATAAAAGAAATTCTTCATAAAGAAGGATAACTATGTAGGTCAGAAACTCAGATCGATATAAAGAAAGAACATTAGAAAAGGAAAAAGTGAAGGTAAAAAGAAAAAAAGAAAAAAAATTCTATTGTACTGCATTTGGGTTTCCTTCAACAATGTTTTAAAAGACCCATTACTTGATTAGTAAAACTGAAAATTATGCTGAACAACTATGCATACTGAAGTAATGACCAAATAGTTGTATTAAGATATATATGGAAAATAAACACATAAACATATTCATAATAGAAAACCTATACAACAGGAGTCTAACTAATCAGTATTACCCATAACAAGAGGGGACATTTTAGACATAAGACCTCAAAATATAAATAATATTTATATTTTTAATGTATCACTGATTGTAAACTTAATTAAAAATTCAAAGTACTAAATTCATTTGAAATTCATTAATGAAACCAAACATTCATAAAATTAAAACTTATATAAATTATTTTTTAAATAGTATAAATAAAGAGAAAACAAAGTAATCTGTTTTGTACACATTTCAGAGAGGTCTTTAAATAGTTTGGATCAAGACTAGGAAGAGATGTGTCTTCTCTCTCCTCATCAGCCTTCTGTTGGCCGAAAAATACTGCGAAATACGTTTTCAAACAAGAAATGTATAGAGTTATAAATTTTTTCATAAGGCCACATTAATTTGCCATATTATTCCCCCATCCATATATAAGTTAATATTGGAGTAAAAATGTAATGTTTGAAAGTTGTGAACATAGTTCAGGTAAGTACCCATGTTAAAATAAGAATACAAACATCAAAAAATGTCAAAATGACAGATATTTTATGCCATTTCTATCCTTACATCCTTACTGACAAATTAAACATGGACTGAATGAGAGTTTCATTAGCAATATTCATAATTGACTGAATGACCATATCTAAAAAGGTCTATTTACTGGATCACTGTGAGCCAGAAAAGAGGTTAATGAGGATGGTCTCCGTGGCTTTCTTTCTAGTCCTCCCTTAATAGCATTCCCATTAATGCTGAGAATGGAGATAGTGAATCCCAATCCATGAAGATCTCAACAGACTGACACTGAACAACTGTACCAGGGTAAAATAACTACATTGGTCTGCAAGTTGCATGAGCATGAAGTTCAAGTGGTACCTTTTGTGCAATGGCCTTTACTATTTTAGTTATTAGCAAACTCAAAATAAGTTTACAGTGTAATGCCAAGTGCCCAAAAAAGGTTAACAATATCTTCATTGAGTGTTTACTATATACCAGATCAACACTGAGCCACATAAAATCCCAGAATAATGCAAATTTGGGTTTGTGATTAGTTAGTTTATTGGCCAGCTCTCACTCTCAAAAAGTGATAAGCTAGAATTCTTTTTCTGGGGGAAGAGGATTGGGAAATGACAGTCTTGATATTTTCAAACTTTCTCAAAACAAAATTTTTAATCGTGTGCAACATAAGTTTCAATGTCTTTCTTACAATGCTTATTATGAAAATTCAGACTTATTAGTAATAACATGACAGCCATGCATTTTAGGTAATTGGAATTTTTAGATCCACTTATGGCAATTTTTTTCTTTTTTAAGTTAAATTTTTAATATTTAGTACCCATACAGAAAAGTGCCCAATATGTATGCAGCTTGATGACTCTACAAAGGAATATCTAGGAATGAAGAAACCTGTCTGAGCTCTGAAGACTTGAAGCCAACAAGAGTGCCACAGGAAAAGCCTGGTATCCTGCTTGGGAGCCCTGAAGATGGCTGGCGCTGGAGCGTCAGGCCCATGCCCTACCATCACTGGCGGTTGGTCAGAGTAGAAGGGGAGCAATAAGGATGCCTCTGCGTCCCTGCGGATCCCCCACTCACTCTGGGCCGCAACGAGTAGGAGGGCTACTGAGATGGGCTTAAAGCCTAGAGCGTGGGCTCAGGTAGAGTTACTACAGGTGAGGGATTCACCTAACGCAGCAGATACTGCAGGCAGGCCTGATGGCAGCTGGATGGCTTGGCTTCCTGGCCCTACGGGGCACATTAAGATTCAGTCATGAAATTCCAGCAAAGGTAGTCAGTTACCATTCTTGTTGTGTTTATGCAAACATCAGGCCAAATTGAATACAGTAGTTAAATTAATCTTGATTTGGCTTTTTGATAGGCATAGAGGAATTTTAAGAAGAAAAATCCTATTTCAATAGAGGTTATTAAAACTAAAATGGTTTCTTTCCCTTCCACTGGACCATTTGTTATAGTTTGTCTCTGCCAGGTCACAAGCCCAGCTCCTTCTGTGCCCAGGACAGCAAGGAGCCTGACTGGAAGGTGACCTCTGACCAGACACCCCCGCTGCAGATCACCCTCAAGAAGACAGCGGACCTCGGTGGACCCCTTGTAATCCTCCTGATGCTGTTGACTTTCGGCCCTTGCATTATTAACAGACTAGTCCAATTTGTCAAGAAGTGTATAAAAGTAGTTCAGTTGATAGTTCAGTCCGTCTCATGATTGAGCCGGAAGTTCCAAGACAAGGGGAGAATGAAAGGACAGAACAGGACTGATAGCTGTGTCCTTAACCCCTCTTCCAAGAAAAAGCCGCAGAATGTATCAGTTACTCAGCCTGCCCTTATCTCGGCCAATGAGAAAGTGGGGAAAACTAGCCCAAGGCCAAGAGTATGCTGCCACCCCCGTTTTTATGTAACCAGACCCTAGCTGCACCCTGCCCTTGCATCACTAGCCCCCGGCCCTCACTCAACCAACCGGAATCAGCCAAATCAGTGGTCAGAGTGTGCCCCCACCCCCCGACCCCAAGCCCTATAAATTCTTTGTTCTCTTGGAACTTGGGGCTCTCTCTTGCATCCAGTAATGGAGGCGGGGGGGGGGGCGCCAAGTCCCGGGTTTGAATAAAAGACCCTTTGCTTTTGCATCGGAAAAGGCTCCCTGGTGGTGGATTATTGGGGACCCCGAACTCTGGGCATAACACATGTTTCATTGCTTACAAGCATAGGTTCAGGGGTGAGTGGCATCAATTTCAGTCCATTTTCCTGGAGCATTATTATAGGTCTTAAGATATATCAGGGAATAAAACAGAGATGCCTGCTAGGGGACCTTATACTCCAGTAGGACATAAATAGTAAACAAGCAAAGAATCTACTATAGTATATTAGAAGCTGGTAACTGCTATAGAATTAAAAAAGCATAGAGTAGGGTAAAGCATGTCAGAGGGGGAAAGGAGCAGGTTGGTGTATTAAATACGGTGGTCATGTAATGTGCAATATAATAGCTAGATAACAATACTATATTGTATATTTGAAAATTGCTAAGACAGTAGTCTTACAAATTCTTATCACAAGAATTGCAACTATGTGTGGTGATGAATGTACACTAAACTCTAACTTATTATGGTGACATATATATATATACACACACACACATACTAGTATCCCTGCGCATGAATCCATGCGCCAGTAGCTCTCTGCGGGGCCTGGCCACTCCAGGCCCGCTGCCCAGAGGCTCTCTGCAGCCCAGAGGCCCATCCGTGGCCCGGCGCAGAACACCTGCCTCATGCCAGGGCAATGACGCAAGAGTTCCGCACCCCGGCCTGGCCAGAGGCCCATCTGTGGCCAGCTGCAGAATGCTTGCCTCGTTTCTGGGGCAAAAATGCAAGCAGCCTGCCCCCTCCTGCCCCCACTGGCTGCTCCATGCCCGCTGCCCAGAGGCCCTCCAAAGCCAGGGTGGAACACTTGCCTCGTTGCCGTGGCGACAAAGCAAGCATTCCACCAGGTCGCTCATGCTGCCTGCTCTCAGCGGCCACCCCCCGGAACTGGGGGACTCCAGCGGGGCTGAGAAGACTGGCACTGCCATCTTTGTGATGGAGTGGTGGTTAATTTGCATATTACCCTTTTATTAGATAGGATATACATACATGGCTATAAAATCGTTGTTATACATATAAAACTAATACAATGTTATATGTTAACCATATCTAAATTAAAAAATATATATAGGGTTATTACGATAGGCCTTAGGAAGTGGTTAAAATTTAAGCAAAAACATGAAGGAGGTGAAAG
>NW_005358328.1:0-688 GCF_000412655.1 Myotis brandtii
TTCTAAATATTTATAGAAAATATCTGTATTTAAATATATTAAAACTAGGGGCCCGGTGCAAGAAATTCAGGCTTGGGGCAGCCTTGCTCCCGAGGCCCCATTTTATCAAGAGAACAAAGTCGGCGTTAGTTACAGCCTTCACCGAACACAGTACAGTGCGTCTGTGCGTACATCTGCCTCGTTCATGTGCCTACTTCGCCCTACTGAATTACTTACATCTTGAGGACATAGCTGTCTTATCCTGTTTCACCTTCAATGCCTGGCCTGGTGCCAGGGACCTGGGAGTGTTTGCTGAGTGAGTGAGTGAGTGAGTAAGTGAATGAGTGAATGAATGAGCGAGTAAGTGAATGAACAAGCGGCTATGGGGCAGGAACTTTTGCCGCATCATCATGGCGATGCGGCAGAAGTTCCCGCCCCGCTCCCAGCTGCCTGGCGCCTGCCCTGGGAAGTTCCTGCCCCACTCCTGACTGGCCAGCACCCGCCCCGGAAAGTTCCCGCCCCGCTCCTAGCTGCCCAGTGCCCCACTCCCAGCTGCATAGTTCCCACCCTGCTCCAGGCTGCCCAGTCCCCCAGCCAATCCTACAGTGGAGGCCAGGGCAGGTGGGAAGCTTGGTTTCTTCTATCAGTCTCTGGGGGAAACCTAAGCCTCCTGCTCCATGGCTGCTGCCATCTTTGTTGGGTTAATTTG
>NW_005358329.1:0-210 GCF_000412655.1 Myotis brandtii
GTCCCAGATTGCAACAGGGTGCAGGCCAGGCTAAGGGACCCCGCCTGTGCATGATCGGGGCTGGGGAGGGACACTGAAGCTTGGCCAGCCAGGGAGGGACTGCAGGAGGGCTCCAGAACGTGTCTGGCACATCTCACTCAGTCCCGATTGGCCAGACCCCAGCAGCACATCTCGCTCAGTCCCGACTGGCCAGACCCCAGCAGCAAGCTA
>NW_005358330.1:0-301 GCF_000412655.1 Myotis brandtii
TGGCTAAACCAACCGAAAGCTGATTCAGGAAGCACTTACTTCTTGAATATCACAGAGACTAACATAAAAAAAGACAGTAGGGGAAACCAAGATGGCAGCATAGGTTAACGCCGGAGTTTGCTGCCTCGAACAACCACTTCAAAAATACAACTAAAAGATGGAACGGACATCATCCAGAACCACAGGAAGGCTGGCTGAGTGGAAGTGCTACAACTAGGAGGAAAGAGGAAACCATAGGAGACTCAGAGGAGGCGCAGTGCTGAAGTGAAATACTAAGGTGCGGAGTGCATGTGGAGCGGGC
>NW_005358330.1:4136-7005 GCF_000412655.1 Myotis brandtii
GTGAGAGATGCATCAATTGTTATCTCCCACATGTGCCCTGACCTGGTTCGGGGATGTACCCTGCAACCTAGGTTTGTGCCCTGGACCGAGAGTCAAACCCTCCACCCCTCAGTGCCCAGGTCTGCACCACAAGGGCAGGGCTATGGAATATTTTTGTTTCTTCTTCCTCCTCTTCTTCATCTGCATCTGTGTCCTCTTCCTAATGCAGGACAGATGTAATGGTACCTACAGCCTTCAAGGAGCCTCCGGTGCAGGAAGCAAAGTGCCTGGCAGCAGGTAGTGAGCAGGAGTGGGAGGGGCTGGACAGAGCTGGGCCTGAGCCCCAGACCTGGGTGCCCCACCTGGGGGAGGGGCGGCTTTGGGATGTCCTGCTCAAGGCCAGGCGTCAGAATCAGATTTTCAAGTTCCTCTCTTCCTCTTTCTCCTCATATAAAAATGTGATGGCTGCAGGAAGGAGACAGGGGGAAATAAATGGAACTCTCAGAAAGCTGATAGAACTGCCAGAAGTACATTAAGTCAGTGGGGGAATATTGTGAAATCTGAGTCATAGTTTTTTCATCAAGATCAACAAGAAAACCAAATGGAGTGAATCTGTTGTGCGTGAAACTGGGGTTTGCTGTGTGGTTGAGTGACTGGTTGTTCTGTGTCCCCGCCATGGGACACACCCCAGGCTTGAGCCATCAGTGCCAGGTGCATAGAGGGCACCCGGGGTCCGGAGAGGCAATAGACCTGGACCTATGTTTACAGATACAAATGGTACACAGATCAATGGTTATTGGAAGAATGTGAGTCGTTATTTGTAAAGTCTTAGAGCATCCCGGGCAGAGCAAAGACACGCAGGTGAGCCACCTTAGTATCAGCTATTAATATACCGGCAAGTCCCTTGGCTCTCTGTGTCAGGCAGGTCTCAGGAGGGTAGTTGATAAATGCTGTTTTGCTTCTTAAAATAACGCCTACAGACAATCAGCATTTCCTTTCTTCCCTGGGCTCCAAGGCAAGATAGTCCAGACAGAACTGAGAGAATCCTCTCCATGGAAAGGTCTATTTCCATCATGATCGTTCATAGAACAGAAATGATCCAGAGTGTTTTCATTATTATTGATTTGCCATCGAGAGAGACAGACAGAGAAATATCGATTGTTCCACGTATTTATGCATTCATTGATTGATTCTTGCATGTGCCATTCATATGTGCATTGTATTATCAAACCCACAAACTTGGCATACTGGATCGATGCTTTAACCAACTGAGCTACCCAGCCAGGGCCAGAGTGTTTTCTCACAATGACGGCCATAAGACGTCACTGCCTTCCCTTTTTTACCTGCCCCCATTCTGGCAAAATTTGGCCTCAACACAGAGCCCATGATTACAGTATGGCCCCCTCCCAATGGTCACCAACACAAGGTGCACACTGACACTTCCTAGGAAAGAGTCCCCATAGCGCTGTGAGACCACACTATCCAACCAAAAGGTTGGCCATCCACGCATCCTTCAAACTGACTTGTCATCAAAAACGGGACCATGGATGAAAAATGGGTTCTATGTAAAGTAACCCACAGGGTGATGCGATCATAAATTCCTAGCTGGCAGGTCATGGCGGGGGTCACATCCCAGGCATATACTTTTTAGTAAAAGGTTTGTTTTCCTTAAGCAAGCCCTGCCCATTGTTTCTGTGCATCTAGGTGAACTCACCTTTGAAATAACCACTCTCAAGAGAGCACAATCTGGCCTGGCCGGTGTGGCTCAGTGGTTGAGTGTGGGCTCAGGAATGAAAAGGTCACCAGTTCAATTCCTAGTCAGGGCACATGCTCTGGTTATGGGCATGAAACCTAGACTATCCTGGCTGATACAGTCAAAACCCCTGGAAACATGGTACTATTTGTAAAGCACTGTGAAAGCTATATATCTTTATCTTCTCCTATAAGCTAGAATAATTGTTAACAATAATGAATACCGCCGAAACCGGTTTGGCTCAGTGGATAGAGCGTCGGCCTGTGGACTGAAAGGTCCCAGGTTCGATTCCGGTCAAGGGCATGTACCTTGGTTGCGGGCACATCCCCAGTAGGAGATGTGCGTGAGGCAGCTGATCGATGTTTCTCTCTCATCAATGTTTCTAACTCTCTATCTCTCTCCCTTCCTCTCTGTAAAAAATCAATAAAATATATTAATACCACTTATTGAGTGCTTAATATGCACCAGGCACTATACGAGGTCCTTTGGCAAATGTTTTCATATTAATCCCCACCACAGCCCTATGTATTTGGTTATACAGACGTGTGTAGTATATTAGTCTCATCAATAGAGATGAAGGGACTTAGGCTAAGGGAGACTGAAGGTCAAGACCATAGCAAGTAAATGGTAGAACTGAGATTCAAATACAGGGTCTTTTGAGCCCCAATCCTCAATCTTTCCACCACTAAACTGCCATTATCTATAAATCAGGAGTAGGCCAAGGAAGGAAAAAATAACCGTGCACTCTAAAAAGAAATGATCTCTTAATAGGAAAAACATTAACATCTGCCTTTTCTTAAAGTGAATGAGAAAGATGAATTGACAGGCTGAACAAAGGGGCCAGCTCCCTGGCGTGATGTCTCACAAAGGAATCTGCATGTTTTCACCTTCTATTGGGCTCCCTGACAGGTGAGCAGCAGCAGCCACCAAAGGGTGGGAAAAAAATGGAAAGAGGATAATTTTGTCCATCACTTTTAAAATGTTTATGTGGAAGCTGGGCAATAGCTCGCCTCATGTGTTCATGCTTTGGAATGGTTTGTGGGCCTGCCCCACTTCCTCACGCTGTGTGTCCTGCCTGCCTCACACGCCCTTCCTCACTGCCGACCTGGTAACCCTCCAGGGTTCAGCTCCAGTGTC
>NW_005358330.1:7450-7967 GCF_000412655.1 Myotis brandtii
ATTGATTTCAGACAGGAAGGGAGAGGGAGAGAGAGATAGAAACATTAATTGATGAGAGAGAATCATTGATTGCCTGCCTCCTGCACGCTCCCTCCTGGGAGCCCGCAACCCCTGCATATGATCTTGACTGGAATCTAACCTGGGATCCTTCAGTCCGCAGGCTGAGGCTCTATCCACTAAACCTAACCTTCAGGGGCCACATAGTGTTTTCTGGGTGGCCTCAAGGAGGGGCCATGCTGGCCTCTGGGGTCCATGCCCAGCCCTGCCTTGGGTGGGGAAAGGAGGGCAAAGAGGAAAAGCCCATCAGCTGCACCACTTACAGGCGGAGCCATTTCCTTCCTGTTTCTTGATCTGTAAAATCCAGGTGGTGATTCCTGGAGCAGGTGTGAGAATCAAACAGGAAAGGCTGGAAGGTGCCCGCACAGTGTCAGGCACGCACTCAACATGCGTCCCTTCCGTTTTCAGAAGTTTCTGTGTGAAGGCGACACTGGGCTTCCTATAGAGAGATCTGCTGTCA
>NW_005358331.1:0-3727 GCF_000412655.1 Myotis brandtii
ACACACACACACACACACACTAGAGGCCCGGTGCACGCATTCCTGCACGGGTGGGGTCCGTCGGCCTTACCGGCATTTGGGGCCGATTGGGGCATCTCACCTAGTCCCAGTCGGGGCCTATCTGGGCTGGGCAGTTGGGGGTGGGGAGGGGCCACGGGAGGTTGGCTGTGGGAGTGCATGGACCACTAGGGGGCAGCTCCTGTGTTGAGCGTCTGCCCCCTGGTGGTCAGTGCGTGTTATAGCGCCTGGTCAACTGGTTGTTCCAGTCATTCGGTTGTAGCGGTCACGCAGGCTTTTATATATATAGATTTTTAAAATCAAAGGCATTATGACATCATCCCAGGAGTCCCAGTTCATTGGCTCTTCTCTCCCCTGAATGCCGGTGACTGGCTGTGTGAGTTCCCCTTTCAGAATTCTCTCTGCTGTTTGTAATTCCTTGACGATGTCCACTGCCAGGGGAGCCAGGGGCGGGATGTGTGGCCCCGACAGGCACCTGGCATCGTACAAGGCGGAGTGGGAAGGGGGTGTAGGAATCCTGTTTTTCCAGGTGAGGAACCAGAGCCCTGTCTTACCTACGATCAGCCAGCCAGGCCGCGGCCCAGCCAAGGCCCCTGGCCCGGGCCCTCCAGCGCGCTCCGACATTCCTTTACATCTAATCTGTGGGGAGGAAAAGTATGAGAGAAATGTTTGAATGAATTATTTTTTTAAATATATTTTTATTGATTTCAGAGAGGAAGGGAGAGGGAGAGGGAGAGACATAAATGATGGAATCATGGAGCTGCCTCCTGCACACCCCACACTGGGGATGGAGCCCGCAACCCTGGCCTGTGCCCTGACCGGGAATCGAACCTGGGACCACCCTTAATGGGTCGACTGCTCAACCACTAGTGACACTGGCCAGGCACGAATTTTAAAATGTTACTTAAGAATACATATTCCTGGGACATCCTACGAGTGAGGAGCACCAGCGAGGAACCACCACAAAGAACATCTTTTAAATTCCTTCGGTGTCCCGGGTTTTGACCCCAGCTCTGTTCTGGGCGGCCCTGCGGGTGAGGTCGCAGCCTCTCTCGGGCCTCAGTTTTTCCACCTGTAAAACAGAAGCGTGGCCCAGGGCTAGGGGTTCAGGCTAAACTAACCTCAATTTAACCTACTGTGAAAAGGAAATAATTAACAGGACCGACTTCTGGGCTGTTCGGAGGAGAAATTAAAGGAATTAGTAATCGCTCGACAAATTACAGCAGTTATCGTTACCACGGACGCTAGGTGTACACCCAGACTCCGCCTCTCCTCACACCGCAGGTAGACTGAGGCCGGTCAGCCTCCCCAGCGCCCCGCCCCCGCCGCGGCGCTCCGAAGGCCCCGACCCTGACACCACGGCGCAGACGGACACTGACCCGACAGTCCCCGACGCGGAAGGTTCCGTTTGTAGTCGATGGGGCCGTAGCCCCCGGGCGGGGGCATGTCCTGCTTCACCTTCGAGGCCGCCATGGTCGCAGTGCTTTGCGCTTCCGGTCGCGGACGGAAGTGACGTAGCCGGCGGTCGCCGCCATGATGAATGTGGCGGAAGCGGTCGCGCAGGTCCCGGGTGGGGCCAGGGAACCCAGGACGCTAGTGTGGCGATCCTACTGCGCGGGAGAACTCAGGCTACGACGGCCGGCTGCAGCCGAGGAATTCGAATTTCTTCTCCCCGACGAGGCGTGGCTCAGCCGGTGTGGACGGCTGGAGCCTGTGGGGTCGCCCAGGTTCTTGCATCAAAGGACTTCCCTTTCACCTTCCCTCTCTGGGGCGATGCGCAGGGCACTCAAGCTCCGGAGGGAGACAGGTCACCGAGCTAAGCCCCCTTACCCGTTTTTCCCCCCTCTGGGTCTGTGCGGGCAACCCAGGGCTCCACATAGTCAAGGCTTGGTACAAGTAGTTGGGTGGGGGCGGCGGCGGCTCAAATTTGGATTCGCAAGGAGCCACCCACCCCAACCCACCCCTGGCACAGATTCTGCTCCTTGGCGGTGGTCGGGAGCCCTTGGAAGTAGTAGCCTCTCATCAGGAACTGATTATGAGTCATAAAGCCCTAGGGCCTTGGGGGGTCCATCCCGAGGCGGGGTGACGCCCGCGGGGGCCCCCACCCCGAGGTAGGGTGACGCCCGCAGTCACTTCACAAGGCAGAAATTGTTACCTGGGTAATAAAAGGCACCGCGGCAGCGGGAACCCGGGAGTGGGCACATGGGGGTGCGGGTGTGCAGGTGCCAAGCGCCATGGGTTAGGCCCGAGATCGGAGTCCGGCCGCCCCCCGACAGCAGCCGCCTCCTGCTCCCCGTGCGCCCCAGGCGCCACCATGTCGGGCGACAAACTCCTGAGCGAACTCGGCTATAAGCTGGGTCGCACGATAGGTGAGGGCAGTTACTCCAAGGTGAAGGTGGCCACGTCCAAGAAGTACAAGGGAACGGTGGCCATCAAGGTGGTGGACCGGCGGCGCGCACCGCGGTCAGGGCTGCTGCTTCTTTTTTTAAAAATATCTTTTTATTGATTTCAGAGAGGGAGGGAGAAGGAGAGAGAGGGAGAAATATCAATGATGAGAGAGCATCATGGAGGGGCTGCCTCCTGCACGCCCCGCACTGAGGATCAAACCTGCAACCCAGGCATGTGCCCTTGACCGGGAATCGAACCCGGGACCTTCAGTCCACAGGCGGATGCTCAATCCACTGAGCCACACCGGCCAGGGCAGTAAAGATATTTTTGAGGCTCTTAATATATGTTGTTATCGAAAGCAAGCATCCCACGTGTTCAAGCAGCTAGAATCCCAGTCTCTCCCCCCACAGCCACCAGCACTGAGTTCTCATACTTTTCCTTTCCTTTTTTAAAAGATTAAAAAAAAAAAAAAAAGCCTGGCTGGTGTGGCTCAGCTGGTTGAGCGTCAATCAGAGCATCGCCAGTTCGATTCCCAGTCATGCTCAGGTTGTGGGCTCCATCCCTGGTGGGGGCCGTGCAGGAGGCAGCCCATCGATGTTTCTGTCTCTCTTCTATTTCTCTAAAATCAATGATGTGCTCTCATCGTTGATGTTTCTATCTCTCTCTCCCTCTCCCTCTCCCTTCCTCTTGGAAACCAATAAATATATATTTTAAAAACAAACAAAAAATCCAGCCTTAGCTGGTGTGGCTCAGTGGATAGAGCATCGGCCCCCAGACCAAAGGGTCCCGGGTTCGATTCCGGTCAAGGGCACGTACCTCGGTGGCAGGCTCCTCCCTGGCCTGGGCCCTGGTCGGGGCGTGCGCAGGAGGCAGCCCATCCATGTGTCTCTCTCACATCGATGTTTCTCTCTGTCTCTCCCTCTCCCTTCCATCTCCCTAAAAATCAATGGGAAAACATCCTGGGGTGAGGATGAACAACAAAACAAAACAAAAGAAACCTAGAAACATATTTAAAAAAAGAAAAGAAACACAGCACAGCTTTCCCAGCAAAGACCCCCCCCCCCCCCCCGCCAAGCTCAGTGGTGTAGCGTGTGGACGCTCGGCTTTTGCAGTCATGGAAGCTTCCAGAAATGCAGCTGAGCAGGAAGAAGGTGCTAAATCATCTCCCAGGTCCCTTCTTTAAAAAATGCGATGGATTATTTCCACTTAAAAAAGAGTTTACGCTGCCCAGCCGGTGTGGCTCCGTGGTTGAGCTTCGACCTGTGAACCAGGAGATCAGGGTTCCCGGTCAAGGGCACACGCCTGGGTTGTGGGCTCGATC
>NW_005358332.1:0-792 GCF_000412655.1 Myotis brandtii
TTTTTGCTTATTCATTTGTTTTTTTGGAAGGAGGGAGGGGAGAAGTTATTTATAGAGATCATCAGATAGGGGAAGCAAATTATTAATGACTAGAGGCCCGATGCATGAAATTCGTGCAAGAGTAGGCCTTCCTCCCCCTGGCTGCTGGCACTGGCTTCCCTCTGGCACCTGGGACCCCAGCTTCCCTCGAAGCCCCGGCTTCGTCCAGAAGGTCTTCCGGAAGGATGTCTGGTCTGATTAGCATAAATTGCTTTTATTATTATAGAGAAGAGCTAGTAGTGACTGTGTTTTTACTGTTGGGCAGAGATTTTCGGGGGGAAGCATCACAGCGCTCCTCTGAAGCGGACCTACCATTTGAGAGACGAGGTAGAGACTGAGAGTTACTCTCTGGCTCGTAAGGGCTACAGTTGGAAATAGAATCCAAGTCCTGCTCCAGAGTTCAGGATTTAACCCCTTTATTTTCATTTTTGATATCTTCAAAGGGGCTCTGTCATTTGATGGTTGTGGGAGTGGGTGGGTAGGAAGCATACAGGGAGGTGATTAGTTTGAGCACTGTGTTAAGAAAGATCCTGAAGGCCTGTCTGGGTGTAGTGAGAAGGAGAGATGATGTTTAGGTTTGGTGATGTCTGCCCTGGGGAGGGAGACCATGGTTTATATGCTGTCATTGTTATTCTGGCTTATCTCCTCCTCCACTATTCTGAGAAACAGTTTGTATTCTTGTTCCTTTTTCTCTTTTCTCTAAAGCAGTGGTTCTTAACCTTCCTAATGCTGAGACCCTTTAATACAGTTCCT
>NW_005358333.1:0-464 GCF_000412655.1 Myotis brandtii
GTTTATTCCTAGGTATCTTAATTTTTTTAGTGCAATGTAAATGGGATTGTTTTGTTCTTTTTTTGTTTCTCTTCCTGTGTGTTCATTATTGATGTATAAAAAAGCAATAGATTTCTGGGTGTTAATTTTGTGTCCTGCTACATTGCCGAATTATTTATTAAATCTAGTAGTTTTTTGATGGAGTCTTTAGGGTTTTCTATGTACAATATCATGTCATCTGCAAATAATGACAGTTTTACTTCTTCTTTTCCAATTTGGATGCCTTTTATTTCTTCTTCTGGTCTGATTGCTATGGCTAGCACTTCCATTACTATGTTGAACAGGAGTGGAAAGAGTGGGCATCCCTGTCTTGTTCCTGTTCTTAGGGGAAATAGTTTTAGTTTTTGCCCACCATTGAGTCTGTTGGCTGTAGGTTTGTCATCTAAGACTTTCATTATGTTGAGGTATGATCCTTCTATTCCCAC
>NW_005358334.1:0-1687 GCF_000412655.1 Myotis brandtii
GATAAGAAACATTTTATCAAATTTCAACAAAATCTTATGGAATTTTTATGAGAATTAAATTAGATGAATATTTTAATAAGAACAGACTGGACATCTTTACAATTTGAATCTTCCTTTCTAAAATGACAAGAGAAATCTCCAATCCATTGTTTTTCAAATCTTTACTGATGTCCTCAGTAAAATTACATTTTTTTCCCATACAATTGCTAACCAATCCTATATAATAAAACCCTAATATGCAAATTGACTGAATGGTGGAACGACTGGTCGCTATGACACACACTGACCATCAGGAGGCAGACACTCAACACAGGAGCTGCCCCCTCGCTGCTCAGCCAGAAGCTGGGCTCTGTGGGGAATGGGCCTAAGCCAGCAGTTAGACATCCCCCGAGGGCTCCAGAGAGTGCTGCTCAGCCAGCAGTTGGACATCCCCCGAGGGGTCCCCAACTGTGAGAGGGAGCAGGCCAGGCTGAGGGACCTCCCCCACCAAGTACATGAATTTCGTGCACCAGGCCTCTAGTGTTTTAAATAATGATGTTAGGGTAACAACAGCGGTCAATAGATTTGCTTTACAGTTAAACAGTAAAAACAGCATTTTAGGTAAACTGACCAATGATCTCATCTGTGAATTTTAATCATAAGCATAAATATCTGTAGTTGTTATCTACCCTTGAGCATAGAGAAGACAACCATCACTTGAGTCTAATAGGAGAAGCAAAAATCACCAGTAGGTTAACTTAACACTCTCTGCTGCCCCTTCCTCCGGCTTGGCTGAGGGGTGTGCTTCTCAAAAGCCATGTGTCTGGGTTGTGAGCAGCAAAGCTAGAGAGACAGCTTTTGTGTAAGTTTAACCATAGTGGTTCTCTCTAGAAGCCCATAGCATGAAAGAATTTAGAAATTCTTTCTTCCTCTCTCAAGGTTCATACTGCCCCAACCCTCTTCCCTGAGCTAACCAGCCAGGTACTTTCTTTCTCCATCCAAAGATCTGTAAACATTGAGTCATCTATAAAAAGTGAAAACACAATTTAAACCAGTAGCAGCAGCCCAGAATTAATGAAAAACTAAAGAAAAAAATTAGAAAATCTGCAGTGACAAATGACTCCACACAGAGTAGAGATGAAAGAAGAAGGATGTTATGAGGAATTACAGAGGTAAGACTACTTTAAAAAAGAATCTTATGAAACACCTAAGAATTAATTTCAATTGCCTCTAATTTTAGATAAGTAGTCAATATGAGATCCATGACATTTTGTTCATAAAATTAATTAATGTCCAATTAATCTGGACATGTTCTGTACCTAATTTAGGAAATGATTAAAGATCTGGACACCACCACACACACACATTTGATCATATGACTGCCATCATAATAGAATATCTCCTGCCAAATTAATAAAAGCATTTATTCTGGTCCACTAGGTTTTTAGAAAATAGGTATACATGATACATGTTGCAGGGACCTGTGACTCAAGATAAAAATAGACAGTAGCAAAGCAAGTGTTTCCACCTACCTACTGGCAGTAGGAGAGGCCAGTGTCTGATTCGCAACCCACTCCCCCAGCAACATACAAAGATAGAGAATTACTCAGCCCTTTCCCATTCCACAGGACCTTCTCATAATTAAAACACTAGATTGCATCTTATGATTGTTATTGAACTTTGAAATTTTTTTTCAATGATAATTCCA
>NW_005358335.1:0-3313 GCF_000412655.1 Myotis brandtii
AAGTGGCCGAGTCTCTGAGCTGAAACCTGTGTGGGCCTGCAGGTGTGGAGGCCCCCGGAACAGGAGGCAGAACTCCTGATGGATCCTCCCTTCCTCTCAAGAAGGGACTGAGGTGTGGACAACAGGCGAGAGGGACCGTCCTGGGATGTCAACGTCACCTTCTCCCTGGAAGCTCTTGACTCACCTGCCTCCAATGTGCCCCTGGGGTTTCAGTGTGTGGAAGTGACTGAGTGACGCCAAGGGGAGTCAGTGCCATGGAGAGAAGACTTTTACTCCTTTCACCTCCTGAGAGGAGGGGCCGCTGTGCCCGGGAAGCCCCGGATTTCCTCAGGAAGCAGATGCAGGTGCAGGGCAGCCTAGCGAAGGCCTTGATTGGGTTCCCATGGGAAACGCAGGGCAGGGCAGGGTGAGCCCTTCAGGACCAGCTGGTGTGTGTCAGTCTGGGGGATGGGCCTGTGGGCGTGGTCTCTCTTTGTCTGGTCCCAGGTCCTGGGTGATTGGGGGCAGGTGGGGAGGCTGGGAATATGGGCTCAGGTTGGGTTGGTTTGCATCTGAAATTCTTTGCTGTCTCTGAGAATGGGCGGTCCCTGGGAGGCCCTGTCTCTCTGTGACTTCCAATCTGTTTAATGGCTCAAAACATCCTAAGATACAGAAATAAACAGTAATACACACCCACTGACGGCTCCCTCATTTCTGCCTGTGCTTCTCCCATTTGAGTTTCTCTCTCTCCCTCTCTCTCTCCCTCTCTCTCTGTTCTGCCCACTCATCCCCCAACCTTCTGCTCTCCTCTCTCCATCCTCAGTCTCAGAAAGGGACTGAAGTTGGCACCTTATCCTCCCCTTGCCCAGGAGTTACCTGGTTACCAACTGAGTTTCTGGTCTCCCAAACTGTAGACATTGATACACAGTAGAGTTAGGAGCACGGCTCTCCTTTCCCTATTCATAGTTTCCTGCCTTGTAATTATTATTATAAAACATCCCAACATATAGTTATAAGTAAAAATATTTCTGTGATACTTCATAAAGATTGAGATCACTATTTAGTGTCTGTGGGAGTTTCTTGAGTCCAATTACATCTCCATCTCCTCTTTTTGTTGTTGCTGTTGTTGAACCTGTCAAGTAAGGGATTTTGTTTATATTTGGCAATTCTTCAATTGGTATTTACATCTATTCTTGAATAATAAAGAATTTCAACACTTAAGACACATCCAACTATCCTCTCACCAATTGTATTGCTATTGTCATATATCTTACAGCTATAAATATTATAAGCTTTAGAGAAGATTAATAATTACTTGGATGTAAACAATTATTTTCTCTCCAGATTTACTGAGATATTTTTGGCCTAGAATGCATGCAGGTTTAAGGCATGCAATGTGCATATTTGATACACCTACATAGTGAAGTGATTACCACAACAAGGTTCATTAACACTTCCATCCTCTCATATAGTTATAATTGTTATGGTTATAACACTGATGATGTATAACCATAACAACTTTTTGGGATATAATACCATCGTGTTAATCATAGGCATCATGCTGTACAGTAGGTTCCCAGAAATTATTCATCTTGGAGCTGAAAATTTGTATGCTTGACCAACATCTCCCCATTTCCTCACCCCTATTCCCAGCATCACCATTCTACTCTCTTTCTGTGAGTCCAGCTTCTTTAGACCCCACTGTAAGAACACACTGCAGGTAAACAATGACTATTTTTGAAAAATACCCCTCAGTTATGATTCTTTCATGCAGTTCTAGGTTTCCATCAGAGAATCACTTTCCTCTATGCAAAAATAAACTAAAAATATATTAAAGACCTAAATATAATACCCACAACTCTAGAACTCTTAGAGGAAAACATAGGGGGAAATCCCAGCACATTGGATTTTGCAATGATTCCCTGGATATTTACATCAAAAGCACAGACAAGGAAAGCAAACACAGACAAGTGGGACTGTACCAACTTCAAACCCTGAGCACAAAAGGACACTCTCACCAGACTCCAGAGGCCACCTACAGGATGGGAGAGAAAATCTATGTGTTAAGGAGTTAATATCCAGCATCTATTACAAACTCATACGAGACAACATAAGAAACCCAAATAACACAATTGAAGACTGGGCTACAACCCTGAATAGACCATTTCTCCAAAGATGATGTACAAAGGGCCAACAAAGTCATGAAGAGAGACTCCATATCAGTAAAATGAAAGAAACACAAATGAAAGCCCTGGCTGGGTGGCTCATTTGGTTAGTGTCTTTCTGAAACACCCTGTCCACCCTGGTGGGGCACATACAACAAACAACCAAGGAATGCGTAAATCAAAACTATAATGAGAGATCACCTCACACCCTTAAGGACGGACACTAAGAAATGAAACCACAGAAAATAACAAGCGCTGGTGAGCATGTGCAGAAACTGGAACCATTCTGCACATTTGGTGGGATTGTTAGAAGGTGTACCCGCTGTGGAAAACAATATGGCAGTTCCTCCAAAAATTAAAATTGGAATTCCCATATCATGTAACAACCCGTCTTGAGGTTATATGTCCAAAAGAACTGAAAGCAGGACTTCAAAAGATATCTGCACTCCCATGTTTATAGCAACATCATTCACATTACTCAAAAGGTGTCAGTAACCCAAATGTCTATTGGTGGATAATAGCATTAAAAAAGGTCATGGCCAGCTGGCGTGGCTCAGAGGTTGAGTGTTGACCTATGAACCACGAGATCACGGTTCCATTCCTGGTTGCAGGATCCATCCTGAGTGTGGGGAACGCAGGAGGTGGCTGATCAATGATTCTCTCTCATCATTGATGGTCCATCTCTCTCTCCTTCTCCCTTCCTCTCTGAAATCAACAAAAATATATTTGAAATAAAAGGTTGTACGTCTTAGACTTTTTCAGACATTTTAACAAAAGACCATAGACTGGTGGTTTAAAAATAGCAGGAATTTATTGGTCCAAGACCTGCAGGCTGGATGTCTCTCTCCTCCTCCTCCCCCTTCCTCTCTTCCACTCTCTCTAAATTCAATGAAAACAATATCTTTGGGTGAGGGTTAACGAAACAAACAAACAAAAAACAAAAAAAGAAAAGAAAAGAAAAGAGAGAGACATTACAAACTCATACAAGACAACATAAGAAACCAAAGTAACGCAATTGAAGAATGAGCTAAACATTTCTCCAAAGATGATGTACAAATGGCCACGAAAGTCATGAAAAGAGACTCAGCATCAGTAATCCTAAAGAACTATGAAAGAACTCCTTAGGCCTGTAGGAGTTTTGCTTGGTGCATCAGGGCATTAATATTCAA
>NW_005358336.1:0-1340 GCF_000412655.1 Myotis brandtii
GCTTGGTAATATAGCTTAATATCTGGTATTGTGATCCATCCAAGTTTGTTCTTCTTTCTCAGGATTGCTGTGGGTATTTGGGGTCTTTTTCTTATTCCAGATGAATTTTTGGAGAGTTTGTTCTAGATCTTTGAAATATGTCGTTGGTATTTTAATGGGGGTTGCACTGAATCTGTAGATTGCTTTGGGTAGTATGGACATTTTAATGATGTTAATTCTACCAATCCATGAACATGGTATGTTCTTTCATTTGTTTATGTCTTCCTCTATCTCTTTTTTCAATGTCCTCTAGTTTTCTGAGTACAGGTCTTCTACATCCTTAGTTAAGTTTATTCCTAGGTATCTTAATTTTTTTTTTTTTGGCGTAATGGTAAATGGGATTTTTTTTTCATTTCTCTTTCTGTGAGTTCATTATAAAAAGGCCATAGATTTCTTGGTGTTAATTTTGTATCCTGCTACATTGCCAAATTCATTTATTAGGTCTAGTAGTTTTTTCATAGACTCTTTGCAGTTTTCCATGGTTAGTTTCTTGTCATCTGCACATAAGGACAGTTTTACTTCTTCTTTTCCAATTTGGATGCCTTTTATTTCTTATTCTTGTCTGATTGCTATGGCTAGCAATTCCAGTACTATGTCGAACAGGAGTGGTGAAAGTGGGTATCCCTTTCTTGTTCCTGTTCATAAGGGAAATGAGTTTAGTTTTTACCCACTGAATATGATGTCGGTTGTAGATTTGTCATATAAGGCTTTTATTATGTTGAGGTATGATCCTTCTATTCCCACATTGCTGAGAGTTTTTATCAAGATAGGGTGTTGGATTTTGTCAAATGCCTTTTCTGCATCCATTAATATGATTATGTGATTGTTGTCTCTCAGTTTGTTTATGTGATGTATCACATTTATTGATTTGTGGATATTGTACAATCCTTGCATCCCGGAATAAATCCCACTTGGTCATGGTGTATGATCTTTCTAATGTAATCCTGAATCCGATTTGCTAGTATTTTGTTGAGGATTTTAGCATCTATGTTCATCAAGGATATTGGCTTGTAGTTGTCTTTTTTTGTGGTGTCTTTATGTGGTTTTGGGATTAGGGTAATGCTTGCTTCATGCTTCATAGAAAGAGCTTGTAAATGTGCCTTCCTCTTGAATATTTTGGAATAGTCTAAGAAGAATAGGTTTAAATTTTTATTTGAATACTTGGTAGAACTCCCCTGTAAAGCCATCCAGACCAGGGCTTTTGTTTGCTGGAAAATTTTGACCACTGCTTCAATTTCTTTGGTAGTTAGCCTATTCAGGTTTCTTGATTCTTCTTGATTGAGTTTTGGAAGCTTGTATTT
>NW_005358337.1:0-792 GCF_000412655.1 Myotis brandtii
AAAATCAATAAAATATATTTTTTTAAAAAACAAAAACCAACAAAAAAAACAACAAAGAGGACAATGGGCCCAGCTGGCGTGGGTGAAGAAGAGGACCCTCACCAAGGAGCTATTATGTGATGCTGCTTTCCTTACCCCCCAACTGAGAGGCATGACGAATGTGTCTTCTGAAGAGCAGGCGTTGGAGCCAGATGGCCTTGTGAAAAATAAGCCAATCTATGCTTTGGAATGTTCTAATGTGGAAACCCATATCCAAGCATGGGCTATGAAAAATATTATCTTTGCTATTTTTAGAAGCAACCACCATCTTTCTCTGAGTAATAAGCCTAATGTTCAGACTTATGACTCAAGCACTGTAAGCGAATGAAATCTTTATCAGATTAATATTTTCAAAATATTATCCCTATTGCACTTGCAGTCTCGCTCAGGATAACTCTGCCAAGAGGGAGTCATTTGCTGGAGAGAGTTACAAATGAAGAGGAGAGAGGGCCTTGGGGGTGGCAGTGAAGGCAGAGAGCTTGCTGGCCACTGGGCCAACCTCTTACAGCTATAGAACAATCTCTGAGGACTTAAAGCACCTCAGATGGCCAGGCTCTTTGATCCCCAAACGCAGCAACCACAGTGAGAGGCCCACAGGGATGCTTTAAGAACACCTGTGACTGCCCGCGTGGCTCAGTGGTTGAATGTTGACCTATGAACCAGGAGATCACATGGCTTGATTCCGTCAGGGCACATTTCGGACTTGATCCCCAGTCGGGGGGTGTGCAGGAGGCAGTTGATCAGTGATTCTCT
>NW_005358338.1:0-649 GCF_000412655.1 Myotis brandtii
TGGCTTCCTCCATCACCAGGGGTGACTCAAGCCTCCCGCCCGCTCCGGCTGGCTCCATGGCTGCCACCATATTTGTCCCACTAATTTGCATACCCACTCCTGATTGGCTGGTGGGCGTTGCAAAGTGACAGTCAATTTACATATTTCTCTTTTATTAGTGTAGATTATTAACCTTTGGGGTACTTTTTCTCACCACTGTATATACAGGGTGTCCCCAAAAATGTTCCCAGCACAGCTGGTGTTTCTCAGCAGTTGAGTGTTGACCCAAGAGCCAGGAGGTCATGATTCAGTTCCCAATCAGGGAACATGCCCTAGTTTTGGGCTTGATCCCCAGCAGGGGGCATGCAGGAGGCAGCCAATTCTCTCTCATCATTGATGTTTCTCTCTCTCTCCCTCTCCCTTCCTCTCTGAAATCAATTTTAAAAACATTTTAGGAAAAAAAATGTATACACACTTTGAATAATTATTAATTCCAATGGGTTAAATCTAAAGATAAATAAACGTTGGAATTAATAATTACTCAAAGTGTGTATACATTTTTGGGGACTGTATATTTATACTAATAAAAGAGTAATATGCTAATTAGACCGAAAGACTTTCTGGGCATCTTCTGGACAAAGCCATGGTGGTGGGGTCGAGGCAGAGGCAG
>NW_005358339.1:0-388 GCF_000412655.1 Myotis brandtii
AGCATCATTTTACTTTATCTCAACTTTACCATTATGCTAAAACTCTCTTCCTCACTCTCCCCCCCTTTTTTTAAAATATATTTTATTGACGTTTTTCAGAGAGGAAGGGAGAGTGATAGAGAGCAAGAAACATTGATGAGAGAGAAACATCGATCAGCTGAATCCTGCACACAGCCTACTGGGGATGTACCCGCAACCAAGGTACATGCCCTTGATCGGAATCCAACCTGGGACCCTTCAGTCTACAGGCTGAGCTCTATCCACTGAGCCAAACCGGTTAGGGCACTTTTCCCCTTTTGTTGTCCTGTTTCTCTTACCCTAGTCTGCTTTAGATTTTTCCTATTCCTTCTTTTTACCCCCTGTTAAAATTTCACCCTACTTATATATC
>NW_005358339.1:452-775 GCF_000412655.1 Myotis brandtii
TTTTCTCTCTGTCGTTTTGTTGTTTGCTTGATTGTTGAGTATATTTGGATTTTTTCTGCTTGTTTGTGAGATTGTTTCGCTTTTTCTTTTTCTCTTTTTGTTGTTTTTTGTTGTTGTTATTTTTACTTCTGTTTTACCTCGACTTGCATGATATTAGTTGTTTTTTGTAGTTTGCATTCATCTCTAGGTACCTGTTACTGGAATTTGTTGGGATTAGTGACTGTTCTATTGGAGTTTTCTCCCCATTTAAATAGTTTCTTCCTCTCTTATATTTCATTCTTTCTTTTCTCTTACTTATTTTTCCTTTTCCCAATTTCATTTTT
>NW_005358340.1:0-802 GCF_000412655.1 Myotis brandtii
ATATAATCTAATGAATAACATATTATCTAGACTCCACTATAAGGATATACGCTGTAATCCCTAGGGCAACCACTAAAAAGAGATTTAGTTAAAAATCCAAAGTAGGAGATAGCCAGTGGCCTATATGATCATTAAATCATTAGAATAATAAATAATGCTCAAACCAAAAGAAGACCAGAAAGGAAGGACAAAAACATGGAGAATGGGAAAAGACGCAACAAATAGCATAAGGGCTTATTTTTAGGCTCAGAGAGAAAGCTGTGATTTTCCAAGCAGAATGAACAACAGAAGGATTTTGCCTTATTTTAGTTTAGTATTAAACATATAGAATGCATGGCAGGATAAAAAGGAAGGGAATTAGAAAGATATTTCTCTCTTTTATATATAAACGGCCAAAGTGAATTCTTGATGTGAAAAGGAAATTGCTTGGTGCAGTAGAAGGAATCCAGTCCCTCTGACGGAGGCAAGCCTAAGGTTAACGTCTAATGTCAAGCATTTACTTGCATGTGACCTCGGGTGAATACATTAGTCCTCTGGAGCAGCTTTCTCAGCTATAAGTGAAGTTCACATGCCATTTCTCACGACTTGTAGAGATTCAGTAGAACCCTAAGAGCAGAGCACCTGTGACAATAGGAGGGGTTCCAAAAACGTCATTTCACTTCCTCTTAGGCCAACTCTCCAACCGCCCAACACGCACAAAGGGAGGATACAGTCAGAACTTGTAGTGAAAGACAGATGTGAGAATAGCTATTAGGCTGTAACTGCTGCTCTTTAATGTGTCTGGTTGTCATCATCACTCTCT
>NW_005358341.1:0-448 GCF_000412655.1 Myotis brandtii
GGCTTTTTTATACACCAATAATGAACTCACAGAGAAATTAAAAAAGCATTCCCATTTACCATTACAACAAAATATTAAAATACCTGGGAATAAATTTAACCAAGGAGGTAAAGGACCTGTATTTAGAAAATTACAGGACGCTGAAAAAAAAAGAGATAGAGGAAGACATAAACAAATGGAAGAATATACCGTGTTCATGGATTGGTAGAATCAATATCATTAAAATGTCCATACTACCCAAAGCAATCTATAGATTCAATGCAGTCCCCATTAAAATTCCAACAGCATACTTCAAAGACCTAGAACAAACTCTCCAAAAATTCATATGGAATAAAAAAAGACCCTGAATAGCTGCAGCAATCTTGAGAAAGAAGAACAAAGTTGGAAGGATCACAATACTAGATATGAAGCTATATTACAAAGTCACTGTGCTCAAAACTGCCTGGTA
>NW_005358342.1:0-794 GCF_000412655.1 Myotis brandtii
TTATATCTTTTCTGCCTATCACTCATTCCATTTCATGGTTATTATTGAAAACTAGAGGCCCAATGCATGAAATCGTGCACTGGGGGTGGGGTCCCTCAGCCCAGCCTGTGCCCTCTCACAGTTCGGGATCCCTCTTGCAGTCTGGGGGATTGGGCCTAAGCAGGCAGTCAGACATCCCTCTCACAGTCTTGGGCTCTCACAGTCTAGGACCCCCCACTCCTTACTGCCCACCTGCAGCGGAGGCGGGAGAGGCTCCTGCCACTGCCGCTGCACTCGCCAGCTGCGAGCCCAGCTTCTGGGGAAGCGCCGCTCAGCCAAAAGCTGGGCTTGCTGCTCCTTAGTGCTGCCGCAGAGGGGCTTCTGGCTGAGCGGTGCTCTCTCTGTGGGAGTGCACTGACCACCAGGGGGCAGCTCCTGCATTGAGCATCTGCCCCCTGGTGGTCAGTGCGCATCATAGTGACCAATGGTTCCACAGGTCATTTCGCCGTTTGGTCAATTTGCATATTAGGGTTTTATTATATAGGATAATTTTGTTGTACTTAGTAGGAAAGCATTGAAAATTATTCTTCTCTCAGTGCCAAATAATCCAGATATGACACTGCTCATCTGCTTTTGCAAAGAGCTTGAAAATCACCGTAATGGCCTCATTCTTCCACCTTTAATGTGTCAGTTTTTCCTTTCTCCATTCTTCCCTCATCCTTTGCTTATTACTAGCATCTAATCTCCTAGGACAGAAAATGTCTCCTAAAAAATGTAGAAAGAAGCCACTAATTATATTTATAGTTGTGGTTCTC
>NW_005358343.1:0-367 GCF_000412655.1 Myotis brandtii
CATATACTATACAAAATGCATAGTATATATTTTGTACATATATATAGGTTGTCCCCCAAAAAAGTATACACACTTTGAATGATTATGAAGTCAGTGTTTATTAACACACAGTTCATTTTCAAAACTTAAAAGAATCTACAGATATGAATAACTTTTCTTGTCAATGCCTTTTTTCAAACTAATGACCATTCTGGCTAGGAACTGCTATTAGCATGTAGCAATGGAATCACAAACCTCAAGAATCATTTTGTTTAGTATTTGTGCACCCTCAATTTGTCAATTCTTGTCCGTTTTGTATCATAAACTTCATCTTTTGTCAATTCTTGTCCATTTTGTATCATAAACTTCATCTTTTATGTATCCCCAT
>NW_005358344.1:0-1069 GCF_000412655.1 Myotis brandtii
TACCCCCCCCCCCCCCCCCATGCTAACAGTTGTTATATATAACAGTTGTTTGTAAAATATGAGAATTTTTTGCTTATCTGAATTTTAAAAATTTTACATGGCTAACATCTGTTTCTTTTATAAGATTTTTTAAATTGTAAAATATACATAATAAAACTTACCATTGAAATCATTTTATGTATACAGTTCAGTGACATGAAGTACATTCATGTTGTTGTGCAGCCATCACCACCATTCATCCAGAACTTTTTCATCTTCCCAAACTGAAACTCTGTACCCATTAAGCAACACCTCCCTAATACCCCCTCTCATTTCTGGAAACTACCATTCTACTGTCCAAATATCCATTTGAATCCTTGTTTTCAATTCTCTTGGGTATATACTCAGAAGTGGAATCACTGTGGAATTAAGTGGAATAAACATGCTAATTCTATGCTTAATTTTTTGAGAAACCAACATCCTCAATATTAGTTTTGAGCATCAGCTGGGTTGGTGAATACTACCTGGTTTAATCTTCAAAGAAAACTATTGTTTGGCTTTGGCTGAGTCCCAATACAAGCTGAGGTTAGTGCCTTTATTAGTAGCTTAGTGGTGTATGGCTACCCCTGAACAGTGTTTGCTCCAACACTCGAGCTTATTTTGATGTTGGCTTCACCACAAACAACATTCTTTGGCATATACAGGGTGTCCCCCCAAAATGTATACACACTTTATAGGCCAGAGTGTGTATATAACAGCTGATAGCTCAATTTTGAAAATGAAATGTATTTTAATAAACACTGCCTTTATAATTATTCAAAATGTATGTAGACATTTTTTAGGACACCCTATATACTTTGAAACCCTATATACATCAACAGCTCCTGTTTTATTTTCTATCTTCTTAGCTATGCATCTCATTATCTTAATAACCATTTGTAATCTGTTTAATTCCCTAAACATTTACAACCTAAATAGTTTGCTGAGTGAGGTATGTCTCTTTTCTTAGAGTCAGCATCCTTGCTAAATGTCATTAGGAAACCTTATCAGTCAGGACATGAGACCTAACACAGTTACTTGTGAAGACTTG
>NW_005358345.1:0-841 GCF_000412655.1 Myotis brandtii
TGGGGTGACCTGGTCCTCTGAATGGTGCATGAAGCAGCTCTCTGCGGGGTGGGTGGGGAGAGGACATGATCTAAACTCCACTTCTCACCCAGGGCCCACCACTCATGGGTGTGGTCAGCCCTAGGCCCATCCCTCTTGGTGTCCCCTGGGTGTGGGCTTTTGGGGCCCCTTGCATCGCTGCCATGGAAGGTGTGTGTGTGTGTGTGAGGTATTAAGTGCGCGTGGCCTGCCACTTCCTGGCTCCTGTGCACCCACCCTCAGCACAGCGGCATATTTCATTGTGGCAGAGTTCGCTCAGCATTCCATCTTCCTTCTCTGGGTGGTAGAACTGGGTACAAGTCTCATCTGTGGGCAGAGGGAGTGGGAGGCATCAGAGAACTAAAGCCTCCACCCAAGACCATGCCTGTGGGGCTCAGTTCCCAACTCCAGTCCCTCAGACCTGGAGATGCTAGGTCCTGTACCCTGGGACTCCCAGGTCCCTAATCACCAAGCCCTGGGACCCCCATCTTATAGAACCTTGGGACCCTCAGGCCCCAGCCCCGAGGTTGGCTGCTCACCCAGGTTGTAATAGGAGTACACCTTGACTGCCCCCGGCTGGATGAGCCCCACATTAAAGAACTGATGAACTTTGAATGATACACAGTCCTCTTGACCGTGTGAAATCTGGGAAAAGCAGGAGGTGAGTCAGTGTGGGGGAGTCCAGCATAAGAAGAAACAGGGGACCAAGAGGGATCTGCGTGGAGAGGATGGGTGGGTGAGAAGTGGCAAAGATTAATGAGCAGGTGAAAAAATCTATTTTTTTTCCTCCAAGGTTTATGGCCAGATTACACTTCTCAGCCTC
>NW_005358346.1:0-514 GCF_000412655.1 Myotis brandtii
TCTCCCTCTGCTGAGGGCAGGTGAGGCTTGTGCAGATACAGAAGGGGTGATGAATGGCAAGAGGGGAATATGGATTGCTAACATTCGGACCCTTGTGGACCATTTGTGTTTGGTGGTTATGAGATACAAATTTGGAAAGATCTTAAAATTCCCCTATATGCAAAAATTACTATTAATACCCCAGGACCTAAGAGCAAAAGCAAGAAGGACTATATCTATAGAGAACAGCGAAGGGTCTGAAACATGGGTCTCAACCCTTGGAGTGACAGGGAGCCTTTCCCATGTGGCCAGAATACCAAGGACTCTGCATCCAGGTTTCAGCCTCTGAGGAGGTTTAAGCTCATTCCTTCCTCAGTAGCCATTTATTTCTTCCTAATTCATCAAAACAACCCAGTGTTAAATCTTGATCCAGCTGATTACTGTAAAATGGGGAGGGAGCAGGCCAAGTCCTTTCCTTTATATCCAGTGGATCCATCCAAGTTTACTTCCTCTCGACCGCTGTTTGCAGGCCCTG
>NW_005358347.1:0-511 GCF_000412655.1 Myotis brandtii
ACTCGAGAGAAAGCAACATATAACTAACTGACCATGTATGAAAACAGATTCAGGTAGGACTATGCCTACTCTGTCTAGAGTTGTCCTTGTGATTTATTAATCATCATCACAAATGCTGGCATCACGGGAAACCGTGATCAAATCAATTTAAATGGGAGGCCAGTGTCAGATGGGGACAAATCAATTCTTGGAATCAGAACAACCTCTCCCTCTTCCTGTTAATACTTCAGCTTCGATAATGTTAGGTCATAATCTTTTGATAATAAATCTGGTACCATTACAAAGACCCCATTTACTATTGAGATTTCTCAATAGCATGATGATTGCACCCACTTTCAATTTTAATTTATGACACGGCATTCCCGAAGGAGTAATACTATTAAGAAATTTGATGGGAAAATTTTCCTTTTCAGCATCTGTGGAATCAATGGAATCATCACTCAAATATGTGTGAAAGTCTCCATTGAGTATATTCAAAATTCCTTCATTTAATTTTTGAACATGCTCATTT
>NW_005358348.1:0-856 GCF_000412655.1 Myotis brandtii
CCTCTTCGCCCTCCCTCTGCCAGAGCACAAGGTGGGTAGCTCCACTGGGAATGTTTGTGCCTTGGCCCTTTAAGAGGGTGCCTGAAGTCCCAGCTGCCACTCCCTGGCCGACAGCACCCTACTGCTTTTCACAGCTTGATGCTATGTGGATACCTTCCTCAGCTTTGGTGCTCCCTGCTGAGGAGCCCAGCTCCGGGATTAGATCCCAGAATTCTCAGTGGCACCTCCCCCGCCCCCTCCACCACCAGCAGAGATAACTCTCTGGGACTTCAGTTCCCCTCTGTGGGTCACGTCTCTGCTCCTCCTACCAGTCTCTATGCCGGCTCCAACTTCGGTCCTTGGGTATCAGGGTTCTCTCCTGTGAGTTTTCCATTGATTATTCAGGAAGCCTTCTTGTATTTCAGTTGTAATTCCAGCTTGTTCCTGGGAGCATGGCCATGCAGCATCCTCCTACTCTGCCGCCATTTTTAATCCTCCATAGTTTTTTTTTTTAAACTATAGTCTGGCCCTCCAACTGGCCCCCTGTTTAAAAAGTTTGAGGACCTCTGCTGAGGGGTCCCAGATTTTGAGAGGTTGTAGGCTGGGCTGAGGAACACCCCACCCGTGCACTAATTTTGAGCAATGGGCCTCTACTACATAATATAAAAGCACAGTTGTGGTCCTATAAATAGGAGATTGTCAGGATGAAATATAACTGAAGAATATGGTAAGAATGAACTCAGCACATACCCTCTGGAATAGGAGATTGGGTACAAGAAGTCATAGAGAGTCCATCTACCAGCTCGCATTTGCTGAACATCAGCTATGGGTGAGCCACTTGACTCTACATTATGGGAGAACAAGAGGCATTTAATAA
>NW_005358349.1:0-505 GCF_000412655.1 Myotis brandtii
TTTCATTTAGCATGATATTCTCAAGGTCCATCCATGTAGTAAATAACAGCAGTATTTCATCCTTTCTTTTGGTTGAGAGTTATCCTATTGTATATATGTACCACATTCTGTAAAGGACATGTCTTGGCCACTATGAATAATCCTACAATGAACATAGGGGTTCATATATCTTTGTGAAGAAATGTTTTTAATGTTTTCAGTTAGAGACACAAAAGAGGGATTGCTGGGTCATTTGGTACCTTTATCCTTAATATTTTGAGAAGCCTCCATACTATTTTCCTTTGTTACTGTACAAATTTACATTCCCACCAGCAGTGGATCAGGACACCTTCTTCTCCACAACCTCTCCAACACTAATTATTACTTGTCTTGTTGATAGTAGCCATTCTCATAAAATGCCTTTTCTGCATCTAGTAATACAATCATATATTATTATCCTTTATTTTGTTAATGTATTGAATTACATTGATTGATTTGCATATATTGAACCATCCTTATGCCCCTG
>NW_005358350.1:0-843 GCF_000412655.1 Myotis brandtii
ACCCTTTGTAATACTTTAAGCAATAAAAAAAATATATCATGTCATCTCTGAGTAATGAGAGTTTTAGTTCCTCTTTTCCAATTTGGATGCCTTTTATTTCTTCTTCTTGTGTGATCGCTATGGCTAGGACTTCCAGTACTATGTTGAACAGGTATGGTGAAAGTGGGCATCCTGTCTTGCTCCTGTTCTTAGGGGAAATGGTTTTTGTTTTTGCCCATTGAGTATGATGTTGACTGTAGGTTTGTCATATACTAGTATGACCTGTATTATTTTCAGGTATGAATCCTCTATTCCCACATTACTGAGAGTTTTTATCAAAAATGAGTGTTGGATTTTTGTGGAATGCTTTTTCTGCATCAAATTTATATGATCTTGTAATTTTAGTCTTCTAATTTGTTTATGTGATAAATCACATTTATTGATTTGTGAATATAGTAGTACCAGCCTTGCATCCCTTGAAAAAAATCCCACTTGGTCATGGTGTATGATTTTTTAATATATTTCTGCATGATTTGCTAATATTATGTTGAGGATTTTAGTGTCTTTGTTCATTAGAGATATTGGCCTATAATTCTCTTTCATTGTAGTGTCTTTAAGTGGTTTTGGAATTAGGATATGCTAGCCTTGTAAAAAGAGCTTGGAAGTCTTTTTTTCTCTTGGATTTTTTGGAATAGTTTGAGGAGGATAGATGCTAGTTCTTCTTTGAATGTTTGGTAAAACTCCCTGTGATTCCATCTGGTCCAGGGCTTTTGTTCACTGGGACTTTATTTATTTTATTTTATTTTATTATTACTTTAATCTTATCAGCCTATCCAGGTTTTCTGATTTTTCCTGATTCAGTTT
>NW_005358351.1:0-740 GCF_000412655.1 Myotis brandtii
TAGGCTGAAATGAGCTTCTTCTCAAAGAGTATTTAAGACTCTGAGAGCACAATACTTGAAAAAATTTCCCCTTGGGGCATAAGTCTATCAGCTATTTAAATCTGTGTTCCAAAGACATTGCCTGTGGACCCTAGAATGTTCAATGGAACCTTTGCCTCTGGGCTTTGAATCCGATCTGTGGGCCATGGATTCTTCCCTCTTCCCTCTGACAGAGCAAGTGTAAAGTGGTGGAAGCCTTCTTTAGGAAATGTTCCCTTCACTGCCTGCCATGATTTGCACATCGTCCTTAGAACTGGGAGGAAGTCACAGCCTCTGCATTGAGTTAGAGATCCTGGCTCCCTTCCCTGGGGTTTGAAAGGAGCCTCTGCCTCCCATGGGACGTTCAGGGCTGGCCTTGGGCCGAGTCTGACCCATTCTCCATGCAGGTCTGGGATGGCTGGGAAATGGCTCCTAGGGAAACATCTGTGGTCGGTCTCATTTTTTACAAAAGTACATATTCATTGATTTTATAGAGAGGAAGGGAGAGGGATAGAGAGTTAGAAACATCTATGAGAGAGAAACACTAGGGTGGTCAGAGAATGCTGTGACTTGAAGAGTGGGCAGAGTTTGGTCTGACTGGATAAGAGCATCCGAATGGTCAGGGATGACGAATGCAGAGCAAAGATACAGGACTCTGGGGCACAGAGGTCTATGAAACCTAAGATACAATCCTATCTAATAAAAGAGAAACATGCAAATTG
>NW_005358352.1:0-546 GCF_000412655.1 Myotis brandtii
GAACAGAAACAGTGAAGGACCCCAGGCCAGAAGCACCGGAACAAGGGGTGATGCAGCTCAGTGGAGCCCTGAGGGGCACATCAAGCTTGTAGCACTTAAGAACTGACACCTACATGCCAGGGGCCCCTTCACCAGCCCCCTGGGCACCACGCCTGAGGAAGGATCAGAAATAAAAACAGCCCAACCACCAAGTCCATCGGACTCCCAGCTGGGGGCTCTAAGGAAAAGTTTGTCACCTACAATCCCAGGGCAGCTGGCCTCAGGGATGGACAGCCAGTCCTGCTCTCCAAACTGTCAGGGGTGGGGCTGTGAGCAGCTGAGCTCTGAGCACATTCTTCCTGGTCACTTCCAAGCACCTGGAAGAGCCTGTCCTGCCTCCACCCGCAGGCCTTCTGGGGACTAGAGGTCACTCCCAGGGCCCTTTTTGCTTTTGTGGTTAAATGGTCCCTCTCACTCTGACTGGAGTGGATCCGTGGTCAGTGCATTGGCCCATCCACCGAAGGGTCAGGGGTTTGATTCCCGGTCAAAGGCTTGCACCTGGGTGGC
>NW_005358353.1:0-813 GCF_000412655.1 Myotis brandtii
TCTCTCCCTCCCTACCTTCCTGCCGGTCGCCATTTTCCTCCTCTGCAGATACAAGATTTTTAAGCAAAAAAGAAGGGGGAGATGTGGAAGACCACCTATTGTCTTCACTAGCTGATAAGCATAGACAGAGAACCCCCCAAAGGCTGGGTACCTTTGAAGCCCTAGCAAAGGTCGGAGCTAGGCGCCACCTCTGTTTGTCCAGACAGTGGTAGCTGAAGCAACTTCCCCATTTATTATTATGTAAATCCTTGCTGATGGGCTAGTCTGCCTGTTGCCAGGGGTCACCTGCCTAAGGGCTATGCTATGGGTGTATCCCAGATCAATAAAAGCTTGGTGAGGCCTGAGCACCAGAGGAAGTCCTTCCTCCTGAATTGGACTTACCCACCTGGTCTCCCAATATTTCCAAATTATCTCGTGTCTTTTCTCTTTCATTTGTGTGTGGCTCCGCTTCCAGGTCCTGAACCCTGAACCACGAAGGACGTGGAGGGAGTCATTTACCAACAACTTACCTTTTTATACATTGTTAGAGAGAGAGGAGGGGAGAGATAGAGATAGAAACATCAATGAGAACCATCATCGGCGGGCTGCCTCCTGCACGCCACCTACTGGGAATCGAGCCAGCAACTGGGGCATGTGTCCTGACCTCCTGGTTCATAGGTCGACACTCAACCACTGAGCCACATCGGTCGGGCAGATGTTGACACGGGGTCCTGGAGCCAATCCCGGGATGACTGTACTGTATGATTCAAACTCTAGGGCATTCTGGAAAAGGAGAAGTCCTGCCCTTCTGAAGAGGGGTCTTGGGAGGTCAGA
>NW_005358354.1:0-761 GCF_000412655.1 Myotis brandtii
ATTGATGTTTTCAAAGATTCAGCTGTTGGCATCATTGTTTTCTATCATTATTCTGTTTTGATTTCATTAATCTCAACTCGTCTTTATTTTTCCTTCCTTCTGCTTGATTTTAAGTGATTTTGATCTTCCTTTTGTAATTTCTTTTTAAAAAAAATCTTTTCTGCCCTGACTGGTTTGGCTCAGTGGATAGAGCATCAGCCTGCGGACTCAAGGGTCCCGTGTTCGATTTCGGTCAAGGGCATTTACTTTGGTTGCAGGCACATCCCCAGTGGGGAGTGTGCAGGAGGCAACTGATCAATGTTTCTCCCTCAACGATGTCTCTTACTCTCTATCCCTTTCCCTTCCTCTCTGTAAAAAATCAATAAAATATATTAAAAAATCTTTTTCTGTTGAGAGTATTACTGATGCTCCCCTTTTTACCCCCATATCAACCTTCCACCTCATTCCTGACCCACCCCCGTCCTTCACCACCCTCCTATCTGTGTCTATAGGTCATGCATAGGCATATGAGCTCTTTGGTTCATCTCTTTCCACTCTCCCCTCCCTCTTCCCTCTGAGTTTCGTCATTCTGTTCCACGTTTCCATGCCTCAGATTCTGTTCTATTCATCAATTAATTTTGTTCATTAGATGCTTTGTTCATTTATTTTGGTTCTTAGATTCATCTGTTGATTGATACTTATGTATTGCCATTATTTTGTTCATATATTTTGTTTTTTATTTTTATTGATTTCAGAGTGGAAGGGGGGGAGAAATATATATA
>NW_005358355.1:0-793 GCF_000412655.1 Myotis brandtii
AGGTGGCTAATGGCTATGAGATTAGTCTGTCAACCCCATAATAGAGACTGAGGAGGGGTAAGGGTCCCAGCGAATTTGGGGATGGCAAAATACATGGTCCCTGTGTGAATGAAAGAAGAGATGGGCTTACCTGCCAGCACAATCATTACCCAGTGGTGTAAGTCTGTGGGGTCTTGTCAGGGCCTGGGCAGCTTCAGTCTTCTGGGAACTCCAAACCGGATCCAGAGGGTGGTCTTGCTAGACTGGCCGAGGTGCAACCTGGGGGGATCGCACTACAGTCTGATTTCTGGTGGCCTTCCCTTCCACACCTTGGGCAGGGCCCAGGCAGGGGTCTCTGATTTGGGCAGGACTTGGTCCAGTGTCCATCCTTGTTGCATTTGAAGCATGGGCCCGGAGGAGGCTTAGCCCTTGACTTACCCTTGGTTGGAGGACCAGCACTTCGTTTGGGGTTCTTGAGAGTGGTGGCTAGGAGCTGGAAGGCCTCCTTCTGGGCCTCAGGTTTGGCCTGATCTCCCCTTTATTTTTGGATTTGGGTCTCCTTGTCTCTATTATTAAATACTCTAAAGGCCAGGTTAATGAGGTGTTTATGAGGGCTTTGTGGACCTGTGTATATTTTTTGAAGTTCGTGGCATATGTTGGGGGCTAATCTACACTAATAAAAGAGAAACATGGTAATTAGCGTACGACCGCTACCCTTCCCATTGGCTAATCAGTGAGTATATGCAAATTAACTGTCAGCCAAGATGGCGGCCGGCAGCCAGGCAGCTGGAAGCGAACATGAGGCTTGCTTGCT
>NW_005358355.1:1904-3320 GCF_000412655.1 Myotis brandtii
CCTTCTTTCTTCTTTCTTTCTTTCTTTCTTTCTTTCTTTCTTTCTTTCTTTCTTTCTTTCTTTCTTTCTTTCTTTCTTTCTTTCTTTCTTTAAATGTATTATTTTCCTTAGAGATAAGATGCTAAGATTTGGGTGATAATGCGCTCCACTCCTGATACTGGCAGGACTGTTAAGCAAGTGCCTGCAAAGAAAGGGTTAAACAGCTGCTGCTCCCTGGATAGAGTGGGGTGGAGGATGGAGGAAAGCAGCTGTTCTGCCTTTATGAGAGGCAGGCAGTTTGCAGGAACTGTTAGGAAAGTTTCCTTAAATTCCTATCTTGGTAAAAGGGCTATAAGCATTAGCAAAACAAATTTTATTGAAGATCAAATTTAATTATAATCTTTATAATTTAGAGATTCCTTTATAGGCCAGAGTTGATATTGGGGAAGAAAATCAATCTTTCTTTTTCAAGTTTGAGTTTCAGATTTTTCTAATTATTTAAGGGACAAATCTTGTGGTTTTCTATTTGACAGAGAAGAAAGGAGATGATAGGAGAGAATGGTGCTATGGTTAAGAGAGAACAGTAGATGTTGGGACTAAATGATCAGCTCGGTCAAAGAAAGGTTCATCAAGAAGGGACTACATCGAGGAAGGTTTAGAATGAAGAAGAATTTGGTCAGTGGTGCAGTCCTGACAGTGAGAAGGGTGACTATGGAGAAGGAAAAAGGCCTGGACATAGGGGATCTTGGACCATTTCCCACTGAGGTGACAGGAATTGTTTAAGTCCCAGAGAATATTAAAATTGAAAGTTCCATTCTCAGGCCAGTGTGAATCCTTGTCTAATTTATATAGTGGATAAGGCTCTTTGGCTGGATCTCCGTGGAAAGGAGACATCCCAAAGTGTTTTTTGGGGGGGGACAGAAAAAAGAATTCCTCATGGTGTTGTTGTAATGTACCCCACGAATTACACAAGGACGCCTCAAGAAGTTGAATTAAGGAGTCACATTTATTGCAAATCCAGGACTACGAGTGGGCATTTCGCTCTCTCAAATCTCGTAGTAATTACCTAGCCCCAACACCAGATTTATATAGGCAAAAATCACAAAGGTATTGATTACATCTCAGGGTTTGTAATGAGGAACCTGGTTTCCAAAAAAGCAGTTTACAGAAGCAGAATTTGAGCATGTTAGTTAAACTATAGCTTTGGGTCTCCAGACCACTGAGTTAACAGGAACACATTATCTGGAGCCCTCGGGTCTTGGGACCACTGAGTTGACAGGAACACATTATCTGGAGCCCTCAGGTCTTGGGACCACTGAGTCAATGGAAACACGTTATCTGGAGCCACTGAGGCAATTTAGGATAATTGTGCTGTCCTGGTTCCCAGGTACAGAAGAATGTGCTTTCTAAAACCAGTAAGATCACAATCAATGGGAT
>NW_005358355.1:3447-5004 GCF_000412655.1 Myotis brandtii
GAGACAGCCTTCAGTTGATCAGCAGCCTAGTCAGGACCTCTAGCCAGGATCTCCAGCCAAAGTTCTGGTCGGGATCTCCAGCGAAGTTCTGGTTAGGATCTGATTAGGATCTGATGTTTATTGTCTTGTTACATCTATATTTATACCAGCCGATTTTAATCCTGTCAATTTCTATTGCAAAGGTTAGGGCGTTTCTTATCTCCATTCCAGGGAGTAAAGATTATGTAGCTTAAGCGTGATTGTTTGTAGTTAAAGTGATTAACTACCCGCCTGGCACTTAGTTAAGGGGTTGTATCCCCTCCCTAACCTCAGGGAAAAATCCCTACCTGGGGAAACAACCTTTCTCGGAGAGGTGACCTTGGTTAAAACACATGGCGCTTAAGGAGAGCAAACATATTAAGAACAATATGCTATATATGCCAGGTCCCTTGAAACATATGCTGTGCAGATGTTTCTTTCCTGCAGCGACTGTGTCAAGCAGCAAGGATGGACCGGCTTCCGGCACTTTTCTATTGTTAAACAAAGCAAATAAGTACAGAAGCCAAACAGCAGGGTTAGAGTTAAACTACAGTTTCTACCTGAGATGATTGCTACCATACTTCAGTGTAAATTAGAAAGAGGAGGTAAGCAAGGGGGAGACCCGGGGAGCAAGACTAGAGGGAGAGTGCCCCCACTGTCTAGTCAGGCTTGGAGGGAAGAGGACAGTCTAATCCACATGGCAGGTGTCCCTGCAACAAGGAAGACTATGGGACTTGGTCCAGGGGCTGAGGCTGGACTGGAGAGGATTTCTGGCCTAGCACTAGGTCTTTTGTCTGAGATGGCAAATCAGAAATCCAGAAGGGTGATCCAATTGTTACTTACTGGAGATGACACAAGCCGGTGTTGAGTACAGAGTCAGCAATGGAAAGTCGAGGTTTCCAGTCCAATGTCTGCCTTGGCTGATTCGGGAAAGCCCATAAAGTAGGGAGGCCTAATCAAGGTTGGCAATCATGTCACCCAAGTAGGATTTGGAGGTAAGCCCAGGATGAGCTGCAGCTGCCTGCTACTCTCCACGTAGCAAACTCAGGGTGAACAAAGCCTGGGCTATGGCTCCCCTTCCAGTGGAACCCTCCTGAGTTTTAGCACCAAATGTTAGGGTCGCCGAAGGGAACCCACCAGGCCAAAAGGGGTAAAGAATTAAACTTACTGGTGGCCCAGTGTACGGATTTGTGCACATTGAAAAGTAATTAAATATAAGGTGGCTGGCGGGGCGGGACTGGGCAAGACAGGGGGACACGCCCTGGAGCTAACCTCTGGTCCTTCCCTGGCCAGCCACTCCTGGGGCAGCGCCACAGCTCGAAGGGTATCTGCAGAGTGAGTAGGGTCCCTTCAGCAGGTGAGGTCCCTCGGCCTGGCCTGTGGGGATCAGGCCAAAACCAGCTCTCCGACATCCCCCAAGAACCGCTGCTGCCAAGTCATGGCAGCTCAGCAGGTCCTGCCCACTAGTGGTCAGTGCACATCATCCCTACCAGCCGATCTGATGGTCACTTAGCCTTTTATATATATAGACTAGAGGCC
>NW_005358355.1:5846-8698 GCF_000412655.1 Myotis brandtii
TGAAAAGAAATTAATTAGAAGGTGGCTGGCAGGGCAGGACTGGGCAAGACAGCGGGACACACCCTGGAGCTAACCTCTGGTCCTTCCCTTGCCAGGTGCTCCTGGGGCAGCGCCACAGCTTGAAGGGTATCTGCAAAGTGAGTAGGGTCCCTTCAGCAGGTGAGGTCCCTTGGCCTGGCCTGTGGGGATCAGGCCAAAACCAGCTCTCTGACATCCCCCAAGAACCGCAGCTGCCAAGTCATGGCAGCTCAGCAGCTCCTGCACTGAGCGTCTGCCCCCTAGTGGTCAGTGCGCATCATCCCTACCAGCCGATCTGATGGTCACTTAGCCTTTTATATATATAGACTAGAGGCCTGGTGCAGGATATTCATGCACAGGGGTGGAGGGGTGTCCATCAATCCAGCCTGCACCCTCTCCAATCTGGGACCCCTCAGGGGATGTCCGACTGCTGGGTTAGGCCCGATCCATGTGTGGGATTTGGTCTAAACCAGCAGTCAGACATCCCCCTCGCAATCCAGGACCGCTGGCTCCTAACCGCTCACCTGCCTGCCTGCCTGATCACCCCTAACCGCCTCTGCCTACTGGCCTCATCACCCCTTAACTGCTCCCCTGCCGGCCTGATCGCCCCCTAACTGCCTTCCCCGCAGGCCTGATTGCCCCTAACTGCCTCTACCTCGGCCCCCACTACCATGGCTTTGTCCAGAAGGGCATCTGGAAGATGTTTGGTCTAATTAGCACATTACCCTTTTATTAGTATAGACTAGAGGCCCAGTCCACAAAAATTTGTGCACTTGGGGGGGATGGGGAGGGGGATCCCCCAGCCCGGCCTGTGCCCTCTCGCAGTCTGGGACCCCTCAGGAGATAATGACCTGCTGGCTTAGGCCTGCTCCCGGGTGGCAGAGGGCAGGCACAATCCCTAAGTGCAGCCCCTGGTCAGGCTCAGAGCAGGGCCGATTGGGGAGTTGGGGCGCTGCCCCCTGTCATGCACAGAGCAGGGCGGATCGGGAGGTTGTGATGCCACCCTCAGTCACGCTCAGGGTAGGGCCGATTGGGGGGTTGGGGCACTGCCCCCTGTCACACACAGAGCAGGGCGGATCAGGGGGTTGGGGCCACTGGAAACTGGTGAGGCGGTTTACTGGAAACAGAAGGCAATTAATCCTGTAACCTGCCATGAGAATAACTGGAAAATCACTGGGAGGGGCAAGAGTCCCCAGGGGGCCATAATGGAGCCCAAGAATGTACATAACATTCCAGGGAGGGGTGAGGGCCCAAGCAGAGCATAATGGAGTGCAAGAATGTGCATAACAAAGCCTAGAGTAATAGTTTCCTATGGGAAGCATCTGGCAGTAGTACTCCAGACCTTTGAAATTCACACATTGGGGCATTTATGAATTCTTTCCAGGACTCGTGCACCCACACCCTGACACTATATTGCACACTTCTACCCTATATAAGAAAACCTAACCACCCCTGCAGGGCTGACACCAACACACTGGTCTCAGCTCACTGTGAGACAATGTAATAAAATTTCTTAACCCTCACAACATCTCTGGGCCTGGCTCCTTTAGTGGTGGACCTAACATCTACCAGTCTCTTGAGATGAATAGGGAAGTAAAGGATTTGGTGAGCTTTTGATGTTCTGGAACCATACCTTTGGTCCTGTAATGACCGCATTTGTAAAACAAGGACATTACTTTTTCAAATTTATCTATTTATAATTATCTCCACAAGTGGGTTGCTACCCAAATATTGGCAAAGGACTGGAGGTTTGTAAAGGGCTGCTCCTCTGGTTTCTGCAACAAGTTTGTTAATTTTTCCATGATAATAGGCAGCTCTCCAAGGAAGAGGATGGGCTGCATTACCAGGTGAGTCCCCAGGTCCTGGGTACAACTCCTAGCCAGGTTAGAATACTCTTTCTTTAATCAGAACAGAAAAATAACGTTTAATAGAGCACGGTTAATATTTCTTACTAAAGGCCCAGTGCACGAATTTGTGCACGGGGGTGAGGGTGGGGGCGTGGAGGGACCACAGGAGGTTGGCTGTGGGAGCACACTGACCACCAGGGGGTAGCTCCTGCATTAAGCATCTGCTCCCTGGTGGTCCGTGCGCATCATAGCGACCGGTCGTTCTGGTCATTCGGTTGTAATGGTCGCTTAGGCTTTTAAATATATAAATAATTATAGCTAATCCCCAGTATTCTATTTCTGCCCTTAACATCTGTAAACCAATTAAGTCAGTAATATTAAATTATTTCCTAGAAACCATTTCTAGGAATAAGAATGTGGTCAATAACCAAAATATAATTGTGGAGGTCTTTATCCTGCAGAGAAAGTAGCAAAGTGGCCGGGTTAAGACTTACATTGAGCTTAAGTGAAATTTATTGCGAAGGTAAGAACCAGTCAGCTGACACAAGTGTTGAATGTGATGAGAATTCAGTGGAGATTTAATAGAATGAGGAACATAAACTAAAGAGAGGCCATAACTATCTTTTGTTTATTTGTTTGCATAACATGTCTGTAGCAGAAATGGCTGTTATGCAGGGAGGGGGCCTTTTGTCTAGTTTGTCTAGTTGCTGACTATAACAACCTACAGGTCGATGATGATCTATATTTTTGAGTTAAAATTTCTATAATTAATGTGTCCCAAAGTGGAAGCTTTAGATAATTCTTTAGAGATTTTATAGTTAGTTTCTCTTTTTAGTTCCACTAAACTGGATCAGGTCATTTTAATTTTAATAAGACATCTCGAGGGTGGGCCATTAATGAAAAATTTGGAACCGAGTTGTGACAATATTCAGTCCAAACCAGGAATCCTCTAAGCTGCTTCCTTGTTGTTGTTTTTTTAAGAGGAAA
>NW_005358355.1:10324-14778 GCF_000412655.1 Myotis brandtii
TAAGGAGAGCAAACATATTAAGAACAATATGCTATATATGCCAGGTCCCTTGAAACATATGCTGTGCAGATGTTTCTTTCCTGCAGCGACTGTGTCAAGCAGCAAGGATGGACTGGCTTCCGGCACTTCAGCTCTCATTTATACAGTGAAGGTTTTTTGCTCAGACTCTCAGAAAACAATTCTAATTGAAATGCCTGAGTTAAAAAAACAGCCACCCATTTTTCCTTGTGTCTCCCCTTAGCCTTGCTTCTGTCAACCCTTAATCTTAGTTCCACCTTGCGGATTTAAAATACAGCCCAAATAAAGTCAGATCCTCATTCTTCATTCTTCTACCACAAGCAAGGGAAGGTCCTGGATCCAAGAGAAACTCAAGCAAGTTTACCAGATACGGGGCCAGGGGGTTAGTGAGCTCAGTGGACCCCTTGCTGGATCCTAGCACTGGGTCTGGATCTGCAGGGTCGTCCTGGGTGAACTTCTTTGAAATCCTGCTGCACTATAATGAGTAAAGGTCAAAGTATGAAACTCCAAACTGGTGAAGAATTTTTGTGAGTTTACTTGAGCTAAACTATCGACAATAGCTGGGGAGCAAAATCTCCATGGATTGAGATAATGCTCTAGAGAATGGCCATTTGCATCTTATTTTATACATCTCAATCAAAAGATCAGAGGCAAGTGGGTCACTTGAAATCCACTTTTGATAGATTAGGGAGATGGGAGAAAGCAAATGGGGGGACCCCTGGGACTGGATGTAAAATGTTTCACATCTTTTATGTATGTGGGTACAGGATAATTAACAGTCAAAAGAAAGGGGAGTTTTCCTGACATTCCAAAGGAAAGCTATGGCAGATGCAAAGGACATTAGACAGGGTCAGTTAAGGTCAAGATTGACTTTTGCTAGGGAAGAGTCTAGCCTAGGACATTACTAGCTGCCATAAGCTGCTTTTAGTTAAAAGTTTTCATTTCACACCATCCTTTGTGGTCACTTTAGGCCCCTGAGTTTGCAAGGCCACCACCGAGGCCTCCCCTGAGCTCATTGTGTTTAGTGTGTGGCCCCTTTTGGCCCACACTTTACCATAACATTTTGTAAACACTCTTTTTCAGATTAAGGAAGTTCCTTTTATTTCTGGCTTATTACGTTCTTAACATAAATAGAGGCTGAATTTTAGGTAGAGTTTTTTTTTTGAAAGTGTCTTTTGAAAAATTTACATGGTTTTTCTTCTTTAAACCTTTAATGCCGTGAATTACAGTGACTTTTATACTGTTAAACTCTTTCTGAAATAAACTCACATTTCCTGCACGTTATCGTTTTTATTCATTGCTGATTGTGTCACTGTTCATGAAGGATGTTCATCCTTGCTAATATTAGCCTGTTATTTTCCTTTCTGAGTTTTGAAAGATTAAAGTGGGTTGTGCTCAGGCAGGCTAAATAGCCATCTCAGATGGTGATTAAAGAAAATGGAATTTATTTAAGGAAAAGGGGATGGGAGATGGGGATATGCAATGGGAAGGACTACACAGCACTGAGCAAAAGGTATTGTACCCCATGATGGCAGCAAGAATGTACTTAGGACCGTGAAACAAGGAAGGGCATAGAAGAAGCAACAGAGAAGCCTAAGGCTGGGCTGCTTTGACTCTGAGAAGTCAGAGAAAAGGGCCCTTGGAGACAAGTGCAGGGGGTTAGCTGAGGACAAGCTGCTGCTGCCCATTGCTCCCCTGGTTGCAAGTCTCATGGGATCCCTAGAGGTTGGGGAATACGTGCCTGTGGGGGATGGGAAGGGCATGCTCCTTGGAGGGAGAGTGCACACTGGGTCCTTTATCCTGAGCACATGTCTCTCTTTCATGCAGGTGGAAATCTTAGGAGAGATCTCAGGGGAGGGTCTTAATGTAATATTCATCAGCTTTCTAGGTGTGCTCTTTCAGGGTCGTGTTCTCCACTGAGTGAACGATGTCAAGGCAGGAGGTCATTAGTCAATGTCTTTAGGCACCCACTGTGTCACTTGTCTGATTTTTCTGCATTTCTGGGCCTTGAGCTGACATTCAACCGAAGCCTAGATGTTATGTTATGGGAGGAAATGGTCAGGGGGGTCTAAATTGCCTGACCAGAGATATGAAAGATCCCAGGTCCAAACCACATGTCCAGTGATACGTTAAGGGAGGATAGGTTCTTGTTTTCTCAATTGTGCCCCTTAATAGTCTTCTGGAGCTTTCTGCCCTGGTGAGTCTCTGTACCTCTCTGTCTCTGCTCTGCTCATGTCTAGCAACTTTCTTCTGATTCCGTGGTCAAGATTATACTAGCCACACAAAAACAGCTGGGGAAGTGTTCTCTCCCTTCTATTTTCTGTAAGAGCACTTATAAGATTAGTATTAATTGTTCTCTGAATGTTTGGAAAACACCATCAAATAATCTAGATTATATGAATCCTTTTTCGGAAGGATTACCAACTCAGTTTCTTTATTGGTTAATAGAGCTAGCTACTCATACTTTTCTTTCTTTTTGACTCAGTTCTGTTTTCATTTTATTTTTCTAAGTATTTATTCCTTTTAATCTAATCTTTCAAATAGTTGCAATAGGGATGCTCCTGATGTCCTCCTATTGCCTGCTGTCATTGTTTCCCTTTTTACTCCTAATATTGCTTATTGTGATCACTCTCATTTCGTCTTAATAATTCAGTCAGAAGTTTGCTTTTTAAAGAGCCATCTATAGACTTTCTTGGTTTTAGTACTAATTTAATGAGACAAATTTTAATGAAAAGGAAGACTGGGCTTCCTACAGACTCCCTTTCACCTGTTGACACCAAAGGGAGGGGCTGTGACCAGGAGCCTGGAGCTGCCTCATGGGAGTGAGGGGGCGGGAAAGGGCTTTCCAGATGTGCTCTTCCAGGGTTGTGGTCACATCCTCTCCTTTTCCCTGAGGGCAACGGGGTCTCCTAGTGATGGGATGAGACTTTGGAATCAGGCAGCAGTGTGGTGAGCTGGGCTGGTTGCATTACTTCTTTTTTTATTTCCGCATAAACTGGTTCTGTGGCTGTTGGGGATGGGGAGGCTGATGTTGGTTTCTTTGATTCTTGGCCACTGAAGTTCAGCAAAGAATATGTAACTTCATGGATCTGAAAGGGATGAGAAGTGGTCAATTAAATCAGTATCACAGTTCAGGCCCTTACCTGGCCTCCTGTGATTAGGCAGCACCTGCTCTCACCACTTTTAAACTTCTAGCTTTGTTGAAGGACTTTTATTACCCATTATCTCTGCTTGCTGACATCCTTTCAGTGACCATTAGAAGAGATAGATTATGTATTCATACCATGGAAGAGGAGGATACAGCAATGAGAATGAACAACCACACATACATACCACAATATGGATAAGTCTCACGAGACCATTTTGAAAGAAAGAAACAACACACATATAAGGATATACTGTGCTTTTTAATGTAAGAGCATAAACAGGCAAAAATAATCTAGTGCATTGGAAGTCAGGATATGGTTACTCTTTGGAGGGAAGTGACTGGAGGGTTTCGTTTCGTAGGGAGATAACATGTTTTGTTTCTTCATTTCAGTGCTGCTTACAAGGGTATGCTCAATTCATGATAATTTATACATAATTAACATACTAGAGGCCCAGTGCACTAAATTTGTGCACTGGGGAAAGGGGGTCCCTCAGCCCAGCCTGCCCCCTCTCACAGACCTGGAGCCCTCAGGGAATGTCCTACTGATTGCAGGATGCGACTGGCTGATCAGGGGAAGACGCCACCCCCATCACCCTGCTGTTGCTGCCACTGCCGGCTGCCACAGCCACCAAGGTGTTTTCATCAACACGGACTCCAGTCTCTTCACCACGAAAAAATGACAACTTTCTTTAGGCATTTTCAAGATGTCTCTTTCATAGGATATGACATTTCTTTATTTCTTTTTTTTTTATCCTCACCTGAGGATATTTTTCCATTGATTTTTAGAGAGCATGGAAGAAAGAGCGAAAGACAGAGAGAAACATCAATGTGAGAGGGACACTTTGATTGGTTGCCTCCTGCATGAGCCCTGATCCTGGGCCCGGCCAGGCAGGAGCCTGCAACCTAGGTACATGCCCTTGATCAGAATCGAACCCGGTCCCTGCAGTCCGCAGGCTGAGGCTCTATCCACTGAGCCAAACTGGTTAGGGTAGGATCTGACATTTCTTAGCCCCTCCAGCAGCAGACCTTCGTTTTTTCCTCCAGGAATGAGGTGGAAAAGCCCTAGATCACCTTCTTGGATTCTTATTACCCATGTTACCAAGAATACTGCAAGTGGTGTACAGGGAGCTTAGCCAATGAGCGGTAAAAAAAGGGTTTCCTCTGCAGTTTACATGCAGAGGCTGGACTGTTGGTGTGCTGTGTGTTGGGTCTCCACTCCGGGCCCGCCATCTGTGTGCACAGCCTCCTCCTGAGCTGGTTGCGACTGTTCCGGCGTCTGGCTAATTTG
>NW_005358355.1:16330-17587 GCF_000412655.1 Myotis brandtii
AACGTTCACACAGGCCCATCTCTTTTAAAAAAATCTTCATCTGGTATTTATTAACTTCAGAAAGCGGAAGGGAGGAGAGAGGAGAGGGAGAGGGGGGCGGGGGGAGAGAGAGAGAGATGCCCCATCAGGGGATAGAACCCTCAACTTAGGTTTGTGTCCTGACTGAGAACGTACACCTTGCCAGGGCACAAACTGATAAAGAGTAGACTTCATCAGTTGCTTCTGAGCCTATTTCTACCTGGACACCTTTGGCTTTGTTGATTCTGTTTTCATTCTTCATTTATTACCCAAAAGGCCTTTAGTTTCAGCTTTAAAAAATATACAAATCTGTTGATTTTAGAGAGAGGAAAGGAGAAGGAGAGATAAAAGCATCAATGATGAGAGAATCATCTATCAGCTGCCTCCTGCAAGCCCTGTTCTGGTAATTGAGCCCACAACCCTTGCATGTGCCCTGACTGGGAATCGAACTGTGACCTCCTGGTTCATGGGTTAATGTCCAACCACTGAGCAACACAGGCCAGGCTGGTTTCACGTATTTTTAAGGTTCTCTTCCTGTCCTGCCCCTCTCTTCTCCTCTTCCTGTGGTTGACAGAGCACACAACTCGCTTTCTCCTGCTACTCTTTTCGTTTACTGATTTGTCTTCCTTCTTGGACCTTGGTTTCCCTGACTATAGGACCAAGGAACATAGTCAGATCTGCCCACTCTAAACCACAGGGGGATGGGAATGACCATGTTCCAAAGAGAGTGGGGTACAGGAAGCTTGAAGACCAGGGAAGAAGAGGCCTCAGGAATCAGTGCTGAGAAGCAGGGATTTAAGAAGGAGGAGGAGCAGATCCAGGCCCAGAGACAGAGGGGAAGTCCCCTTCCCTCTCCCAGGATGGTCATCAGCCATGGAGGAAGCGGAGCAAGAGGGAAGGCCATCATACCCTCCAGTCTTTCTGATATACAGGAAGTACACCAGGGCTGCTATCAGAGCTACGCCAGCCAGGACGCCAACCACGATGCCGGCCATAGCCCCATCTGAGAGGCCGGGACTTGGTAGTGTTGGATCATCTGTCATGGATAGAAAAGAGAAGAATGAGTGGAGGTGACGTTATTTTTCATTGGGGTGCCCTGGGAAACAACTCCCAACAGGAAGTAGTCTCTACTTGTTCCTTGAAGGAAGAAATTTCCCCTGGGAGGGTTGCTATGAGGTAAATAGCTCACTATATCCTTGTAATTTTTTTCTCTCATTGTATTTCTATGTTGGTGCCCAG
>NW_005358356.1:0-602 GCF_000412655.1 Myotis brandtii
AATCATCATCTGAAATGACATTTGATTATCAAATGTTTGTAGCCATATGAAGAGGGATGGAGTACTGTATGATATTTATACTTTAAAAATCTATATAAGTCCTAACCAGTTTGGCTCAGTGGATAGAGTGTCGGCCTGTGGACTGAAAGGTCCCAGGTTCGATTCCGGTCAAGGGCATGTACCTTGGCTGCGGGCACATCCCCAGGAGGAGGTGTGCAGGAGGCAGCTGATCAATGTTTCTCTGTCATCGATGTTTCAAACTATCTCTCTCCCTTCCTCTCTGTAAAAAATCAATAAAATATATATTTTTTAAATCTATATAAAATTTATAGTGAGCCTCTTGTGAATATTTCATGATTGAATAAATGAGTGGAATTTTGCAGCCTGGAATAGCACTTAGAAAGCTGGTTGGGACAGGCCCAGGTTTAATAGAATAGGACAGCGATTTCCAAACTTCTTCATCTCATGGCACACATAACCTAAGTACCAAAATTCTGTGGCACAACAAAAAATATGTTATATTTTTTGCTGATCAGGTAAAAAAAATTGGTATAATTTTGATCCATTCACACAGGATGGCTATTGCATTGGCTGCTGTCATT
>NW_005358356.1:8965-10912 GCF_000412655.1 Myotis brandtii
TTGGCTTTCTCCGTCACTGGAGCAAGCAAGCCTCCCTGTTCGCGTCAGCTGCCTGGCTGCCGGCCGCCATCTTGGCTGGCAGTTAATTTGCATATCGCCCTGATTAGCCAATGGGAAGGGTAGCGAAGGTATGGCTAATTACCATGTTTCTCTTTTATTAGATAGGATAGATTCCTCATCTACATGACTTTGAGGACTTTATGTCCTTTCACTGATGAAATCTTGGTTTCATTTGAAGCCCAACTCAAAGGGGCTCTTAATAGCTCTTCAAGCAGGAGTAACTGCTTCCCTTGCTGTATTTTAACAGCACCTTGTACTTCCTTATATACTTAGTTACTGTGTGTGAAGTTGCTGGGAGTGTAGTTAGTTGAAGAGTTTGATGTTTTATTCACCATTATGTGGTCCACATTCCTGGCCCTTAGCACAATTCTGTATAATTAATAGAGCTTACTAAGCTTCAGGTGAACTGTTAAGATGTGTTTTAGGTAGGAAGAACTTGGCTTCTGAAATGCCAAGTAAGAGAACTCAGGTCATTCACCTCAACAAACATTACTGAGCTCTTGTTAGTGACAACCACTGTGTTGGGCGCTCCAGGAGGTGGTGATAGAAGACAAACCATCATCTACTCTGAGAGCCAGAAGGAAACAGCTCATTACGATCCAGGTTATGGTATTGTAAGAGAGGAAAGCATGTGCTGGGAATACCTGTGCCAGAAAAGCTAGGGGAGAGAGTATCTGGGAAGGCTTCTCAGAGGAGGTGGTGTCTAAGCTCACTTTTTAAAAATGTTTTTATTTTATTTTATTTTTTTAGAGAGAGAGGGAGTGAGATATAAAAACATCATTTGGCTGCCTCCTGCACGCCCCCTACTGCGGATCAAGCCCCCAACGCAGGCATAGATTTCATGACAGTACCCAGTCAGTTTGCAGGAAAGAACCCAGTGACCTCTTGGTGCATGGAGGAAGCTAGTCCCCTGAGCCACCCTGGCCAGGCTAAGCTCAGTCTTGGGGAAGTCCAGGTCCCTGCATCTGGCCAGAGTCTAAAAGACCATTTGGGAATTGGTGTGAGCCAAGGAACAGGTAGGTTGTAGCCAATTCATCCCGAGTATTGGGTGACATACCAAGGAGTTTGGATTGTTCTGGAGGCAGTGTGTGGGTGGGGGTCATACAAGTACTGAAAGTGGACAAGTATGACACAGTCAGATATCCAGGTGGAGGAGGAAATGGAACCCACCACCAGAGCCAGTGATACTAGTGAGAAGGTTGTAATGATGGGCGGGAAAGAAACGACAGGCCTGAAGTCCTGGGGGTGGCTGGCGGGAGGGGATGGATTGGGGAGCTATTTATGAGAGAGTTAACATGATCCATTTCTAATGTTTTTAAAGAAATCAACTTAAACTTTATTAAAGCTATTGGTGAGCTGGCATAAACACTGACTTCACGCTTTTACTGTCTTTAGTGTAGGAAATTTCATCAGTGCCAGATTGGACTTACTCTTTGACAGGCTGATTTCCATGCTGTAATGGAGTCTCTGTGTGTGAAAGGTCTCTGTCTCACTTAGCACTTTAGATATAAACTGTGAGTTTCACTTTAGTAGCACCTGACCGTGCATTGCCACAACAAAGATAAGGATTTGAATTCTAGACAAAATATATCCTTGTGATTATAAAAGAGGCTATAGTCACATCTTTTAAGCCTCTTTGACCTGTGTTAAAGTACTATATTTCCAAAAAGAAAATATTAGGTTCTTTTTTTTAAAAATATATTTTATTAATTTTTTACAGAGAAGAAGGGAGAGGGATAAAGAGTTTGAAACATCGATGAGAGAGAAACATCGATCAGCTGCCTCCTGCACACCTCCCACTGGGGATGTGCCTGCAACCAAGGTACATGCCCTTGACCGGAATCAACCCTGGGACCCCTCAGTCCGCAGGCCGATGCTCTATCCTCT
>NW_005358356.1:11291-14010 GCF_000412655.1 Myotis brandtii
GGCCTGGTTCCCCCCAACTGCCCTCCCCTGCTGACCTGATCTCGCATCCAGCTGCCCTCCCCTGCTGGCCTGATCTCACCCCCAGCTGCCCTCCCCTGCTGGCTTGATTGCCCCTAACTGCCTCTGCCTCAGCCCCCACCACCATGGCTTTGTCCAGAAGGAAGTCGGACATCTGGAAGATGGCCGGTCGACCTGATCTAATTACATGTTACCCCTTTATTAGTATAGATAGATTATATAGGATAGGATTACTTAAATGGGGGCAAAAAGCCTTTTCAGCAGGAGAGGATGCATTTGGCAGACAAAAGCACATAATCCCTATATCTGGACTGACAGCCAGCCATATGCACTATACTGCCAAAGCAGTCATTAAAAAATTGAACCGCTTTCTTACACCTTACACCAAATAGCTGTTGCCCCCACCTTAGGTTCTGCCTTCGCAGTTCACCCAGATTAGGTTCTGATTGGTTGGTTTCTATGCCAGTCAGCGTCTAAAGCTCCACCACCTAGGCAGCCATTGGCTCCTGGCACTTCACCCACATTAGGTTCTGATGGGTCGGTTTATATGCCAGTCAGCATCTCCGGGCCTCTCTCTGGGCCTGATCCGCAGTACCCTCGGCAGTCAGTGCTGGTTTGCTGCACCAGCACCAGCTGCAGTCACCATGGCAACCCAGCACTGACTTCTGGTGTTTGGTCAAGCCTTCGGTCATTATGGACCCTGGCTCTTTATATATATAGATTTTTAAAAGTGCCTTCCTGAAACAGTATAAATCTCAGTCAGCCTCAGAATAGTCCTTGAAATCAACACACTAAAAAGTGCTACACAGCTATAATTTTATTTTATTGTTATTATTTAATCCTCACCCGAGACGTGAGGACATTTTTTCCATGTGGGTGAAGTGCCAGTAGCCAATGGCTGCCTAGGTGGTGGAGCTCTCATTAATTTTAGAGAGAGTGGAAGGGAGGGGGGGAGAGAGAAACACCGATGTGACAGAGACACAGCCATTGGTTGCCTCCCACAGGAGTGTGCTTCCCAGCAAAGACTGTTAAATTCCAGGCTGTGGATCTCCTTCAGTTGAATTTCTAACATTTCAAAAATATCAAATGACCCCTTCTTTGGACATGAGGAGATAGTTTGGATTTCTGAGTATTCATTGTAGGTAAAGAAACCTATAAAACAGTAAAATTTAGTCTTTTCCACATGTCTCCAAGCTAATGAACCTGTGTTTGTTTCTTGGTAAGATGACTGTCCATTTTAATGCAAACATGAAAGAAATAGAGGAGTCCAAGAGATGGAGGAAAATAACAGGTTTCTGGGAATATTAAGAAATCAGGCAGGTCGCCCTGGCTGGGTAGCTCAGCTGGTGAGAGAATCATCCCCATATGCCAAAGTTGCAGGTTCGATCTCCAGTCAAGGCACATACAAGAATCAACCAATGAATGCATAAATATGTGAAACAATCTCTCTCTCTCTCTCTCTCTCTCTCTCTCTCTCTCCCTCTCTCTCGCTCTCACCCTTACTCTTGCTCTCCCTTCTTCCTCTTCCTCTCTCCCTTCCTCTCCAAAATCAACAAATAAAATTTTTTTTAAAGTTATCCTCAACCTGGGACAATTTTGCCCCCAGGGGACATTTGACATTGTCTGGAGAATGCTTAGTCCTCACATCTTGGTGGGTAGTGGGTGCCGTGTCATCTAGTGGGTGTAGAGGGCAAGGGTGCTGCTAAGCACCTACATTGCACAGGACAAAGAATGCTCTCATCTAAAGCATCAGCAGTGGAGGCTGAGAAACCATTCCTTGAAGGAAAAATAGACAAGTCGAAAGTTCGGATGACACACAAAAAAGAGAAGGCATAACATCATCTTTTTTTGGTATTTTTAATACAAAAGCAATATATTTTTATTGTGAGAATACTAGAATATGCAATGATTAAAAAAATAAAATAGTTCTAACACCCAAAGAGCAAATCAACTCAGCTGACCTCCAACTGGCAGTAAAGCAGCACACTGACCTGGTAAGACGCAGCAGGAAGGATCCCTCATCATCCCTGGGACTCAGGAATGCCAGGCATATACCCAGGAGGCAGGAGAGTGGGGGGGAAAACAGCATCTCTGCTCAAAGACCTACAGATACTGACGCAAGCGCCTCCACAGGACAGGTTCCATCCTTCACTTCTCAGTCAACATCATCTTTTTAATATCTACTCATTGGAATATACAATGATAGCATCTAAAGACACTTTCTAATATTGCAGGACCGAGCCCCCATGTAAAGTCAAACATACTCTTGGGAAGCATGTGGAGCCTGTGGCGGGCGGTGACCGGCCCTCCTTTTGATTTTCAAGGAGACCCAGGTCAGCAAGGTGGGACCCTCATTGTAGGTCCAGGTAAGCATCCATCCCAGACCCAAAGGACACTTGGTGCGCTTCCGAAGTCCAGGGGCTACCGGCTTCTTCATAAAATAGCGGCCACGTGAAAGTGGGCAGCTGGGCATTGCGGCAGTCAGGATCTGTGCTTTCTCGGGGCACCTTGTGTTTTCAAAGGCGTGTGTGTGTTTTGATGTCTGTCTATTGGATGTAATGTGCCCATCATTCCATGCCCAAGGGTTTTCAGGTTTGGGACCGGAAAGGTCAGCGGTGGTTTGGTGAACTGTATGTGGCTGTAACACTTGGAAAAATACAATGGAAGCCCTGGCCAGGTGGCTCAGTTGGTTGGAGCGTCA
>NW_005358356.1:20577-21859 GCF_000412655.1 Myotis brandtii
GGTGAATATAATAGAATCAGGGGCATAGAAAGGGAAGGGACTGACTATTCTTGGGGGGGAAAGGGGTGTGGGGGGGCGGGAAGAGACTGGACAAAAATCGTATGCCTATGGATGAGCACAGTGTGGAGGGGTAAGGGCAGAGGGTGAGGTGGGAACCGGGTGGAGGGGAGCTATGGGGGGAAAAAAGAGGAACAACTGTAATAATCTGAATAATAAAGATTTAATTTAAAAAAAGACAGTGGTAAACTGCCTACCCAAACAAACGTTTAAACTTATAATAGGTGTTATGAAATATATAAACATGCTCCACATCCAATAATATACTGGATTCAAAATATTTTAAAACCTTCCTGCAATAAACACATAGAATATTGGATAAAAGAATAGCATCTAACACTTATATGATGCTAATTATTTGCCAGATGCTATTTCAAATGCTTTACATATGTTCGCTTTATAGAATTGATATTATCATCATCATTATCATCATCATCACCCTCATTTTACAGAGAAGAAACAGCATCATTTTTAAAGCTGAGTTCGAGAGAAAGTGAAGAAACGCCAGCAGACTGAAACTAGGCTGAGGAGCATGCACTGACCCATGGGCTGCCCTTAGGATTGAACCATCCCAGGAATTAGAGAAGGCTAGTCCTTGGCCAACTCCAAGGCCTTGCAGTGGAGAGTTAAAGCAAAGGCTACTGCATGAAGTACAAGCTGTGACCTATGCCTAAAGGCTATGACAGTGCAAGAATGGACTACAACAGGGTAAGAATGGGCTACAGCAGGGCAATAATGGGCTACAATGGGGCAAGAATGGGCTACAAAAGGACAAGAATGGGCTACAACAGGGTAAGAATGGGCTACAACAGGGTAAGAATGGGCTACAACGGGGCAAGAATGGGATACAACAGGGTAAGAATGGGCTACAACAGGGCAAGAATGGGCTACCATCACATCCATCCATAGACCAAGGAACCCAGTGAGGACACGTGTTGTAAGCCTTCTGTAATGAACAGTTGGGGCAACAAGAATTACAATAAAATGAAAGTGCATGTTTAATTTTGAAAAATCAAATACTTTTTTTCTCAAGAAGATTAATGATGAGCTAGTAATTGAATAAAATATTTGTTTTTGTTACCATCTACTTTCTTGCTTTTTAAAATTAGTATGTGAAACTGAAAATTTTCCTCTAAGCACTACGTTATCTGATAAAAATATATATATTTTAAAATATGGTACAAGTTTTAAAATGACATTGGTAAGAATTCTAAACACTTGACAG
>NW_005358357.1:0-487 GCF_000412655.1 Myotis brandtii
AAAAAATAAATAAAATATATTTTAAAAAAAAAAGAAATAAAATCTTTCCATCTGCAACAACATGGAAAGGCCTGGAGGCCATTGTGCTGAGTAAAATAAGTCAGACAGAGAAAGACAAATGCCATATGATTTCACTGATATGTGGAATCTGAAGAACAAAATAGATGACTAAGCACAACAGAAACATACTCATACGGAGTACATTTTGAAGTCTGGCAGATAGAAGGTGGATTTGGGGGATGGTAAAAAGATGAAGTGACTAAGTAGAAATTGGTAGTTACAAAATAATTGCAGGGATATAAAATACAGCATAGGGAATCTAGTAAATAATATTGTTATAGCTATATATCGTGTCAGGTGGGTACTGAGTCGGTGGTTTTTCCTGAGCAGGATGCAAGGGTGGTTTTTTCTTTCCGTTCTTGTCCGGGTGGATTCGAAGAATGAAGTCAAGGACAAAAGGTGGTAGATGAAAAGGGTGGACATTTAT
>NW_005358358.1:0-436 GCF_000412655.1 Myotis brandtii
AGCTAAAGGAGTTCATCACCACCAAACCAGTATTATATGAAATGCTGAAGGGTATTCTTTAAGAAGAGGAAGAAGAAGAAGAAAGTAAAGATAAAAAATTATGAACAACAAAGTGACAACAAATACATATCTATCAACAAGTGAATCTAAAAATCAAATGAATAAAAATTCTGATGAACTGAATAAACTGGAGAATGGAATAGAATCAGGGGCATGGAAATGAAACAGACTGACAATACTCAGAGGGAAGGGGGTGTGGTGGGTGCAGGAAGGGATTAGACAAAGATCTTATATGCACATATGCATTACCTATGGACACAGACAATAGGGTGGTGAGGGCCTGGGGTGGTGGGGTGGAGGGGTGGAGGGGAGTTATGGGGGAGAGGGACTTCTATAATAATCTCAACAATAAAGATAAAATAAAAAACAAAAAAAA
>NW_005358359.1:0-780 GCF_000412655.1 Myotis brandtii
AATTACCATGTTTCTCTATTATTAGATAGGATTGCTACTAGTGGCCCGGTGCACAAATTCGTACACAGGAGGGGGGGGTGTCCCTCAGCCCAGCCTGCACCCTCTCCAATCTAGGACCCCTCGGGGGATGTCCGACTGCTGGTTTAGGCCCGATCCCTGCAGGATCCAACTGCCGTCCCCTGCTTGCTTGCCACCAACTGCTGTCCCCTGCCAGCCTGCTTCCCCCCAACTGCCCTCCCCTGCCTGCCTGATCGCTCCCAACTGCCCTCCCCTGCTGGTCTGTTCGCCCCTAACAGCCTCTGCCTCGGCCCCACCACCATGGCTTTGTCCGGAAGGACGTCTGGAAGGTCTCCCGGGAGGTCTCCCGGTCTAATTAGCATATTACCCTTTTATTAGTATAGATTAGACAAGGCAAGTTTTCAGTGAGGCTTTATATTATAGCAGCTTTACAAAAAGACTAGTAGCCCTGCGCACAAATCTGTGCACGAGTAGCTCGCTGCCGCTTGCCTCAGCTGGCCACCCCGCTCACCACCACTGGTAGCTCTCTGCCGCTCCTAGCTTGCTGCTCTGCCCTCCTATAGCTCTTGCCCTCCTGTAGCTCTCCACCTCTCATAGATCGGTCATGACATTACAGCGTCCTGACTAATTTAAATATTCCTCTATTATTATATTAGATAATAAAATTACTGTATCCTAAGCTCATAGTTGATATTTACCTTAAGCTTCAGTTATCCTGGGTTTTTAAATTAGAAAATGAAAAGATACTCTGTAGTGAAGATT
>NW_005358360.1:0-608 GCF_000412655.1 Myotis brandtii
ACCCCTAACCACTTGCCTATCTGCCTGATTGCCCCTACTCGCTTGCCTATCTGCCTCATCACCCCTAACCACTCGCCTATCTGCCTGATTGCCCCTAACTGCTCACCTACCTGCCTGATTGCCCTTAACTGCTTGCCTGCCTGCCTGATTGCCCCTAACTGTCTCTGCCTTGGCTCCCGGCCACCATGGCTTCACCAGAAAGTCATCCGGAAGGACGTCCAGAATGATGTCTGGAAAGTCGTTTGGCTGTCCGGTCTAATTAGCATATTACACTTTTATCATTATAGACTAGAGGCCCAATGCATGAAGATTCATGCAAGAATAGGCCTTCCTTCCCCTGGCTACCAGCACAGCCTTCGCTCCGGCCCAGAGCCGCCTTTCTGCCTTCGCTCCAGCCCAGAGCTGCCTTCCACCTTCGCACACTGCCCAGAGGCCCAGAGCGGCCAGGGCTGGGGTGGAATGCCTGCGTCCTGGCCCAGCCGCCACCATCTTTGTTGGCATCAATTTGCATATTCCCTCCTTATTGGCTGTGGGTGCCGCCACCTTTGTCGTGAAGTGATGGTCAATTTGCATATTCTGTCTTTATTAGATAGGATGAGGCAAATATA
>NW_005358361.1:0-1937 GCF_000412655.1 Myotis brandtii
ATCATGAGAGAAATGCAAATTAAAACCACAATGACATATCACTTCATACCTGTCAGAATGGTTATCATCAATAAATTAACCAACAACAAAGGTTGGTGAGGTTGTGGACAAAAAGGAACCCTCATGCACTATTGGTAGGAATGCAGATTGGTGCAATCACTATAGCAAATACTGTGGAGATGCCTGAAAAATTAAAAATGGAACTATGGTTATTTCTATTATTTGAATATTACACAATTTACCAAGTGTTTTCAAGTACTTCATCTTAGTCCAGGCTAAAGATTTAAGCTTTGGCACTATGTTGGAACAAAACCATTTGCAGAGTGGGGAAAGTGTGGGAGATTTGAATTCCTGGCAATGCAACCCCAGTGGATTACCATAGAGCAGCAGATCTTCTTCAATATGTTCTCATAACTGTACTAGAGGCCTGGTGCATGAATTCATGCACCAATGGGGTCCCTCAGCCTGGCCTGTGGGATTGGGCAGAAACTAGCTCTTCAACATCACCCAAGGGGTCCTGGATTGTGAGAGGGTGCAGGCCAGGCTTAAGGACCCCACCAGTGCACAATCAGGGCTAGGTAGGGACACGGAAGTTTGGCCAGCTGGGGAGGGACCGCAGGAGGGCTCCAGGGCTTGCCCAGCCCATCTCGCACACTCCCAAATGGCCAGACCTCAGCAGCAAGCTAACCTACCTGTTGGAGTATCTTCACCCTGGTGATCAGTGCACGTAATAGCAACGGATCGACCAGTCAACTATCTGCCCCCTGGTGGTCATGCATGTCACAGTGAGCAGTTGAGTTGCCTTAGCATGCCATTAGCATATTATGCTTTGATTGGTTGAATGGCCAACCAGACGACCAGATACTTAGCATATTAGGCTTTTATGATACAGGATGCCATATGTTCAGGAAGTTCCAAGGGTACTGAGTTATAATTTGCTAATCAGAAAAAACCAAATGGTAATGTATATTAACTATACTAATTATTAGTTATTCACTATAGATTGTATTTACATTGATTTATTATAGAATTATATCATGCAAACGATGGAAATGGCAAACTATTAGGCAAAGCTAATGCACAGACAGTTATTCAAATTGTATCTTGAAGTCATAAGATAAACACCCATTTTGGCCAAGTAAAAAAATAAGGTGACAATTATGCCACAGAAGAATGTGATATATCCGTGTCTATGGAACTAAAAGTCCACTCAGAGAATGGGGGAATGTACTTTTACTGCGCCAGAGAGCTATAACTTATGCCCAAGAAGGAGAAACAATGGCTCTTAAGTCACCTGTTTTGTTTTGTTTTTTACTCTATCCACAATGACATTTTCTTACTCTTATAACAGAACTCACATTTTTTGTGTCATTCAGGGAACTAGGAATAAGTTGGGGGAATCTAGATTCAAGAAAAAGGGAATGGAGTAATATAACATGGAGGCAGACCCTATTGTAAAAGAACATGAATGTTATCATCAAAAGACCCAAGTTCAAGTTCTAGTTCAAATTCTTATTAACTGTAAGACCTTAGACAAGTAACTAATGCTCTCCAAATTTTAGTTCACTCATCTCCAAATTGAAATATACTAATCCCCCTCGGATCCACAATTTGCTTTCCGTGGCTTCAGTTACCTACAGTCAACCATGAACTGAAAATATTAAATGGAAAGTTCCACAAACAAGTAATTCGTCAGTCCTAAACTGCAGGCCATTGTAAGTATTGTGATGAAACCTTGCACCAGTCTGCTCCATTCTGCCTGGGAAGTGAAGCTTTGTCCAGTGTGTCCACCCTGTATACGCTCCGTTAGTCACTTAGTTATCAGGTCAACTGTGGAGGTGGCATAGTGCTTGTGTTCAAATAACCCATCTTTTACTTAATAATGGTCCCAAAGTGAAAGAGTAGTGATGCTGGCAATTAGAATATGGCAAAGAGAA
>NW_005358361.1:2189-2740 GCF_000412655.1 Myotis brandtii
AGAAACAGAGCTGCTTGAGACTAGGATCCTGGCCTCAGCACCACCCAGTCTGGTCTCAGACGCAAACCAGGATCCTGCAGCCACTGGGGACAGAGACCTGCAACCACAGCTACAGACCCACGGACACCAAGAATCCAGACATCCCTGCGGCAGATTTCTGTGAGTAACAGAGCCCATCCCCCTTCCCGCAAGCTCTCAGGTAGCGCCATAGTAACTGATAGACACCCCCCTGCCCCCCACCCTTGCCCGGGCCTCAGTGCTGCTACAGGAACCTTAGCCTGGAAGCGCACGAACATCAGGAACTGGTCCCCTGCAGCACAGGCTACAGGAACCTTAGCCTGGAAGCTAACGTGGGAACACTGGGAACTGGTCCCCCGCAGCACAGGCAACAGGAACTTTAGCCTGGGAGCTAACGCACGAACACCGGGAAATTGTTCCCCGCAGCACGGGCTACAGGAACATTAGCATGGGAGCTAACATGCGAACAGTGGGAACTTGTTCCTGGCAGCACAGGCCCCTGGACCCCGATTCTCCGGGCAGGAGGCAGCACC
>NW_005358362.1:0-467 GCF_000412655.1 Myotis brandtii
TTTGGTCAATTTGCATATTAGGCTTTTATGATATGGGTTGGGCTAATGATTAACTCTGAAAGAATTAGAGGGCTTCTATCATTTCTTCTTCCAAAACCAAGAAAGAAGCTTAGAGGATTGGATATTGTTTCAATTGGGTTTCAAGTTTTTCATTAATGTCTCAGAGTCTATATGTCCTTTTGAAGTCAAATTGACCTGTTCTAACTCAGTGGAACTGAGAAGGAATATAAGCTATAAAATCTTTAAAGAATTATCTGAAGCTCATGCTCTGGGACACCTTAAGTATAAATTTTCTAACTTTTTATACATAAAAATAAACAAAATATTTAGGAAACTTTAGATAAAAAACAGAGATTATCATATACTTGTAGAATATTATAGTCTGCACTTAGACTCAATAGCCAAAGGGCGCCTTCGCTGCATGAAAGTGATCTCTGCTGAAGACAGGTATGCAAACTAACAAAAGG
>NW_005358363.1:0-743 GCF_000412655.1 Myotis brandtii
AGGTTCCTCCTGTCTTGTTGCTCTTCAGCTCCGAGGTCCCTTGTGGTCCAAGAGGGTTGCTAGAGGGACAGCCATTGCATAGCATTCTTGCCAGAAGGAGAGGAAGCAGAGAAGAAGGGCCTGCTTTCTCCTTTTAGGACACTTTCAGGTTAGAGCATAGTCACATGACCTTGCATAGCTGCAAGGGAGCCTAGGAAATGTAGTCTTTATCCCAGGTGGCCTTGTTTCCAGCTAAGAATGGGGTTTCTTTAATTGGGGATGAAGAGGAGAAGGAATTCCTGAAGACAACTAGCTGTGTCAACCCAAGCAGTTACGAGGAATAGGATGAGTTTATTTTCTGAGGGAGGAAGTCAACATGCATGGCTGTTAAATAGCAGGCAGTGTATTAAATGCGTTGCTAGTGACATAGTCAGAGGGCTATTGGGAGGCAGAGGCCCATCGAACCTGGTGTAGAGTCAGACCACCAGCCACAAAGCAGCCACTGCAGGGCTCTGCAAGGACGGCCCTCGGAGCTGCCCCGGTGACAGAGGGAGGGGTGCCAGCGACGGCAGCCCTGCTTTAAGATACTTTGAATATTGGGCCTCTCTGTTAGATCTTATTTGACTGCATCAAAAGAATAGTTAGCCCTGACCAGTTTGGCTCAGTGGATAGAGCATCGGCTTGTGGACTGGAGGTTCAGTGCTCGGGTTTCGGGTTCAATCCCCATTGGGGGGCGTGCAGGAGGCAGTAGATCAATGATTCTC
>NW_005358364.1:0-222 GCF_000412655.1 Myotis brandtii
TCGAACCTGGGACCCTTGAGTCCGCAGGCCGATGCTACATCCACTGAGCCAAACTGGTCAGGGCTGTAGGTTGAAATCTTGAAGCTAAACCAGGGGTGGGCAAACTTTTTGACTCGAGGGCCACAATGGTTTCTTAAACTGGACCGGAGGGCGGGAACAAAAGCATGGATGGAGTGTTTGTGTGAACTAATATAAATTCAAAGTAAACATCATTACATAAAA
>NW_005358364.1:269-500 GCF_000412655.1 Myotis brandtii
ACGGGCCGAATCCGGCCCGCGGGCCGTAGCTAAACTATTATCTGTCTAGTTCAGTGATGGCGAACCTGTGACATGCGTGTCAGAGGTGACACGCGAACTCATTTTGGGTGACACGCACCGACAGAGACAAAAATAGCATAATTCAAATATTTGTCTCGAAACGGCCAGGGTTGGGCATCACTCGAGTAATATTTTTACTCACGTTACTCATGATCAATAATGCAATTCTGA
>NW_005358365.1:0-795 GCF_000412655.1 Myotis brandtii
AAAAAAAATTTTCAGGCAAATGGAAATGAGAAAAAAAACTGGGGTTGTGATATTCATATCTGGCAAAATAGACCTCAAAATAAAGGCCATAAGAAGAGATAAGGAAGGCCACTACATAAGACTAATGGGAGCAATTCAACAAGAAGATATAACTCTGGTAAACATATATGCACCCAATACAGGAGCACCCAGATACATAAAACAACTTCTGGAAGATATCAAAGGAGAGATTGATAGCAATATAGTCATAGTAGGGGACTTTAATACCCCAATGACACCACTGCATAAATCCTCTAAACAAAAAATCAACAAAGAAACAGCAATCCTAAATGACTCAATAAATCAGAAGCACTTAATTGACATCTTCAGAACATTTCACCAAAAGCCACAGAATATACATTCTTCTCAAGTGCACATAGGACATTTTCAAAAATAGACCACATATTAGGACACAAGAAAAGTTTCTTCAAATTCAAGAGGATATAAATCACAACAAGCATCTTCTAAGATCACAATGGCATAAAAGTATAAATCAACTACAATAAAAACAATGAAAAAAATTCAAACACGTGGAGGCCAAATAGCATGCTATTAAACAATGATTGAGTTACCAGAGAAATCAAAGAAGAAATAAAAAGCATCCTAGAAACAAATGACAATGAAAAGAAAACAATCCAAAATCTATGGGACACAATGAAAGCAGTCCTGAGAGGGAAGTTCATAGCTCAACAGGCCTACATAAAAAACAAAAAACAAACAAACAAAAACTGGTAATAAATTATCTAACCTTGCAAT
>NW_005358366.1:0-837 GCF_000412655.1 Myotis brandtii
TGAGAAGAATGTATATTCTGTGGCTTTGGGGTGAAATCTTCAGAAGATGTCAATTGATTCCATCTGATATAGTGAGTCACTTAGTATTGATGTTTCTTTGCTGATTTTTTGTTTAGAGGATTTATCCAGTGGTGTTAGTTAGGTATTAAAGTCCCCTACTATGACTGTATTGCTGTCAATCTCTCCCTTGACATCCTCCAGAAGTTTCTTTATGTATTTGGGGGCTCCTGTATTGGGTGCCTATATGTTTACCAGAGTTATATCTTCTTGTTGAATTGCTCCCTTTAGTATTATGAAGTGGCCTTCCTTATCTCTTGTTATGGCCTTCACTTTGAGGTCTCATTTGTCAGATATAAGTATTGCTACCCCAGCTGTTTTTTTCCATTTCCATTTGCCTGAAAAACCTTTTTACATCCCTTCACCATCAGTCTGTGTGAGTCCTTTTTTCTGAGGTGGGTTTCCTGTAGACAGCAGATATATGGGTCATGTTTTCTTATCCACTCAGCTACCCTATATCTTTTGATTGGGGCATTTAATCCATTTACATTTAAAGTTATTATTGATAGGTACTTGTTTGTCGCTATTTTTATTCTTTATGCCTGTGTTCCTTCTTCCCTTCCTATTTCTTCTTTTTACAGCAGTCCGTTTAGCATTTCTTTCATTGCTTGTTTGGTGGTAATAAACTCCCTTAGTCATTTTTTGTCTGTGAAGCTTGTGATTTCACCCTCAACTTTGATTGATAACCTTGCTGGGTACAGTATTCTTGGATTCAGACCCTTGCTTTGCATGACTATGTATATGTCATTCCATTCCCTTCTGGCCTGATGTGTTTCTGTT
>NW_005358367.1:0-747 GCF_000412655.1 Myotis brandtii
GTGAGTTGTTACTGCTTCTTGTTTTTCTTTTTTTTTTCCAAAATTGAAATGGGACCAAGTTTTACATATTTTAGCTCTATTCCTAGAGTCAAGGAAGGCCTCCTTCCTCTCACTTGGGAATGAAATGGGAAGGGGAAGTTGGTGGTCCTAGTTCTTTTTCTCTTTCCTCTGGAAAGCAACTTTTGTCAACCAACTGCAGGGCACCCAACTTGACAACTGTGGATCTGACAGTGTTTCCTTCTTTTTTGTACTTGTGCCGTATTCCAGGCAAGTAGAATATTACTATAATTTTAATGTTGGCTGTGTGATTTCAGATTTTGTGTGTGTGTGTGTGTGTGTGTGTGTGTGTGTTCTTTTTTCCTTCAAATTTAATCTATATATATAAAAGGCTAAGTGACCAGCCGACTGGCTGGTCGGTATGACGCACACTGACCACTAAGGGGCAGATGCTCAACACAGGAGCTGCTGAGCAACAGCAACTTTGGAGAGTGCCCTCTTGCACTCGGGGGACCCTTCGGGGATATTGGACTGCCAGTTTCGGCCCGATCCTTGAAGGCCAGGCTGAGGCACCCTACCTGCCAGAGGGACCCCGCTCACTCCAAAGATGCCCTTCGAGCCCCAGCGCCGCCCTAGTTGCAGCCAGCCAGGGAGGGACCACGGTAGGTTGGCTCCAGGGTGTGTCTGGCCTGTTTCGCCCAGTCCCACCCAGGCAGCCACCTTCTAATTAATTTACTTTCAATGTGCACG
>NW_005358368.1:0-288 GCF_000412655.1 Myotis brandtii
GGCACGGGAAAATGCTTCACAGACATTTGATTAAAGTATGAAATGTTTGCACCTGGCTGTAAAGCAAGTCTTGTTCCTGAGCTGAAGAAATTGCAAGGAGGCTAGTTGCTAGGGAGAGGAAGCCGGGCATTGCTACATGACATCATTACCCGGCACCCATAGTGATCATTTCCAGGCTGGGCTGGGCTGTGGGCCACATTTTGTGCCATGGGGTCTTGGCAGCATCAGCTGTGATTTGATGGGGTGTTGCTCCGGGTGGTGGTGGGGCCTGTGTTGGGGGAAGCCAAG